>NC_132851.1:44057478-44380978 GCF_048164855.1 Canis lupus baileyi | reverse complement strand
TAGGTGTATACAAATTTAGGATTTTTATGACATTTTATTGAACAGAAGTTTTATATTTGGATTTCATTTCCTTTATTATTAAATATGACAACCTTTTTTTTAAAGTAAAGTGGTTAGTGCAGATAAATTTAAGATTATTATTGTATATATTATTTTAAATCTACTGCTTTTATATTTGTTTTTTTTTTCTATTCTGCTTAATCTGCTCTACACAGATTTTATTTTTCCTCTATTCTTTCCCTCATTTGGATTCATCACATAGTTATAGTTTTATTTTCTCTTTATCTTATCTTATTACGTATAAAATTATTTATCATTTTTAGTGATTAAATATATATTCTTACTTTATTGGATTTAATTATAAGCCAATAACTTTATCACAATTCAAGGACATTTCAGGCCATTTACCACAGAAACTCTAGTACTTTTTTGATATTATATCCATGTATTTTTATTCTGTATTTTGAAATACCAAAATTATTTTATTTTGAAGATATTTAATTACTTATTTTGAGCAAGAGAGCACAATCGGTGGGGCTGCAGAAGAAGAGGGAGAGGGAGAGGAAGAAGCGGGCTTCCCACGGGGCTCATGACCTGAGCTGAAGGCAGATGCTTGACCAAGGGAGCCACTCTGGCACCTCATGAAATTCCGAAATTAAAGTGTTTAAAAGCAATTAACGTTTACCAAGAAATGACTCCATGTGGTCTTCTTCCTTTCTTCATATTTGCTTTCATTTAGGAAAATACTCCTTGCAGTATTTCTCTTGGTGTAAGTCTCAAGGCAAAAAATTATTCAGTTTTTATTGAAAATAGTTTTACCTTCATTTGAATGATATTTTCAATGAATGTTAAATCCAGAATAGTTGCTGTTTCCTTTCCAAACTTTATAAGCCTTCACTCCATTTTCTTCTTGATTCTACTATTCCTGTTGAAAAACACTTTTCAACAACAATGTTCCTGTTTTAAAATAAACTATTTTTTTTTTTTTTTTGTCTCTCTAGGTTTTCTTTGTCTTTGGTTTTCTGCAGTTTTATATAAGGTGTTTTTGGTATTTCAGAGAGTTGGCAGGACTTCTTGAATCTATTTGTTGGAATCTTTGATTGTTTTTGGAAAGTTCTTGGCCAATATTTCTTCTATCTTAATTTCTCTGTGACTCCAATTGCCGATGTTTGCCATTTTCTCTACATCCAGTATGTCTCATATCTATACACTTTTATACAATTTTCATTGTTTCTTTCTGTTTTTCATTCTCTTTTTTATTATTGACACCTTTTATAATTATAATTCTTACTAGTAGTAAGAATTCTTAATAATTTTTACTTGTAGTATTTGCATCTGACTTTTAATGTATTTTAAGAATTTTATCAAATTTGCATTATTTTCATCTATTTTCTTATACTTATTAACTAATTATTTTAAAGCCTGATAATCACACAATCTTGATCACTTGGGTGACTTTTTAAAAAATTTATTTAAAAAAAAAGATTTTATTTATTTATTTGAGAGAGAAGCAGAGAGAGCATGAGGGAGGTGAAGGGCAGAGGGAGAAGCAGATTCCCCGCTGAGCAGGAAGCCTGATATGGGGCTCGATCCCAGGACCCTGGGATCATGAGCTGAGATGAAGGAAGATGCTAAACCGACTGAGCCACCCAGGCACCCCCAAAATTTCTTTTTCATTTTATCTCTTAGTTTAAGGTGATTTGCCTCTGTTTCATTTATTGTATGTCAATTTTTTTTTTATTGAATGCTGGTAGAGTATATTAAAAATAATGGAGATTTAGATGATGTTATTTCTTTCCAGAGAGGATTTTAATTCAGTTTGGTAGTCAAGTAAGGAAAATCTCCTTCATTTGGCCCAAACTGGTATATTTCTTTTTGTGAAACTTTGTTTTTTCAGGGCATAACTATTTGAAGTCTCTCAACTGATAGCCTGAGGTTTATACTAAGGATCCCTTTCCTTCATGGCCCCGGAGATGGTGGAAATAGCTGAAATCCTTATTATGTCAGATGGTTAGCAGCTGATTTATACTTGGTTTCTTAGCATCACACTGTACACATGTACACTTTAGGAATTAATAAATACCTTGAGGGGAAATTACATGTAGAATGTCTGATTAAATCCTCTGTTGTTCATTTTAATACGGGGAAGTCTTGACTGTCTTGACCGCCCTTAACTCCAGTTTTGCCCAATGAGACAGATGCAAATTCTAAAACACTGTCCCTTTTCAATCACCATTTCTATGCAGTAAAACAGCAAATGCACCAAAGGGAAAAGTGGCCAGAATAACGCAGAGCTTACAATACTCCATTTACATTCTTTCCAGGAAATCGTTGCATTCAATCTTGATTTTGCTAGCTGCTGTGTGATTCTTTCAATAATTTTTTTAAAATTTTATATAAATCATACAGTCATGTTTATTGAGATGGGTAATTTGTTACCATTACTTATCATAAGAAGCAGAAATCTGTACTTCCATTTTACTCATCATACTTCACATTAGTTGATACTCAGTTTTCTTCTTATTAATAAGTTCCCTGAAAGTAGATATCACCATATCCCTAAAACAATGCCTGAAGCATAAACTTAAGATTTCATTTACTGTTTGCTGAATGAATATTTGCTGAATGAAAGCCAGTGTGTATAATCTTTTTTATTCCGTGTGTAGGTTCTACTTCATCAATTTAGCATTTAAGGTACATTATTTCAGAGCAAGATATGGACTTTCAAAATCCATGTACACCTGTGACATCATCACTTTGTTTAATAATGTAAATTAAATATGCCCTAAGAACCATGATAATCATACCACGCATATTAGCATTTTATCTGACACCTCAGAGTATGGCATAATCAATGTCTTACTTGTTGAGGTGATCTTTGCAGACATTCCTTTCTGTCCAAAATTTCTTTTTTTTTTTTTTTTTCTGTCCAAAATTTCATTAGTGTCTTCACTCTTCACTGATGCTATGAAAATTTACACACAATCAACTTACTGAGGACTTCTAAACTTAATGGCAAATTAACATTAAAAGGTTGCATAATTCTAGAAAGTTTTCAAGAATTGAGAAACTTTCTCAATTACTCTATGTTGAATCTTCTTTTTTCATTTCTTAACATCTTTTCGGGTAGAGTCTATGGCTTTCCAGGCAGTTTTAGTGATTCAAATAGCTTGATATAAGAATTAATATCTGAACCAACTAGGGGTGGTAGAAGGGGAGGTGGGTGGGGGGTGGGGGTGACTGGGTGACAGGCACTGAGGGGGGCACTTGATGGGATGAGCACTGGGTGTTATTCTATATGTTGGCAAATTGAACACCAATACAAATAAATTTATAAAAATTAATATCTGAACAGAATTAATGCCATTCACTCTCCTAGGACATGGAGTAGACAAGTTCCACTATAGAGGGACTTGGTGAGGTGAGGAAGGGAGGTGTGATCTGCTCTTCTATTCCATCTATTTAACTCTTCTAGGTTCCTCGTGATAGAAACATGCAGGAGATATGAAGAGGGATGGTCTTTGTGTTCATTTAATTAGGTGCCTTTGAAACCTTTGTCTTACTAGTTTTCACTTCATTTTCATCAGACATCAACTGGCCCTTGATGTACTTTGAGAGGCAGTTGTATAAATAACAATTTTTATAGGTAGGAAGGTAGGATTGTTTTTTGTTGTTTGTTCCTAGGCAGCATTTTATACTGTTTACTTACTTGACATGGAAAATCTAGATGATTCTATCTTCCACCCATCTTAGCTCCTTTCATCTACAAGATACATGCTGCCAGTGCACCACTTTCTTAGGTTAAAAAAACAAACAAACAAACAAAACAAAAAAATAACAAAACTAGTGAGATCCTTCTAGCCTGTCAATTTATTTTGATATGAATTATACCTACAAGAAATTAAAATATTCGACACACTATGAAAGAGTAGGTAGGCAGATGCTCCACTGCTTCTCTTTCTTTAGATTCTATCATTTTCTTCTAGCTCCCCACCCCCCAGATCAGATATAGGAGCAGGAACAGGTTGCTAAATCTGCTGCCTGAAGAGATGTTTAACTATAGAACGAGAGCCCCATCTTCCATTTTCCTAAGAAGACATTTGAAATGCTTAAAAATATATATACTTAATTAAATATATGTATAACTTAAGTTATATTATATTAAAGTAAATAATTAAATATACATTAAAATGTCATATATATGTGTATTGAGTTCTTGAAATTGGTTATTGGCTACTGAATACTTGAAATATAGTTAGTATGGCTAAGAGAATACATTTTTATTTTAATTAAATTAATTTTTATTTAAATTTAAATAGGCATATGTATCATGCATAGTAGCATTTTGTCTGTTCATCTCAGAGAAAATGTAATAAATGACTTAATTGTTGAAGTGCTTTTTGTAGGCATTTTTTTTCTATCCAAAGTTTGTGTTAGTATTGTTTCTGGCTTCTGTGTTGGTATCTATTGGCTAAAGTATTAGACTGTACTTAAGAACTTATTTATCCATAGGTACTTTTTCATCCGTGTTTATCCAAATATCTACATATCCATATGTAAACCTGCAGAAGGAGATGGTGATTGTTAGTTGACATTTCCTTGTTAGGAAAGCCTGGGAAGAAGTATTTGGATCCAAATGTGATATCTTTGAGTTAAGAACCCCTCCTGTCCATTCTAGGGCAAGAAAAACCTATTATTTATAGTTCCTTCAAGGTCTGTGTATTATAATGGTAACATCTAAGTCAGTGGAGCTATTTTTTTAATGCCTACTTTATTACAACAGAAAAGACTATTAAACTTATGTTCTGGGATTAAACATTTTAAATGGGCTGAGTTATTTTTTAAAAAAATATTTTATTTACTTATTTGACAGAGAGAGAGAGAGAGAGAGAGAGCACAGGCAGGTGGAGTGGCAGCAGGAGAGGGAGAAGCAGACCCCCTGCTGAGCAGCAAGCCAGGTGAAGGTCAATCCCAGGACATGAGCTGTTTTGGGATTCCGAGATGTGATCCCAAGTGTGGGCCAAATGCAGACACTTAACTGACTGAATCACTTAGGCATCCCAACCTGAGTTAATTTTTAATTAAACTTAATTAACTAATTCATTTGAATTAATATACAAAAGTGACTCAGAAGCTACATAATCTGCTAAAGATATCTTAGAGTTATTTGAATGTCATCTAAGAGAGCATGGTTGAAAACAATTAGGAAGAAAATGTTTTTTAAATGTATTTTATTTTATATCTTCTGATTAAAAACTGATTACCCATTTCTACAGTTGACTGCCTTCAGTTTTGCCATAGCCACGTGGAAGCTGAGTGTGGAAACTTCATTGATCTCATTGCTTTCTTCTTTTTAAATTCTTTTTTTGCTTCTTCTTACTCTTCTCTTCATTTTCTTTAGGTTACTTGGAATGTCCATTCTTTCTTATATTCACTACCACTGAGAGTTTATCTTATATTCTGCTGAGATACTTAAAGTGAATCACAGTGCAGAAAGAGGCCTTGCAGAAATAATCCAGTATCCTCTCCACGTGCATTTCATCTATCAAAGATGTAATTTGCTCTGGTAGTACATTTTTTCCATCATTGTTATACTGTCTGTAAAAAAAGGTGATCTTTCATCTCCAATATGTTGAAGAATTAAACATAATCTGTGCCCACTTCTGAAGGTCACTTAATGAGACTGGAACGACAATTTGCTTCTGGTTTCCTTTTTAATTTTTGAATGGAAATCTGATGTTTTCTCTTTTTAAATATCACTAAAATCTTGCAAATGAACAAACTTTATGCTGAGAAAATCATAGAGCTAAGAAAGTATACTTACTCTACCAAGAAGCCTATATTATAAGTGATTTCACACACAAGTATTGTTCAGAGTATGAATCAGTAAAAGTGGCGATGAGTCTTTTATTAAAGAACGATGACAGTTTTCTGTTGTATTCCTCTTTACAGTCTATTTTGAAGCATATAATCTCTAGCTGGAGTCTTAAAATTAATCTGAAATATTTTCGTTCACTTTCAGAATTATTCTTCCTCATGTTCTGAGGCTGAAGTTTAAAAAACTAGATGAAATAGCAGCAGCCTAAAGTTATAAAATAGGAAATATAATAACTAAGAAAATGCTCATGGTTTGCAAATATATATTTATGAAGTTATTTATTGGATATTTTTATCAATAGCCATGTTCTACACTGGACTCACTAATGTGATTCTTTTGGCCTATCTCAAATGAACTTGGTTTCTGTTGCTCACGAAATATTTCAATGTGGCTAACACCCTTATATTAAGAGTTAATACTTTTCTAGTATATATTTGTTTCATGATTGGTTAAGGAAGTATTAATATCAAGAAACCAGGAGAGGGACGTCTGGGTGGCTCTGTGGTTGAACATCTGCCTTCGGCTTAGGGCGTGGCCCCGGGGTCCTGGGATCGAGTCCTTCATAGAGCTCCCCGCAGGGAGTCTGCTTGTCCCTCTGCCTGTGTCTCTGCTTCTCTGCATCTCTCATGAATAAATAAATAAAATATAAAAAAAAGAAACCAGGAGAGATCACTCATATCTAAAACTTTCTATAGTATAAATGTAAAAAGTATGTCCTATTAAAAAATGCCCTCGAGAATCATTTATTTTTCACCCTTACTATCATGCAGTAAAGATGTTCAGTGTTTGTTGATTTATCAGATGAACTGAAAAAAAATCTAATTAAATAAGTCTAGTACGTTCCACTTAATTGCTTATAACTAGCAATAAATATACTTACAAATGGAACTAAGAAACCTAATGTTTTTTTATTAATTGGCTTTCATAAAATCCATTCTATAAATCTAGCAAAAACTAGCTTAATTATATGATATTTATTGGCTTCAATTCATAGTCAGAAATAAATGGCAAACACTTAAACCAAATAATCTCCGAAGTCATCAGCCTAAGTTAAATTATAAAGCCTTCTATAAATCATATGACTTGCTTTTATTTAAGAAATCTAATTGTTGGCAAGCAGATTGAATTACATTGTCATGTATCGTTTAGGTCTAGAGACCAGAACTTCTGCATACTAAACTATTTTTGACAAATCTCATTTATTTTTCTAGCTAAGAAACTATATATACCATGTAATAAAATCTTTACTTGAGGAAAACCAAACTATGTAAATGTTACCATGTTTTCCCAAGAGTAGTTTGTTTTTTCATTGCAAAGGGAAAAAGTAAATATTGTTTTGAAATTATATAAGCACTATTTTTCACAATGCCTCCAGTTTTCCATTGAAGTCTTGCTAGCAGGGGCAATCTGCCAGGTTGGATGGTTTCAGGACAGGGGACTTGGGACTGGATAGAGACTGACAGCCAGGCTCAGCTATGGTTAGAGAGGAAGATGTGTCCTGCTAGTCAAACATTGTGTCTGAATTTTAACAATGATAAATATTAGGCCAGAAATGGGAAATTAGATAAAATTTTAAAAGGAGACCTGGGTAAATATTACTAAACATGCCACTTTAGTATTGAAACTTCCAATCCACAAGGCGGTTTTTCTGCTTTATTTTGTTTGCTTCATCTATCTCTATATCAATCTCTTGAGATATATGATAGGCTTTCTTCTTGATTTTCTTCTTGTCTATTTTGTGAACTCCTCAACAAGTATTTGCTAAATCAATAAATGAGCCCTTTTATATTATATTTGGTGAGACAGGGGGAATGAAAGAAACTACGTGAAAATATTTTTCATAGCAAACAAAAAATCATAATCCAATATGGAAGTATTGCTGGTATTCGTTAATCATGTCACTGGATAAACATTTAAAAGGCTGACTGCACCGTACCTTTTGATGGACTGTAAAATACTGATACACAGTATATACCGTTTAAGACTAACTGGGAAGACAAAACTGGTTGTGTACATAACACAATAGATGATATCCATAGTGAAATCTATATAATATACTCTGTGAAATTGAGATAAAAATACACCTAACTCTGGAGCCAACATGCACAACCTAAAGGAATGCTGTTAACAAGGGAGAAAGAGGTAAGAACAAATATTTATGAGGCTCCTCGTAAGAATCAGACCTGAATGTAGATGCTCAACAGATATTATCTCCTTTAATCCTCACAATCATGCTTCAAGCCCCATTTTCTGCTGGAACATGCTTCTACTGGCTCACAGTAGCTGCTTATTAAATACCATCCCAACTCTACATTCAGTGACTTCACATCTGAATCCTGAAATCAGCCACTGTGGGGATATTTACCTATGGATATCAGCAAAAGTTACAAATCAGGGCTTCCCTCACCCCCAACCATGGGAACAAGGCTGTTCAACAGTTACTAGCACACTACTGATACACATTAAGTAGGATTGCTTAATATTTAGGTTCTAATATCCATTCAAATTCTATCAAAATTCAGAGAGCAAATTATCTAGCAATTTTTATTGAATTAACTTCCTTAATTTTAATGAAAGATTTAGATATTTGTAACATTTTTAGGTTGTACATTAAAATGTTTTTAGGAGTGTCTGGGTGACTCAGTTGGTTAAGCATCTGACTCAGGTCATGATCTCAGGATCCTGGGATTGAGCCCTGTGTCAGGCTCCATGCTCAGTGCAGAGTCTGCTTCTCCTTCTCCCTCTGCCCTTCCCCCTGCTTCTCTCTCCCTCTAAAATAAAAGAAAATTAAAAAATCTTAAAAAAAAATGTTTCAGTTAAAAATGTTAATTTTTACAAATATAATTGATTTATAAACTGGAAAGATGTGTTTTTGTTATCGGTGCTTTTTCATTTCCTAATGAGAAATATTTTATTCTTTAGATGCTAAATGTTATTATTTATGAAGATTTATTTAAAGCTAAGACTGATTTAACAGAACCTCTGATCTGATCTTTGACCATTCTTTGTGTTGGTATTTTACAGTGAGGCCCACGGTAATTGAAACTGATGTTTACGTAAACAGCATTGGACCAGTTGATCCCATAAATATGGTGAGTAAAGAATATTAAAAATAACTGAGTGCCATAGAGTTCTTGAGTATATCTCTTAATAATAGAATGGATGTGTGATGAATTCTGATAGCTCATCCTGAGAGAGAGTCCAGGGCAACTGTGAAATGACTGTGTGCCAGGTTCAGGCCCTAGAACTAAATAATATCTCATATCTAAGAATGTGTAGCCTCTTATTCCAATGTGCTGTGCTTGGTGGGAACTATGCTAGGGCATGAAAAATTATCACTTGATCCATCGAGAGTAGATCCCTGGAGAAATCTGGAAAGAGATCACCAGAAGGACTGAGGAGAAAATAGAGAAGAAAAACGGACTTATTGGTGGGGTGGGCGGGGCTGGGGGCATGTACAGAGTCATGGAGAAACACAACAACCTGAAAAGATCCGGGGAACTTCCCATAGTTTAATAACACTGGCACATAAAGTGCAAGTAAGGAAGTGAGGCTGACAGAAAGGTTACGGTCCTTATTCTAGCCATAATAGGAAGCCGTGTGTTGTACGGATTGCATCCCCTTGGATCAGAGAAATAAATGACTAGAAGTTTTTCATCAGGAGGGCACCATAGGTGGATGTGTATTTTTAATAGATCACTCTTCCAACAGTGTAGAAGATGGACAAGACCAGTGAAGAGGGTTAGAGACACCAGTTAAGAGGTTGCTGTAGTCTGAGCAATAGGTCTTCTATTCTGAAGTGATCTAGAATTCATATTCTGAGGTACTGGGGTTTAGGGCTTCAACATAGGAATTTTAGGGGGACACCATTCAGCCCATAACACCATCTAAAGATAATTTTCAGAATTTTGCTGATTTTTTCTCTCTTCATTTATTCATTAGCACAACAGTCAGATCACCCTTTATTGTAGACCTTAAGCTTTTTTTTTTTTTTATCTGAATAGCCCTCATGCTTAACAATTGCCTGTGTCTGCTGATTCTGGCAGTATTACTGTCAGCCTCAGCCTCTCTCTTACTTGATATGATGTTCACATGATTGTCATTAACTTTCACAGCTGCCTGCATTGACTACTGTACTGACAGCTTTCTGGCCACACCATAACTGACATCTTTGTCTCCTTATTGCAAATGAATATGAATTGGCCCTGGAAATAAGTTGAACTAGAGAATCTGAAATGAGGAGCTCTCAGGAGACAGAGCTGCAGCAGATACTTGTCAGAAATTAGCTAAACTTCTTAGAGATGGGTACAACAATCTTAAAGTGAAGAGAAGAAAAAAAGAGTAAATATCAGACCTTAAGGAACACATACATTTAAGGATCTGAAAGATGATGCTGAAGTAGTAAAAGAATCACAAGGTTGGTAAGAAAATGGAGGTAAAATAGTAGCAAAGAAACCAAGGAAAAAGTTCCAACACATTTTTGGGTATTGGCTCTGCCCTAATTGAATTCCTAAACAAACAGCTGATTTCTGTAAAGATAAAGCATTCTATCTACCTGTGGGTATTAATTTACCATTATGCAAATATGAGACTCTATAAAGTAATATATTACTAAAATGCTAATTTTCTCCTTAGGAGGAGAATCTTACAATGTTTAGTTTCTAATTAACCAATACTTAAAGAAGATAAGCCCATTAGAGCTTATGGATGTCTACATTTTCTGAATTGTATATTTTGTCATGGGCTCTTGTTTTTAATTTGAATGAATTCATTAAAAAAAATGTGGTCATTAAAATAAAGAGAACTAGGATTCAAGGCTGTATTAGTATTCCAGAGATACTTTGACGAGAATGGCTACTGAGAGGCTTCTATGATCATCTCCCTGCATAAAAGTTTCATGGTATTAAAGATTTAGTTTTCCCAGTAGGGCAAACTACACACTCATAACCTCGGACAGTAATAGTTTTTTTTTTTTTTTTTAAAGCTAATGGAATGAAATTGCTATTAAAACTGGTGATACTAAAGCACATACAAGAAAAAAAAGACATAGAATATTTGATAATGTTTATTAAAAGAGAATCATTATCATACTGAGGATTAATAAGAAACAGTTTACATAAAAGACTATTTTAACTAAACAATGCAGGAAAATTAGAATTCTATTTTCATAAAATGAACAGAATTACTTTGAATATGAGTGTAATCAAGCAAGCAGACTTGAATGTAATTAAGCAACCAAGAGGATAAATTCCCACCACCCCTAACTATTCATACAATTCAAGTTACTGGTAAGAAACAAAATTAACTTATTAGTTTAATGGTTTTATTTTTTTAATTAGCTAAAATTTTACTTCATGCAAAATTGTTATTTCTTTTTAAAATTGGCTTCATAAGATAATATTTCTTTAGATTGCTGATAAGACCTTATACAGCACTATTCTATGATGAGATATGTTTTTCCTTACTTATTTTCAGGGTTAGGTTAATGACTTCAATCTTGGTGTCACTAGCAAAAAATAGGATATTCAATAATTGAACATTGAATGCATGAACAGTTTAGTCAATAAATAGATTAATTCCATAGTTTACATTTTGAGAATTTAAATTCAAAATGAGTAACAGATACACTAATGAAAACTGAATAAGAATAAAACTTGGATGAAAGCTGTTCAACTGATGAAAATTCTGAGTGATGTATGACACTGAGCAATGTATAGAATCACTGAATCATTATATTGTATACCTGAAACTAATATAACACTGTATCAAAAAAAACCACTGTATCTTAACTATACTCAAAATTTTTTTCAAATTAAAATTTTTAAAAAGTTAATAATAAAAAACAATCTTAAATATAAAAGAACAAAAAAATACCATTGGAGAAATTACATGATTCTCCTCTTTTGGGTAAATGTCTTAGGATAATAAAACAGTAGCAGCTTACCCCTCTGACGAGCTAATACAACATTCAAAGGGCATTGCAATTCTCCAAATCAAGTCAAAATCAATAGGAGTTTGAGGGAATCCAAGATGATATTATGGGGAACAGGAGACTAAACACAAGGGCGATGAGGGGGCACCTGTGTGGCTCAATTGGTTAAGAGTCTGACTTCTGCTCTGGTCATAATCTTGGGGTCTTGGGATGGAGCTGCAAGGACATCTCCCTGCTAAGCAGGAAGTCTGCTTGCCCCTCTCCCTCTGCCCTTTCCCCCACTCCCACTGGTGCTTACTCTCTCCTTCCGTCCCTCCCTCTCTCAAATAAATAAACAAGAATCCTTATATATAAAACACACACAAGGGGAGTAGGTATAGAAACAATGATAGATGAAAATTCCTGGTGTAACTTGGAGGGAAAGACCAAGCAGGCACTGCATGAGGTGGTGGAAATGGTTTGGGCAATTGGGTAGGTACGCACTATGACCTCCCTGGAAGAGACACTGACCTTCATTACCACAGACCCCTCCCATGTCTTCATCTTTGGCAAGTGCAGCCCCCTGGCAACTCTGCCCCCCTGGCAACTTTATCTTTGGCCTGGCCCCCATGGTGAGCGATATAGACCCGAAGCCCTTCACGGCCATCTTGTATGACAATGGGCCTGGCTACAGGGTGGTAGGCCATGAGGAAGAGAATGTCTCCATGGTGGACTATGCTCACAACAATTGCTAGATGCAGTCTCCTGTGCCCCTGTACCATGAGACCTCTGACAGGGCAGACGTAGCAGTTTTTGCCAAGGGTCCCATGGCATACCTGCTGCACGGCATCCAGAGCAGAACCACATTCCCCCATGCGATGGCTTACGTGGCTTACAGTAGTGCCAACCATGACCACTGTGGTTTGGCCAGCTCGGCAGCTTTCGCTCACGTGCCTACCTGCAGAGGAGAACAAGTCCTCCCCTGCAGGATGGGAGTCTGCTCACTCACTCATTCCAAGGCCGCCCAGGGCTCCCAAGAAATGAACTCCTTGGACTGGCCTTCCAGCCCCAGACTGTAGAGCCAGACACTGCCCAGCGCCCAACATGCATACCCACTCCTCCCTAAAGTGACACTCCTATTTGTTTGCAAGGGCAAAAATTATTTTTCTCTTTTTGGGGTTGGTTAAAAGGGAACGGAAAATATTTAAATGAAACTTTCGCCAAAAATACCTTTCTGAATATTTCTGGCAACAAAAAGAGAAAGAAAATTACAGGTATGATTTGGACATGAGTTTACTTATAGAAACTGGTATCATACAGTCCAATATTAAGAGATTACCATTAGGAGCACATGGAAAGCATGAGCCCAGAGAGAGAGAGAGAACAAACTCAATGACATGGGTGGATCTAGACGGTGTTATGCTAAGCAAAGTAAGTCACTCAGAGAAAGATAAATACCACATGATTTCACTTACATGTGGAATTTAAGAAACAAAACAAATGAGCAGAAGGGAAAAAGAGAGAGAGAGGCAAACCAAAAAACAGACCTTTAGCCAGAGAGAAGCAACTGCTGGTTACCAGAGGGGCGGGAGAGGAAGGATGGGCGACGCAGGTGATGGGCAACAGGCTGAATCACTCATTGTACACTTGCAACGAATATTCTGCTGTGTGTTAACTAACTGGAATTTAACTAGAAACTTAAAAAAGAAGAATGAGGTCCCAGTTCGCGTCTGTATGAACTTAACTTCATATCATTCTAGCTGCCAGAGTAACACATCACACCGTCCTAGAGTAGAGAGCCGAAGCTGAATAATTCTTCCTGCATTCAATTGTGATTGGTCTTGGTGATGGAGACAGAACAGAGGAATCAGGGCGCCAGTTAGGAGGAACACAACTCCGAAAGTACCTGGGGCACCAGCTGAGCTGGACTCCAAAATGACTACTGGCTGGGGATGACTTCAAGGGGGTCAGCGGGACACAAACCATTAAGTTAACTTGGCAAAAACCAGGCTGCATTCTTTCCAGCCAGGATAGACACATTTAAGGATACTGCCCCCTTTCAGACTCCTTTTACCAGAAAAGGAAAATCCAAATGTTCCCTACACAGGTAAAACAAGACAAAACTCTCTTAAACAAAAGTATATGTGGGGCTACAGGAGTCATAAACACAATTCATTATGGAATGAAAAGTAGGGATTTTCCCAGCAATCAAATTTTGTTCCACTCATGTAAGTGGACTGGCCAGGTATCAAATATGGCGGAAGGGTGGGGGTGGGGTGGGGTGGGGTGGGGGTGGTGGGAGCCTAGTTAGTAGTCTGCATGAAAATGGTGAGAGCTGACTTTTAAGTCTTTTTATACTTTTATCTTATCAGACTTATTTTTGATAATAAACTCCCCAGACATATGTGTTTAAATATTCTAAATATATTGAGAAAGCTGGTGCCCATACAGAGATTTTTCTTCAAGAATTTCTTAACACTGCAAGGAACACATTTCTTCAGTATTTCATGCAATTGGTGCAAATGTTCAACTGGTTTCTTTCTCTCTGTCATTCTCTTTCATTTTTTGTCCCTGCTGCTTCTAGATTCAAGGAGGCAATGCCCTAGGCATAGCTTGTACATATCAAAGAAACCTAATTTATTCCTTTTACTATATTAACAAGAATTAGTCACTTCTTGCCAAGTATGTTAAGTTGAGGAATTACGAAACAGCAAAGTCATGGAAACAAGATATATATATATACATATATATATGTATATATATATATTTTTGTATCTGGATAATTGAACTGAATATGCTAATGGAGGGAAAGACAAAGGGTTTTTGTTTTCTTGGCTGTGACTAATTAAGGTACTTGAAGAAATGCATTTATACTTAACAATTTTAAGTTTACTTGTTTGGTTTGTACAATATTTTAAGGCTTGTTTCCATGGATTTAATATTTTAAATTTCTGCATACTATGTTAATTTTTTTGGCATTAGATTCTCTAAAATCTATTTCTTTTCACAAGCTTCATCTTTAAAGCAACATAAAATTTAGGTACTTTTTGACTCAACACTAGCAGAGATAAAATTAAATGAGTGTTATTTTCATCTCTATGTTTCTTTGATCCTGTATGCCCATTTGCCCCATAAATAGGAAGGTAAAGCTCTAAGATTGGGAAATTAAATTAACTTCTAAATCTCCCAAACTTATTAAAATAATTTTATTATTTCTTGATGTAAACAAATATACTTTAATTCTTATTTTGTGGTTTTGTTTGTCTTATATTTATTTACAGCCTGTATTGTGACAGTTGGTGCATTGGCTGCTAAGTTATAAAAGATATGACCTTCTTTCTTCAGAGAAGCATGAAACCTAATAGGGAGGATGACTAAAAAAATGCAAATCAGACTAAAACAGAAGGGGAAGTGCCAGGAAGATTGCCATGTATGAACTCATACGTATTTTAGGTTATAAATGGTGACCCTCTGCTTTTTTTCCTTAAAGAAAATCATAAAAATATGGGTTTTTCTTCTTAGGAAAGAAATACATGTCAAATATGGGAAAATTAGAAATTCCATTCAGGCCAAAGGAAAAAAATTTAGATTACCATTATCTAGTGGTCACCACTGTTACTATCATTTTAATATCTTTATGTGTATGTAGTTTTACCAAATGCTATAATAGTATACATATTGTTTTATAACTTTGTGTCTTTCCACTTATTATATCATGACTGTTATTACACTTAATTACTTTTTTAAAGTATCATTAAATGTCGCATGATATTAGGGGGCATATTTGCACCATGATATATTAACAATTCATTACTTAACAATTGGAACGTTTCAAATGTGTTCTGATGAAACAATGTTATCAAAATCCTTTTGCCATGAATAATTATTTCCTTAGGATATGAGGATAAATAAATACCTCTGAGATCTCTGATACATCTTGGTCAGATTTTGGAGGTGTCTATTTTGAATTCCTTTCTAATGATAGGCATCAAGGTTGGGAGCCTGGGTTAGTTACAGTTTGAGTTCTTATGAATTAGTAAATGTAGAATGTTGTAGAACGGGCCCATGTGGCTTGGCAGTTCTGGCCTCAGGGTAGGCTTAGGAGGGAAAGTTGTGGCCAAGTGAGAGTCTAGATGGTTTGTTTCCACTCGTGACTTCCATACATGTGATTAAAAGCTGGTTTTAGCCTTGCTTTCTTCCCAGGGGCTCCAAGTCACTCCAATTTGTTGAAATTGATTCAAACATACCTCTTGATTCCTCCTTTTTGCCCCTTTGTTTGAAATTAAATTACCTGGGTTATGTGGTACCTCCCAAGGGTGTTCAATCCTGAACCCAAAGTTAATAGGCAACTACTTTAATTGTTCTGCATCTCAATATAAAATTCATTTATAGGAGGAAAGTGGAGAGTGTTAATGCTTTGCTAATAATATAAAAATGTAACAAAACAATAAATGTCCAACAAAATGCAGTTTTGCACACGTGGTGGTACTTCCACATGGCCCAAGGTAATTTCAAGGGGTTAATACTTCATCATTTTAGAAGAATACATTCGAAAATCTTGTAGAGGTACATATTTTAGTTGAATGTTAAAAACCAGACTTCTCTTAAGTACACACATACGCGCAAGTTCTCATATTCTAATTAATAAAGGGAGGTTGTATCCTTTCTTTTGTTTTCTTATTTTCTTTTCCTGTTTTTTTGTTTGTTTTTTGATTTTCTTTTTTCTTTTTGCTATGCAGAAAACTAGTGCATATAGGATATAAATGCATCGAGGAAGGAATAGAATGTTGTGGAAAATTTCCAAGCCTTTATAACCAAAACTACATATCAGAAAGTAACATTTTTGGAAAAATCCAAATTCTTAGCTATCACTCTAGGAGATTCTTATTCAGTAATCCATGACAGGGACCTGGAATCAGAATTTTAAAACGCTCTTCAGAGACTTCTAGTCAACCGAGTTTGGCAGCCATTTCCTGAAGCCACTTCCAACCATCAATTTAGCAGAAATTAAGTGGGATTCAAGGAATGTAACAAGAACACCTGTAGCTCAGAAGTATTTTTATGAGGGAAGGTCATTGAAAGACACCATCTCCATTTTAGTCTTTAACCTTGTTTATGTTTAAAATACTTTTAAATGTTTTACTTTCTAACATTTTATAACATTCTCATGATCAACAATGTTCTCATGATCACTGGGCTTTAGAGCTCAGGATGACCATAATAATGATCTTGCCTGGTGTCCTCATTTTTCCAGTGAGAGAGAATAAATGAGTTGGTCAGCATTATATTCTAGAAAGTCACAGATCTGGAACTATGGTATGATTTCCTGATTCCATCCAACCAGTGTTCTTTGTACTACATCACGACTTCTCACTACAATACACTCTTTCGATGTATCAGTATTCATTTTGTTGATTATCTGACATGTATTTAAAATTGTGCATATAATTAAAAGACAATGCCTTATCCCTTATTCTGTATGTTATTTTTATATATTTTTTAGTGGAAAGGATTTTAATGAAATACTAAAGTTTTAGATCTTAGATTGACAGTGAATCTGAACTCACATCAATTGCTCTGCGATTTAATTAAAATGTGACATTTGATGTTTTGCTATTATGGAAATTATGACAAATTTCTATAATGGAAATTCTGCAAATTGTGTGCTAAGCCTTGGATTTTCTCATAAGAACACTCAGCTTTGCAATATGCACAATTATATGCAAAGTCCCGAGGTAAACACTGGAAGTCTGTGCTTCTGAAGCAGTACAAACAATGCCATTCTAGCAGCATACTGTCAGTGTCAGAAAATTCATTTTCTGCATTAAGAATATGGACAATGGAAAGAGTCTATAAAGCAGTAATTAATATAAACAATTTAAAACATGAGACATGCGGATTCTCTCTAGATATATCCCTTCCAAATATGTGTTCCATCTTGCTTAGATTGGAAGACTAATTCTAATAGCAAGAAATGTTTTTTTTTTCAGCTTCATTGAGGTACATTTGACAAATAAAAATTGCATATATTGTGTAATATTGGTGTTTTGATACACATACACCTTGTGAATGATCGCCATAATTGAGCTACCTAACATATCCATCACCTCACATAGTTACCTTTTTTTTTTTCTGTGTATGTGTTTGTGGTGAGAGCATTTAAGATCTATCCACTAAACAAATTTCGAGTGTACAAATAGTGAGAAATATATTTTTAATACAGTGCAGCTACAGATGCAGGAATACTTGTCACATTCAGACCACGGAGTAAAGACTCTGACTATCTAGCACTGAACCAATCAATGGCAAATGTTGCACATGCACATGGAACATGGATGGTTCTTTGGTGATAGTGCTTCTCCAGGAAGCAGAGCCCTCACTTGAATAGCAATCATCTGTTGCAGAGAATTCCTTACCTTGCTTTTGATAGTAGCCTGAAGATTATTTCTTTCCACATGTCATGCTGTGTATTTATAGATTCCTCATTTAGAGTGTAACCTCTCACACATTGCAGAGGTAGCAGTATTTGACCTCTCTTTATATGACTCTAGATTATAGACCTGTAACTATCAGCCTAGTTTAGATCATAGACCTATGTAACTGTGAACTAAGCCATGAATTTGTGAGATTTTGGCCTAACTTTTCAGATTAATTCAAATGCATTATAAACACCAGGGACTAAAATATATGTATAGTCCATTTATTCCATAAACAGCTCTGTATTGTCTTTTATATGCCAGATGCTATTTTTAAGAGTTGAGGTTACAAATCTGATTTTGCTTTTTGTTTTATTCATTTGCTTTTTCTTTCTTTCTTTTTTTAGATTCCACATATAAGGGAAATCATATGGTATTTGGCTTTTTTCTGTCTGGCTTATTTCACTTAGAGTACCTTCTAGGTCCATCCATATTGTCACAAATGGCAAGATTTCATCCTATTTATGACTGAGTAACATTCCATAGTGTGTGTGTGTGTTTGTGTGTGAGTGTGTGTGTGTATCTCACACACTCTTTATCCATTCATCTATCAGTGGATCAGTGGATACTTGAGCTGCTTGGCTATTGTAAATAATGCTGCAATAAACATAGGGGTGCATATATCTTTTCAAATTAGTGTTTTTTTTTTTTTGTTTTTTTTTTTGTAAATACCCAGTAGTGAAATTATCGGATCGTGCTGTATTTCTATTTTTAGTTTTTTGAGAAAGCTCTATACTATTTCTATAGTGGCTATACCAATTTACATTCCTACCGATAATGCATAAGGCTTGCCAGACAGGAGGGATCTAGAGATTGGGCAAAATGGGTAAAGGGAAGTGGGGGATATTGTCTTTCAGTTGTGCAATCAATAAGACATAGGAATAAAAGGTACAGTTCAAGGAATATTGTCAATGGTATTGTAATATCATTGAATGGTGACAGAAGGTAAGCTATGCTCACCATTGAGTGGTGAGCAGAGTGTAAGACATAGAGTTGTTGAATGACTATGCTATATGCTTGAAACTAATGCAATATTGTGTGTCAATTATACTCAAATAAAAAATAAAAAAAATAAGAATGCATGCTAAAAAGAAAAAGAGCTCCGTTTATAGGATTGAGTAATCAAATTCCCCTGGCCCTCATGGAGCTTACACACAGCTTGAGAGGCACTATAAAATAAGTAAACATATAACTTATGAAGTGTTAATAATGAAATAAAGAGAAGTGAGGCAAAGCACTTGATAGGAAGGGTCAGGATGGTGGTGAGGCTTTAGTGCATGTAGTAGCCAAAGGAAGCATCACTTATTAGGTGACATTTGAATAGAAATCAACAGTGGTAAAGGAGAAAGTCATGCAGGTACCTAGAGAGTGTTTTCCCAGAAGGAATAGGAGGAGAAGTTTCTTAGATAAGAATGTGCCTGGAACAGCAAGGAGAATAGTAGTGTTTGTAGTAAAATTAAGAAGAGTTAAAAGAGGTAAGAAAAGTTGGTGTAATTAGGGTTTGGATCATCTGGAGCCCTTAATATGCTGAAAGGATACTGTTTTGTTATGTTTTTATATGTTTGTTTTTTTTGTCTGAATGAATATGGGATCAGAGGAGTGGTATGCTATGACTGCATATTTTCAGTGAGACCATTATCCTTCTGAGTGAAGAACAAACTGTAGGAGGTCAATTGTGGAAGCAGGGAAACTAGTTATAAGTAATTGCAATAATCAGGGAAAAAGTTGATGATGGTGAAACAAATGAGAATTTATCGGATTCTGTAAATAATTTGAAAATGGTGATGCCAAGGTATTTTGAAGACCAGATGTGAAGTTTTAGAGAAAAGAGGAATCAAGAATGACTCTGAGATTTTTTTCACAGGAAACTTGGAATGATAAAATTGTCATTTAATGAGATGGAGAAGAGATTTTTTTTTTGAAGGATATTGAAGTTCAAGAGTTCTATTTGAAATTGTAAGGTTGAGGTGTTAGCTATCCAAATGAAAACAGTAAGGAGGGAATTACACATGCATGTTGGGATTGCAGGAGAAGTGTTTGCACTTGGAATATAGCTTTTGCATGCTTCCGGCTATATACGTGATACTTAGTTATGAGATTGGATGAGATCATCTTGGAGGTGAAGAGAAGGGAACTGAGTGTTATTAAACTGGAGCACTGCATTACTTAGGCATGTGAAAGATGCAGGGGAGCTAGCAAAGGGGACCAACAAGGAGTGGCCGCTGAGGTGGGAGAAAAACAAGACTCAACCGGTGTCCCCAGTTTTGAGTGGGTTAAACGTTTCATGAACAAAAACTGATTAACCGACTCAAATTCTGCAAATGAGCTAATATGAATATTTATAGTTTTCCAGAAGCTAGAGAATTTTTATGACTTAGAATCTTGGTATTGGAACTGGCTGTCTCTATACATGAAGAAACTGCCTCAAAAATAAAACAATGTCTATAAAATGTTCATATCTTCCAGAAGAGGCATTGCATGGCTGTGTCTTATAATCTCTGTAAATTGGAATGTTTGCAAAGGCTCTGTTACCCCCTTTTTAAAATGATATGGTGTCTTTCCTTCATTATTATGACCATAAAAATACAGAATACTTACTATGTGTAAAATCACTGTTTGAAGTAATTACATTAAATATCAGCAAGAGCCTTATGTACTAGACTCTGTATTATGCAGATTCAAGAGGAGGAAGTGAGGCATAAAGAGGTGGGAAAATTACTGAAGGCCAACTGAAAATTGTTATATTCAGAATTCAAGGCCCCGAAGTCTTCCCAGTGGTAGTATTCATCTCCAGTTACTACACTAAACTGACCCCCCTCTAAGTGCAGTCGCACCTCATGGACTCAGGTTGGTCCAACTCTCCATCCTGGAAAGAACTTGGGTTTCTCTTGACTATATGTCAGGAGCCTCACTTGGCTGCTTTTTCGCCCGTATCTGTGCTTGATGCAGTGCTATAGTGACTCTGGAATGCCTTTCTTTTGCCTTCCAGATTGCTTTTGTTTCTCGCGTCAGCTCCCTGTGTTGCAGGTGCCACACACTCCATGTGCATATCTGTTCCTCTTTTATATCCACCTCAGAAAAGTGGGGAGACAGTAAATATCCTTTGGATGCCTGTACAATGGGAAATTTCCTAGAATTTTGTCAAGAAATTGTCCTTCCGTGTGATATTTAGGATCAGTTGATCATGATCTTGGTGAAACGTCTCAGGACATGCATAACTGTGGAAGGTTAAGTTCACAACTTTATAAATGTTTAGAGGACCTTACTGTTAAAATTTCAAGATCTGAAGTAATGAATTTCTCATGGTAGACTGATAGAGATACTGCGATGTCTAAGACTTTTCTCATCCTAGCAGTATACGTCCAGCAAGAGGATGGTCTACACCTCCTATTCCCCTATGAATGGTACAGGAAATAGGCAATATTGTATGTTTGATCTCATGCAGTAATCATAGGCAGGTAATATTTTGGAATTTACTTTGCAAATAAGCATATGACTTTCTTTGGGAGTCCTCCAGTTGAAAAATAGAATTCCAAATTTGATTACCTTTATGCAATACCAAAATTGAATCCGGAAGCTTCTTAACAAGGGGATATCGGTATGGGAAAAAAATGGTAATCTATATGTTCTAGAGCATATTTGGTATTTGAAAGGACTAATAAATCTTGTATTTTATCCATATGCATGGATTCTGAATCCACTGACAAATATACATAGAAAACAGGCAAACTTTTCGAATTAGTAATTGAAATGGGGATGTAGAATAGGGTTAGGAATGTGGGACTCATGGCTTTGCCAGCACTTCCTGTGCACCTTCCCCAAAACAGCTTTCCATGAAGACTTTGAGAAAGTTTATTCAGATAAAGTTCAGAGTTCAGAGAATGAGAAAGAGACAGGAAATTATTAAGAAATGATATATTACATTTAGCCAATTGAGAACTATGGAACAGATAGAGTGAGCAGGACATGGGACCAAATGAAGAGTATAGATTTACATAAAAACATCAGCTGGAGAAATATGATTCTTCTTCCTACAAAAATTAGTCATTTTAATTCGTTTAGCAAATACACCCCTGCATAATTTTTGCTAAGGCTTCCTGAATCGATGAATGGCCATTCCTACTGTTACAGCTCTGCAGTGAAAGGTCTATTTTGTGTGTCTACTTGGCTGAGCTATGGTACCCAGGTATTTGTCTAGATGTAGCTGTGAATATATATATATATATATATATATATATATATATATATATATATTCTTTATTTTATTTTATTTTTAAATTTATTTTTTATTGGTGTTCAATTTACCAACATACAGAATAACCCCCAGTGCCCGTCACCCATTCACTCCCACCCCCCGCCCTCCTCCCCTTCTACCACCCCTAGTTCGTTTCCCAGAGTTAGCAGTCTTTACGTTCTGTCTCCCTTTCTGATATTTACCACACATTTCTTCTCCCTTCCCTTATATTCCCTTTCACTATTATTTATATTCCCCAAATGAATGAGACCATATAATGTTTGTCCTTCTCTGATTGACTTACTTCACTCAGCATAATACCCTCCAGTTCCATCCATGTTGAAGCAAATGGTGGGTATTTGTCATTTCTAATAGCTGAGTAATATTCCATTGTATACATAAACCACATCTGTTTTATCCACTCATCTTTCAATGGACACCGAGGCTCCTTCCACAGCTTGGCTATATTTTTTTTTAGATGTGAGATTAGTAGACTTTGGGTAAATCAGTTCACCCCTTATACTGTGGATGGGCTTCATTCAATCAGACAAGGCTTTACAAGAAAAGACTGAGGTCCCTCGAGGAAGAAGAGATTTTGCCACTTGACTGGCCTCCTACTCAAGACTGAAGAAGCATCAGCTCTTCTCTGGCTCTTCAGTCTCCTGGCCTGCCCTGCAAGTTTTTGGCTTTGAAGTCCCTACAATTTCCTGTGTCAACACCTTAAGATAAATCTATTCTGTCTCTCTGTCCATCCATCCATCCATCCATCCATCCATCCATCCATCCACCCATCTATCCATCCACCCATCCACCCATCTGCTCATTTACCCATCCATCCATCTTATGACCTGTTTCTCTGGAGAACCTTGACTAATATAGATTTTCACAGAACAAATTTTCGGTTGCTTATTATATACTTCCAGAATCTACCTTCTCCAGTATATAATACACTTTTTAAGGACTGGGATTTTTAAAATTTGTATCCTTTGTAGTGTTTAGCTGTCTGTGATTATATAAAGCTTGATGTTTTACTCTTTGAAATTGTAAATTGAATATTATAGAATAAATATCTAGTAGGAAATGTCTGATTAAGTATGATGCATAAAATTAACACATTAAGTAATAGGATTTTTAGTTTAGAATATTCAGTTCAGCAGTACATGGGGTGGAGCTGGGTCTAAGTCCCAGAGTCAGTTACTGGTAATTGGTAATTTTAGATAATTGTTGTCAAAAACTCTTCCACGTGTAGAATTTTCTGTATATCTGAGGAATGCACATACCCTGATGGACAGAAAATACATGACTTTTTTCTGTTATATATGACTTACATTCTTTTTTTCTTATTATGCCCTGCATTTTACTACCTCTTTACTTCCTCCCCACTTTTATTATTTGAATTTCACATATCTGAATTTTTTTTAAGGGAAAGCATTTTTTTTAAATTTTTATTTATTTATGATAGTCACAGAGAGAGAGAGAGAGAGGCAGAGACATAGGCAGAGGGAGAAGCAGGCTCCATGCACCGGGAGCCCGACGTGGGATTCGATCCCGGGATCGCGCCTTGGGCCAAAGACAGGTGCCAAACCGCTGCACCACCCAAGGATCCCTCACATATCTGAATTTCATATATCCTTCTGGGTTCAGATTAAATACAACTTCTGTCATAAAGTCTTCCTTAAGTTTACCTACCTGAAAATAACGTCGACTATTTCCATGTCTTTTTAACTGTACCTTTCCCAAGTTTTATTAATGTCCAATTTTTATTTTATGTTAGTATATTCATAACAGGAAGGATCCATTTTCATCTTTGTCAACCCAGAACAACATAGAAGTAACTTAAACACTGAAAAATATTTGTTAAAAAGTTAAATGATGCATGCACTTTTAGAGACCTAAAAGTAAGAAGACAAAAGTTTGGTAACTGAACCCAAGATTAATGTCTACTTCTTAAATATCTCTTAGTGTATTTCTGGATGACTTCAATGATTTATCCTGACATATCCTCTCTGTTCCTTATCTCTTTTTCTATTTTTCAAATAGAATAACACCAAGTTTTTACTTAACCCTATCATGATAGTATCAAGAATGGGTGCTTTTATAATAACTGTGCAAGGTGGAGCAGCTACCTCTGAACTTCTACCATGAGAGCTATCTGTACTGGGGGTTAGTTGTGCCTGTACCCTTTCTCTGCATGAACATAACCTTAGTATCTCATGTCCTGTCAAGCATTCTGTGGCCCAGCATACTAGTTGGCCATGAGAATAGCTAGTTGGCCATGGGAATAGCTAGTTGGCCATGGGAGTAGCTAGTTTAGGGAGAGATTAATGGCAGGGTGTGAGGGCCTGATCTGGATCAGAGTTCATGATGAAATGATGCACCTACATTAATTACTTAGGTCTGCATTTTGGGTGAAGTTTCTTCCATTAGTAGAAAGAGGATAATATTGAATTAACTAGTTCTTTTAAGCGTGAGACACAGTCCATCATTGCTTGTCTGACCATGTAGTAAAAAGACTATGGGACGCACACTTCCATCAGCTACATTTTTATTTGATTGAGTTAGAAATCAAGATGACTCACTTCTTCACCTTCATTCACTAATGCTCTTTTCTCAGCCAATTTGCAAGAAAACAAAGTGAGTGTCACGATGAACACTGAATTTCAAATGTTAAATGCACTGTTCTTATTTCAAAATGCTTATTCTAGAAGCTATTGTACTTGTTCTGAGTGAATGGACATTCCTTCTCATGTTTCTTTTGCTTGTTTTTCATGCAGATAATGCTAACCTCTAAATAAGAACATGAAGAGCGATAACACAGTTTGATCATTTTCTGGAAGTTATACTAACAACATGAGTAAATGAAATTGGATTTTCGATTACATATAAAATAGCACAAACTTTAATGACCCTCTTATCTCAGTGAAGCACTTATTAAGGATTAGCAATTTAAAAGAGCATGGAAGTATTAACATCTGCAAAACATTTAGGAAGATCGGATTATCAAGACACATGCTATGTATCTTTCTCTTCTTGGTCCTAGATTGAGGGAATAATTGTGAGTAGAAAATGTTCCCATTTCCCCCCAAGACTCTGCCTAGAGAGTTTACTCTTTAGAAATCATGATTCTTTCAATGGAGATTAGCGATTGTATCAACAGGTATTCCAGAGAAGATCCGGTCAGCTGCTAAGCAGGATTCACAGCTGCTGGCTACATCCCATCCCCATACATGTTAGTTCTCTCTCAAGGGCTCCCTTTGTTACCCTATTAGTTAGGAATATGTCAGCCCAGTATACCTATCCGGTAGCATGATGTTCTTTACCAACCAACATTGGATCTTTGCCGAGCCAGAATCCTGGCAGATGTGTAAGCCTTATCCTTTATCGTAAGCAGTTTCTACAGTTTGAGGCCATACAGAGGTACAGAGCATTTTTGCCACATAATGTTATTAAATACTCTCTTTAGGATCCACCGTAAAATGAGTATGAGCCTTCCTTCTATTTGCATTTACTATTAAAACCAGAAACCATGTCATTAACACAGGTTGCACTGTTAGACTCTGAATGGTTAGTTGTGTTGGTTGAAGAGGTTGTTTAGATAAATCATAATTTATTACAAAGAAAAGACATCTGCCTGAGAAGTTGGAGGTCAGAATAGGGGTTAAAGATAACTATTATAAAAGCTGTCTGAGGATTTTCCACAAGATTCAGGGAGAAAGTGGTATTTTACATGAGGGTCCACTGGCCCCACCTAAATGCATGTCCACTCCATTAATATCACTTAATAAGATGATGAAGCATCTAAAGAACAAATACACTTCAATATTATGTATTATGACATGTGTTTTGCATTATGGCTCAGCTTGAGTTATGAACAAACAGTACGTCAGCAAGTTTGTGGCTATCGAATGTATAAAGCTTACCTGGTTGCAAAAGTACCTTCAGCCTGTGTTCCATGGCACAGTTTGATTCCGTACCATTCCATACTAAGTTGGAAAAAATAAATTTTAGTCATCTCTCTCTCTCTCTCTCTCTCTCTCTCAATCTTGGCAACCTTATGGCAGTCAAGACTATGTCAGGAGAGGATCATGGTGCAAGTGTTTTTGTGCTTAAGGACTTCATGTCTTCACATCCATGCAAAACACACAGTAGATGCTAAATATATTGGTAGATTATCGAATGATCACGTATTACAATATGGACAAATTATTCATAGTGACTTATCTATATTTCTTAATCCCTTTATAAAGCACATGTCATATGCAACTGCATAATGTCTAGGCCCTTGTTGGATTTTAAATAATTGCTAATATGTTTGTGCTTTTCCCGAATTGGAACACTATTCACCCAAAATAGGTAAGATGATGGTGTTAAAGGGTACAAACTTGTAATAAGTATTTTCTACTTGTAAGCAGCAAATAAGCCATAGAAATCTAATGTACAGTATAATGAGTATAGACAATAATGTACCATCATTTATGTAATATAAATATTGCTACAGTGCCAATCATATTACGGTTTATAAATGTATCAAAGTAACTTTATGTATGTTGTATGCCGTACACCTTAAAATTACATAATTTATTCAATAAATAAAGGGTAAAAAAATACGAAATACCTAAAAGAAGGCTTTCCTTCCTAATCCATATTCCTTCTTTATTTCCTCTATATACTAGCCATGAAACTAGGATTTGATACAACTTTCCTATGAACAAATTGACTTTAGTCTGTTTATTTATTATTCTCCTTACCTTTTTTTCAGATTTTCATTCATTTCTCAAACTCTAAACTAATATGTCCATCCAGGTAAATTGGCCAATTGCTGGCACTCTATCAGGCGTGAGCAACCGATATTTCCCACCACAAGTAACTCACATAATACTGCATATTTTTCAATTTACTCTTTTCTTTTTCTTTTAATATGAAAGTTTTACACACACGTGCCTATGATCACCTTCCTCAATAGCATTGACGATTACTGCATTCTTCTTCATTAATTTTTATTAAATCAATCTTAATGCCTATACTTTGGCAGGCATTTTTTTCAGGATACAATCACTTCCTTGAGGGTTCTCTCTCAACCATGCAATGCTTGCTGATAACGGGCCCAGCCTGTGCTCTCATATTTGCACCCATCGGGCTCCACTAGGACCACCATTATATGAGGTGGTTGTGGATGTGGATTTGGGATTCAGCCTGTGGTGGCTCAGTCTCCTTATCAACTGCCTAATTACCTCTGTGATGGGGGAGAATTATTTTACTTCTGCATTGCTTAGGACATGTGACTTAAAAATAAAGATTGTAGCAGTAATATTTCACACGGTTGCAGTAAGGATTTAATGACAGGATACATGCAAAACTCAACATAGTGCTTGGCATGTTATATGCACTTCATGGGGGGATGTGCATGTGTGTGATTGCTTCAAAACATTTGAAAACAGTGGAGCTAAGTAATTGTAATTAATTTTTTGGACAAAAGACATAATATAAGGCTCTTCATATAACTTGATGAGTATTTGCATCTTGATTTTGTGCTTGTTTGTGATTTTTTTTAACTTCAGCTCTGTATAAATATCACAAAAATTAATTGTTAACATTAAGATACTCTGCTTTTATATTGAATGACTATATCCTATGTATTATAAAATCTCGAGTAAAATATACAGAACAATTATAAAGCCACACTGGGAAGCAGTTATTACTAGAAATTTTGGGTTTTGTTTTGTATGACATAGGTAACCATTTAAAGAAGAAGGTTAAGATAATGGCATACTCTTTTTAATTTGAGAAGACCGAGTTTGGTGCTATTTACTTACAGAAACTTTATAATGTAAAAATTTAAACATCTGAAGAAAACATCTAAAATAGTGACTTTACTATTATAGGTTGTTAACCTTCTTTTTATTTTTCAGGAATACACAATAGATATAATTTTTGCCCAAACCTGGTTTGACAGTCGTTTAAAATTCAACAGTACCATGAAAGTGCTTATGCTTAACAGTAATATGGTAGGAAAAATTTGGATTCCTGACACTTTCTTCCGAAACTCAAGAAAATCTGATGCACATTGGATAACAACTCCTAACCGTCTGCTTCGAATTTGGAATGATGGACGAGTTCTATATACTCTAAGGTAATACTATTTTTTAAAAGATAGGTGCTCTTATTTATTTTCCGTACTAATACTTGATCAACTTACAAATTTTCTTTTTTCAGTTTTACAAAGGCAGAAATATGGAGTTCCTTTCATCCACTAAAATCTAAAATGGTGGAATATTTTGGAAGCTTTTTTTTTTTTTTTTTTTTAAGCTCAGAGTAACTAGTGTATGGAAGGGACTAAATGCAAAGAAGAAAAACCTCTTGATAGCTGCCTCCTCTGAAGCATAAGAGGATGTGGTGTGAGCATGATGTTTTCTAACTTATAAACCTGTGATGCAAATGGTTTACTTAGATTTTCTCTAGGAGCCTGTCCTGCTCTAAAATTTTCAATAATGTAGTAAAACATCCTCAAGAAAGCATTA
This sequence comes from Canis lupus baileyi, assembly GCF_048164855.1. Classification (NCBI taxonomy): domain Eukaryota; kingdom Metazoa; phylum Chordata; class Mammalia; order Carnivora; family Canidae; genus Canis; species Canis lupus. The sequence goes on along the minus strand of NC_132851.1, from coordinate 44,351,961 downwards.
AACAAAGGTTGATGTATATGATATTCAAGTTTATTTAATTCATTGTCTTGAACATTAAATCCTAACATATCTTATTAAGAATCATCCTTCATGAAAAGAAGTTCATGAAAATTTAAGAGAAAACAATCACCGTGCTTAACCGTGTATATTGTTAATTCTATACATGTGCAATGTCTGTTGTGGTCTTGAAGTATAAATTTCTTACCTTGAAAAGAAATTAAACTGAAATGTACAGGATGGTAGCTTAGTTGGCTGGAGAGGAGAATATTAGAATATTACAATATTCTATTATAATATTACAATATTGTAAATATTATGATATTACCACTTTTAAAACTTTGAGAGGTTGCAATTATTATTATTTTCTAATAGATCACAGTCTACTATGGTAGGCCAAAATCATTCCTGAAAATTAGACAAGGGATTTTTAATGATTGAAATTATATCTTATTATTTAATATTTATTTTTTCATTTAAACAGATTGACAATTAATGCGGAATGTTATCTTCAGCTTCATAACTTTCCTATGGATGAACATTCCTGTCCACTGGAATTTTCAAGCTGTAAGTAACAAGATATGTGATAATTTCATAGAATTTTAGCCTCTGACTCTGTTTATTTAAAAATGTAAAGTAAAATGAGATAAAATATGATTTATATAATTTTAATAAGTGTGGATTATGTTTATCTCTCAGATAAAATAATTACAAATGATGTATTTGTTTCTTGCTTTTAAATTAAAATTGACAATAAATGCATATAGTAAATGTATATTTTTAATTATATCATTCCTTACAAATTTTGGCTTAATCCAAGTGCCTTTTTCCTATTTTGATTAAGTAAAGTAGTCCTGAAGATAGGTTTCTGTTCAAATGTTTTAACAGTGCCATGAATAAAATATTGCTTCAAATTTTGTTCATCTCCCTGAGGCAAGGTTTAACTTTATTACATTGGGTTTTAAAATATGTTTCAAAGATTGGTTTGGTGAATAATATTTACTACATGAATAGCAAATCTTTGAGAAGACTTTAATGAGTTGGAAAAGCCAAGGTAGAAATAAGCTTATTTTATTCAAAAGAAAGACTGAAACACAGAGAAATGATTAAAGCTAAATATTTTGAATATAAAAAGTATTTTGTTTCAAGAAAATAATTATTACCTTTCTATATGAATATCAATTTAATTCATATTTACTAACATGTTCACATAGATTTTTATAAAAATGTTTTTCTAGATAACAGATAATTGAGCAAGTCTTAAGAAAACATGTAAAATGAGTTTTAAAAATGTTTTTGCCTATATACACAAACTGTCTAATGCTATTTTCTTTCTATTGAAATTTGAGTATCTTAGATATCAAATTCTAAAGTCTATTCACTGTAAATTTTATGTATTCACAAGTATCCTGCTTCTTCACTTACAAAATCCCCAAATATCTCTTGTTGCTTTTATTGATGATTTTCTTGACTTTTCTTACTGATTTTTATCTCATTAAAATGTCCTTTCAAATTTATAATTTATCTACTGGTTTAATTTTCTAACATTAACTTTTCAATGAATAAAACACCCAAATCATAACAAAGACTTGATTAATCCAAGCACTCAATGAATAGTTGATATGCAAATATTTGAAAATGTAGCAATTATTGTACTTGCCTTTAGACACTGACTTAATTCTTTGTGTGAGAATTAAGAGAATTTATCTCTTTGGCTTTGATTGTCCTTGGTATAAATTGATAATCTATCTCTGTGAAAGCAATTGGTTATTACTGACATAAACATAATAATCATAGCTAACTTTTTAAAGTATTTACATGGATCCAGCAGGGAATTAAGGTTTCTATACTTGATATTTCACAACAAATATATCCAAAAGATTTCAATATATCCCCTTTTTAAAAGTCAATATCATGAAATTTAGAGTAGTTAAGTAATAAGCTCACTATTTTTATTTGTGCCCACATTCCTATGTACTATGATTATATTGCATTGATAATAATTTAAAAAATACAAAATATGGAAAAGTAGGATGATTAGAGCCCTATAGAAGAGGAAAGGAGACATGAAAAAAAAAAGAGAGAAGACATGCTTAAATAGGTTAGTGGAGAGATGGCAGCTATTTCATTGAATGGCTGATGAGGACATCCTGGTACAAAATGATATGTTTTGGAAATTTTAAAAGTTATTGGTAAATTCTGTTCCTATAACGTGGTAGACCAATTCTTCCATTGAAAATAATTTAAGACATCATGTTATTAAAAATCTTCTCATAAACATGTGAGTGAAATCACTAGGAAGGAAGTGAAGCATAAAAAATGAAGCCAGAAAGGAAGTTTATAATCTGTTTTAACCTGAGGACATTTGCCAAACAAGGTAAATTTGAGCTTTGACTTTGACAGCGTTGTGGATTATGTTCTAATAGAACATAATTTCCACATACAGCTGGGTTACAAAGGCTGGACGCTTAGGATAAGATGAAGAAGCACCCCCCACGCCCATACATGCGCACACACACACACACACACACAACCACTAAAGTCTAAAAGAAAAGTTGCCTCTGCAATCAGCATACCAAGATGAAATAACTCCTTGAGAGGATATAATTACAACCCTACCTTCACACGAATTTGCAGCTTAAATTTCCTTCACTTGATTACTCTGAAAAGCCCTTGCTCCATCCTAAGTAACTTCCAAGATGAAAAAAAAAAAAAAAACAAAAACATTTTCAACACAAATAATTAACAAAGATGTAGTATTCAGAATATATAACTATTCAGACCGAAAAAGAGAGAGAGTGAGAGAGAGAGAGAGAGAGAAAGGGAGAGAGGGAGGGAATCCAATTAAAGAATAGGTGATGAACAAAGCAGTTTTCCAAAGGAGAAATCTAAGAATCTAATAAATATATGAAAAAGTTACTACGTTTCATTTGTAATCAGGAATATGTGAAATAAAATACACTTACATACCAGTAAAAATAGGCCGTCCACATCAAGTTAAATGAGAATATGGATCCAAGGATACTTTCACACTCTGGCTGGCAAGAGAATGTATTGGTATACTTTGAATTTATTGTATACTCTTTATGAAAGAAGATTGGCCCTGTCTCATAAAGTAGAAATTACATGCAATCCACGACCTCAGCTACCCCATACCTAGGTATATATCCCAGAGAAACCTGCATATATGTATTTTGCGAGGCACGTATTGTCATGTTACTAGTAGCAATGTTATGATAGCTGACAAGAAATGTTATTGGTGTCTACAACAGTAAAATGGATAAATTTCAGCACGTCTTTACAATGGAACACATTTACTAAAGCTACATACATTAGCATGAATGACTATTGCAAATGTCATAGTGAAAGAAGTAAAATATTTTATTTCATAATGTATATTACATTACATATTATTTTATTAATATAATATATATATAATATAATAAGATTAGTAATGTTTCTAGTATGGCAATAATCAAGTAAAATTAAAAAAGAACCTAAATTTTGCTATATGTTTCAGATATGCATATCAGAAAATCTATAACAAAAACAGAAGATTATTGTAGAAATCAAGTCAGTGGTTACCTCTGGTTATGAGAGTGTATACTAGATTGGGGTGGACACCAGCATGATTTTATTTTTTTATTTAAGTGCAGTTTCATGGATTATCATTATTTAATCACTATGGGATTGACTTTAAACTATGCATTTTTATATAGTGTATACACATATTTTATGTTATATTTCCTGTGTTTGATATATCCTATGACACAACAATGCATTTCAAAGAACTTGTCTTTGAATAATGTTGGTATTGAACAGTAACAGATTTAGATCTTGCTAATCTATATATTTTTATTTTAACTTTTACCTAGATGGGTACCCTAAAAATGAAATTGAGTATAAGTGGAAAAAACCTTCTGTTGAAGTGGCTGATCCTAAATACTGGAGATTATATCAGTTTGCATTTGTAGGGTTACGGAACTCGACTGAAATTTCTCACACAATCTCTGGTAAGAAGGAAACAAACACCAATCAGTGAATGATGCTAACACCAGATGACTTTGTATTTAAATTTATAAGTTGGAATCTGTACTTTTATATATTTAATAGCAAAAATAATTTTTTTTCTTCCAGGAGATTATATTATCATGACAATTTTTTTTGACCTGAGCAGACGAATGGGATATTTCACTATTCAAACCTACATCCCATGTATTTTGACAGTTGTACTTTCTTGGGTGTCTTTTTGGATCAATAAAGATGCTGTACCTGCAAGAACATCACTTGGTATGATATGAATATTATGCTATAATATCATGAGACTGTTGAAATAATGTGAAGAAAGTTTAGAGTTGAACATATTAGAATACTCCTTTACATTACGATCAAGTAAAATTTTAAAAATATTCTAGTGCAATATTTGAAATGAGTATATGAAAAACAAGTAAGAAATAGAATCACAAAGAATTTAAAACTTCAGAATTTTTTAAGAATATTTCCTGCTAATGGATTTCAAAGAGAAAAAACATAAATACTCAGCAAGAATTAATAAGCAAAACCACACACAATACCTGAATCTCAATTTGGTCTATATTTTTAATCACTTCTCATCAAGGTTTTATATTATTTTTTAGCTGAATCACTGATAGCCAGCTTTTATTGACCGATGTGTGTTTAGAAGGCTTTGAAAGCTCCTGTTCTTACAATGGTGCTAATCAACAGTGAACTTTTCAGAAGGGCAAGTCACTGAAAGGGACAAGAAACTTCTGGGCTTCTGTAATCTATAGAATGTGTAATTAGTCTGAATATTTTGAGAGTTGCCTGTACAATAGCACTGATTAAAAGGGTAATTTGTAATTCATACTTGAAAAAATAGACTTTTGGTTTCTTTCTTCAGCAATCAATTGCAATAGTCAAAATCATATAAGAACATATGTCTAATTACTGTACATTTGTTTAAAAGAAAATAACGTCCATTTATGTATTGATATACAAAGACAACTTATTGATCAATTCCATTCCCAAGAGCAGTGATATGAAGCACACTACTGATAATTGTATCTTAAAAAATAAAAAGTAGGCACAATCTGTTTTCAACAATGAGGTTTTCATGTGGTTTCTATGATAGCTGGTGAATAATTCCATGTAATAAATGCAGTAAAATGCAAATCACATAAAAGTGGCAAGATAAAGCCTGAGGAACCCCGCTCTGTACTTGAAACTGCAGTCCCCATGGGAGTATAAAGAGAAGCGTAGATATAGCCAGTGAATAAAATGTACTAACACCTGAGTTTTGTTTCCTATTTAAACTATTATTATTATTTCAAGTTATTTTATGATCTGAAGTAAATAAATTATTTCAGATTCTTTGTATCCTACCATGAGTATTACTTAAATATTCTATTCTGTTTTTAAACATTATTCTCATATTTCTTCCCAAAGAAAATCTGAATGGATTATTTCTCCCATTCTATTTGTATGAAGCCAAAAGCCATGCCGTAGTGTCATGAAAGAAGATAGCCAATTGTGAAATTGTGTTGTTACGTGAATTCATATTTTTTAATATTAGCATACCAACTCTAAAGATAAGCCATAGCCATATCTAATTTGAAGAATATCTTTTATATTAATTGTGGGTCATATGTATTTGGAGCTCAAGATATTTGTTAAACAAGTATATGCACATAAATACACACACATTTACATGAATTCATATTTTTAATATTAGCATACCAACTATAAAGATAAGCCATAGCCATATCTAACTTGAAGAATATCTTTTATATTAATTGTGGGCCATATATATTTGGAGCTCAAGATATTTTTTAAACAAGTATATGCACATAAATACACACACACATGCACATATATATTATATATATATATATATACACACACACATTATATAAGAACATAAGCAGCTCCTTATATGGCTTTCAAATTTACAGTCCCTAAAAGAATATAAAACTAACCAGTTGAGAGCTGACATGGCAATGGGATTGGGATATTAGGGTAGGGAATGCAATAAGCATTGAAAGCATAAAGAATGCTAATATACAAATAAAATATTTTATAACTAAGCTTTGAAACCTAAAATAAAATGAAATTACAGTGAAGAATACATTTGGAACCTAAAACACTATTCAAATAAATTATTTCATTTTCAAAAAAACCCACATGCATCCATCCATCCATCCATATATGTCATTGAAGAGCAATTTCCTGAGCTTATTTATTCCACATTGTGTTCTAGCAAACATCTACTAAATGTTTTTTTTATGAACTAAGCAGTGTTCTAAGTGCTTCGGTGTTAACAGTAGCTATAAAATCCTTATGTTCCTGGCATTTATGTTTTGGTGGGGTGTAGTGTACAGGTAATGTACAAATATAAAGAGTATATAACATCGGTGAGAAATAAAGGCTATGAAGAGAGAGCAAAAGAAATGATAAGAGAATGACAGAGGGTGTGGGTAGATAGGATGTTTGGTATTTTATCCTATGGACTCGGGCTTCGCCTCTTAGAGGAATAGCAGAGACCCAGTGAAGCATGGGAGCTAGGCTGGTGGATATCTGGTAGAAAGGCAGGCCAGGCATGGAGAACCACCAGGTCCTAAGGGAGGTGGGGGATCTTCCTCTCCATCATGTTTGAAGGTCAGAAAAAAAACCTTTATTATGGCTAGAACTGACTGAGAAGTGATGGAAAATGAGATTGGAGATGTGGCTAGTAGTCAGATCATGTAGGTTTTGGTGAGTCATTTTATGGGCTTTGGATTTTATTCTTCATGTGATGTAGAAGATTTTACTGCAGCCATTGATATTGAAATCAAAACACACATGGTCTTTTTTTGTCAATTGGGATATAAGTATGGAAGCTAGGATTATGTTCGGAAATTTCCCTTTGCCTGAGTACAGTAATGTTGGGATTTAATAAGTTACCAGGGGGAAAAAATGTGTAAAGTGAGGAAGATGAAAGATCTGTTTATTCATGGAAATCATTTAGCACTTGCCCTACACCTAGCCTTTACAGTTTTGGCTTAAAAATAATTGTAATTTTTAAGCCAAAAGTAATTTGGCTTAAAAATAATTCCTGAGCAAAAAATTGTCAGGGATAATAGGAGAAAAAAAGAAATCTGTCATCATCTTTGGATATTTTAATGTCATTCCTCACTCATTGATAGAACAAGTGCATGAAAGAAAACCAATGAAGATCTAGAAAGCCAATGAAGATCTAGAAAATCCAAATGAAATTATCAACTACTTGGCTTGATTGCTATTTTAGAGGAGTACACCTCACTACAGGATGTATTTTCAATACATACAAAATACAAAATACATACATTTCAATACATACAAAATACAAAATACAGCTGTATTTTCAAGTACATATGGAGCATTAACACAGATCTCAATAAAATTCAAAAGACCAAAATTTTCTAGACTATATTTTCTGACCAAAATGGAAATGAATTATGAATAAATAGAAATAGGGGCACCTGGGTGGCTCAGTTGGGTAAATGTCTAACTCTTGATTTTTGGCTCAGGTCATAATCTTAAGACTATGGGCCCAGCCCCATACCGGGCTCCACGAGGGGCCTGCTTGAGACTTTCTCTCTGCCTCTCCCTCAGTCTCTATCTCCCTCCCCCTTTCTAAAAAAATTTTTTTTTAAAGAATTAATATAAATAATATAGGTAATAATATCTTCACCTATTTGGAAATTTTAAAATGACCTTTTAGATAACCCTTGGGTCAAAAATGGAAATTAGAAAATATTTCAAACTGAATTTTAATTAGAATTTAACATATAAATATTTATGAGATGCAACTAAAGCATTGCTTAGAGGGGAAATTAGAGCTTTGTGATGCTGCTATTAGAAAGAAGGAGATAAAATCAATATTTTAAGTACCTACCTTAAGAGCTAATAAATAAATACCTTATGTATAAATTTATTATAAGTACTAAGCAAGATATTACTGTGTCAGTTTTTTAGTTGAAAGGCACAGAGGAGTTAAGAAACTCCTGAAGGTCACAGAGCAAACAGAAGAGTCAGAATTTGAACTTAAATTTGCCATCGTGACTCCCAATCCATCATACCTCTGTCATCTTCACTTTTTTTTTTTTCAATCCTAAGTGATGTTAAAAGTAGAAAAGATGGGTGTGTAAGAGGAATTATCAGGGCATGACTCAAAAGAAATATTTCTTTTTTTTTTTTAAAGATTTTATTTATTTATTCACGAGAGACACAGGGAGAGAGAGAGGCAGAGACACAGGCAGAGGGAGACGCAGGCTCCATGTAGGGAACCTGACGTGGGATTCGGTCCTGGGACTCCAGGATCACGCCCTGGGCCAAAGGCGACACTAAACCCCTGAGCCACCCATGCTGCCCAAGAAATATTTCTTACTATTTCAAAGAGACCCTATTTTTTTCATCACAGATGTTGCCACTATATAAGTAATTGGCCAAATTAAAAAGAATTTGGCATTATAGTAAGCACTCTTTGGAGAGTATGCAGTTCCACTCATGGGGCCATATCTGGTGGACACAGAATGAGAATTATAGCAGCGTATGTAAGGAGGGATATGGGACGTACAGTGGTGAGTTCGGGGTTCAGCAGTGGTAAGAACCACAACAAAGCCAAGACTAAAGAGAAAGAGACATGCGCAGAGATGCATACACAGGGCTGAGGCCCAGGGAGAAAAAATAAATAAAAAATGAAAATACCCAATTTTATATGCTGAATTCTTTAAAATATGAAGGTTTTCTCTGTGCCTAAGTATTCTATGGGCATATTCTTGCCCATAATTTTTTGCTTAAACTTTGAGATGAAAAAAAAAATTAGCTTGAATTCAAGTTATTATATAAGAAAAACACTTGTACTAGTTTGGATCCACTTTAACCGTGTGTGGCATAAAACACACCGAAAATCACTGTAGCTTCAATTAGGTAGGAGAGTATTTGCTCTTCATGTGAGAAGCCCAGGGGTTGCAGTCTGAGGGGCTCGGGCTCCCTCTAGTTTCCTGCTGTGTGGTGGATGACCTTGATCCTCACGATTATATAAGGTGCTAAGGTGGCTCTTGGTGCTCCGGCCATTGGATTCCAGCAGAAAGCTATGAGGAAGAGGGAAAGATGGGCATTTTCTGTCTCTCTGATGCCATCTCTTATTTTTATTGAGATACACTTGACTCTATCTTAGTTCTAGGAGTAGAGCATAATGATTCAATATTTGTGTATCTTGTAAAATGTTCACCACCGTTCAGTAGAGTTAATAAACATCGTCATGGAATTTATTTTCTTGTAATGAGAACTTGGAAGATCTACTCTCAGTGACTTAAATATACAGCACAGTCTTCGTGACCATAATCACCATGCTTTTTGCATTACATCCTCATGAGTTGTTGATTTCACAACTGGAAATTTGAAACCTTTTAAAAGATTTTTTATTTGACAGAGAGAGATAGAGATAGAGAGAGAGAGAGAGAGAGAGAGAGAGCAGGTGAGGCAGGAGGCAGAGGGAGAGGGAGAAGAAGCAGGTTCCTGGCTGAGCAAAGAGCCAGCCTTGGGGCTGGGATCATGACCCAATCCTAAGGCCAAGGCTTAACCAACTGAGACACCCAGGCACCCCTGGAATTTGAAACTTTGGACTCCCTTTTTGCATTTTTCCTGCCATTTGTTGGACCCGGTTTCCACCCGTGACTTACTTCTCCTTGGCTAGATCTCAGCCTGTGTCCAGTCCACACATAGCTGAGAGAAGGTGGCCAAGTTCTTTACGCAGTGTCACGCCAGCTAAAAATCGGAGGGTCTGTGGCTGGAGGAATGGAATGATGGGCGTGGGGAGTCAGCTATTTGTAGCTCACAGATTTAGACGATTAGAACTCATTATGGACACAAAGAGCCCATTGAACAGAATGTAGCTATGGTTACCAGTCATTTTTTTTTCTTTTTTCCTGTAAATCATGACTAATCATATCCTTTTGTTTCCACTATTTCTTCCTGCTCCCAACCTTGCCAAACCAGGTGAAATAATAAAAATGGGATGCTATTTTTTTTATATATATGTTTTCCCCTCTCCCCCCACAGGTATCACTACAGTTCTGACCATGACCACCCTGAGCACAATCGCCAGGAAGTCATTACCTAAGGTCTCCTATGTGACTGCGATGGATCTCTTTGTGTCCGTCTGTTTCATTTTTGTCTTTGCAGCCTTGATGGAATATGGCACCTTGCATTACTTTACCAGCAACAAAAAGGGAAAGACCACTAGAAACAGAAAGCTAAAGAATAAAAGCTCGGTATGTTAAAAATCTCTATTTTTATAAACAGCAACTCATTATTAGAGATACTGTTTTGAATACTCATGTTATGCCTGCTTAGATGGACAGAGAGTCTTGGGGCTCTCTAACAAAGCCTAAATCATGTGAAGGTGAAACCGGAGGTTTCAGTGACTGTGAGGTCTTTGCCCACCAGGAAAAGGAGGTTAATAGTTCCCCTTAGAAAAGACCCTTGGCTCCCCCTTGTTAAGAGTGGTTTCTTATGCTGGGAATTTTCCTCAAGTGGTAGATTCTTTGTGCCTAAAAAAATATTTAAGATGTCTTCTTGATTTTATTTTTGGGAGGTGGTTAGGATTTGGGCTCTCACAACAGGTGGCCCACAAAATCACTTCGTTTTTAGAGATGAAGAACCCTCTTTAATGTTAGTGTTCAGCCGTTTTTGAAAGTCATAGCTGTCGAGTGTTTTGGGTTTGTGTATATTTGTGTGCTCTCACTCCCCCCATCCTTCTCATATATCTACCTCAACATACGGAACATTAAATTCATATATTAGAACTGGTTCTGTTAATTCTAAGATACTTAAGTGTTGGAAGTCAATTATAAACTCTTATCATAATAGCAATTATAACAACCATAAAGAATATCCAACAGTCACTGAGTATGCCCAGTATTTGACATGCATGATTTCATTTATACTCCTATGCGAACAAGTTCAGGAATGTGCACAAGGACAGCCGTAGGAAGTGAAAAATCCAAGACTCATATCCAGGCCTTTTTATATGCCAGACCTGTAATCCTTCCTTTATTTTTCCTGTTCTCATAGGACTCAGAAAAGCAAACATGCGTTTCTCCAATATTGACCCAAAGGGCACTTTATTGCTGATTCCAGTAAAGATTTTCAAAGCAGATTTGTTCCAAAATATCTAAATAAATGAGAACTGGGTACAATAGCTCTGCTTGAGTGGCAAACTTGTAAGCCTACCATAGAGAGTATAGAATGGGGTGTGGAGTTTCCCATATTAGCTCCTAACTTAATAAGTTCTGGATGCAGTGCTTTTCTTCCCTCCTCCCACCTTTCATTAATTTCTTTCTACAACTTTGACATATTTTTAAATTATATTTTACTTTTCATGTTATATTCCAAGGACCAAACCCTACGTGTATTTGCCTTCCCACAGTATTCCAAGAGAGCAGAGCTCATTGCTGGCAGTACACATTGGATAACTCACATCGCAGAGTTAGCCTGTGACTTTCTCAATTTGAGTTATTTTAGCTTATGTGTAGGACACAGTGTAGCCTCTGAACGGAGAAACCATCAGAGGTCAATGATGTCAACATTAATATCCATTTGCTAAATTTTTAGGTAAAGAAGAATGCAGGTTTTCGACTAATTTTCCTTGAATCAAATCCATGTATCCTCTCCGGATTTCCCACTTCATTATTTACTCATCCACAGCCATGTTCAATTATTACTTTGAAAATTCTACTTCTGGAAATTGTGAATAAAATCAGGAAATGTACAATCTCACATAGATTCTCTAATTTCATTCTAAGAACGTATGATGTATGTACTATTATTATATTATCAAAGACACTCAACCAAGTGGTTACTCTGGGACTATAGCTAATCAGTTTGGCTGCCGCATTTACTCAGGAAGCTTAAGCATTGGAGTGCAAACTTTAAAATCATGATGTTTTTAAATCTTTCATTCACTAAATATTTAAGGACACCCATGTCCTAGGCAACGTTCTAGAATAGCTATTTAAGAAAAAAAATAAATATATATAGGCTATTTAAAATATTTATCAAGCCCAGGAAGCAAAATAATAAAAATTAACAAAAATATGGAATAAAAATCAACTAAGATCTTTGAAACACTAAACTTTGAAAGGTAAATTGGTATAGATAACCAACTACCTGGGCACGTAAAATATTTACTTTCAGGCCCAAATCAAGTCTTATAGTCTTTCCTTTCTGTTCAGTTATATGCTGTATGAGCTCTTTTTTTTTTTTTTTTAAATTTTTATTTATTTATGATAGTCTCACAGAGAGAGAGAGAGAGGCAGAGACACAGGCAGAGGGAGAAGCAGGCTCCATGCACCGGGAGCCCAATGTGGGATTCGATCCCGGGTCTCCAGGATCGCGCCCTGGGCCAAGGCAGGCGCCAAACCGCTGCGCCACCCAAGGATCCCTGTATGAGCTCTTTTAATACTAAATGACATTTTGATTGAAAAACTGGGATCAGTAATCAAATCTGACTCCCCGCTTGGTTCAGTGTTCAGCCATCTGGTCTTGCTAATCAAGTGAATCAGAATGCACTTTTATGAAGAATGAACAGTTCTGCTTGTTGCCTCAAGTGCTCTCCTTAATGGTTTGGTGGAGTCTGCTTTTTCTTCTACCAGCCAACACAATCAATCGCACAACCTAGACCCAGAAATCTTTTTTTTTTTTAAGATTTTATTTATTCACGAAAGACACAGAAAGAGGCAGAGACACAGGCAGAGGGAGAAGCAGGCTCCATGCAGGGAGCCCGATGTGGGACTCAATCCCGGGACCCCGGGGTCATGACACGACCTGAGCCAAAGGCAGACGCTCAACCCCTGAGCCACCCAGGTGCCCTAGACCCAGAAATCTTGCAGGGTCTTTGCCTTTACACCTTTTCAAATGTTTCCTTATTGTTATTGTTCTTCTTCCTCTTCCTCCTCTTTCTTCCCTCACTTTCCTTCCCTACTCCGCCTTCTTCTTCTTCCTCTTCTCTTCCTTCTCCTTATTTCTTTCTCTTCCTTCCATATCCACACTTTCTCCCATAAGCTCACAATTCTGAGTAGTTTAAAATCTAGCATTTCTTCCTTTGGTTCTCTAGACTACTTAGGATAATAGTCGGGTCAGAACCAAAGACCTTAACTAGAGTCACTCAAAGATCCAGACATCTGTTATAAAGCAAAACCCAAATCCCCTTCTTTAGGTTTGACTGCTTAACTAATATCCCAGAGTATTCCAATTTATTTTAAAAAGAGATCATGTTTGGACACAGTAGACTTTTAGCTTGCTTTACTGAATCATCTTAAAAAATATAAATAAAATTGCTTCTTACTTTACATGTGATATATTAGGCCCTTTCTCTCCCTCTCTCTCTCTCTGTCTCCTCCCTTCCTTTCTTCCTTCAATCCTCCTTTCCTTTGATCTTTTTTCCATATCTTTCCTCCTTCTTTATTTTTTTTATTGTGAATATCAATGACTTTTTAATTTGGCCCGTATTTCCATCCCATCTCATACATATTATTGTGTTTTTATTTATACTCATCAAAAATATGATTCGGGGTATGTTTATGTCAATATTTTTTAAAAAAATCAAAGAAGTTAAGAATGTTGCATGGAATCAAGACTCTATGAGACAGATAAAGGTCATAAAAATGTAACTGTGGTAAGCCATTTATTATTAACTAAAGAGCAGTTCACGTTGAAACAAGAATATTCCTCTGATAGATGATTAGGAATCTCAGAAAACCATGTTATACATACCTATATCAGGGTCCTGTCTTACCCATTTGAGGACAGACTAACTTCTTCATAATCTGGTTAAAATGTACAATGTTGGAAGTCTATTTCACCAAACATAGACAAGGCACTTTGGAGAGAAAAACAAAATAGAATGTGTTCTTTGCTTTCATTATCTTTAAATCTAGTTATAAAAAATATATACTATACATAAAGAACAATATAGATTAAAAATCAAAACTAAACAAAGACACTATAGGGGAATTAGCTCAAGTAAATGACCACTTTCAAATACTTTTTCTGAAGCAGAATATTTTCTACAATGAATATGAATTTTTAAAAAACATTTTTTCTTTTTTCTTTTTTAAAAAAGATTTATTTATCTGAGAAAGAGAGAGAAAGAGAGCACAGTGGAGGACGGGCAGGGGAGAGAATCCTCAAGCAGACTCCCTGCTGAGTGTGGAGCCCAACGTGGGGCTCAAACTCAGGACCCTGAGATCATGACCTGAGCAGAAACCAAGAGTTGGATGCTTAACCTCCTGAGCCACCCCGATGCCCCAATAAAAAACATTTTTAAGGGAGATATTTGTATTGAAATAGAGATAGGTACCGCAAAGCCTGAGCTTTGCACTGAGGATGTCGTAAGACACTATGTGGTTCAGTCTGTGAAACATTGGCTTACGCACAAAACACCAAGAAGAGGCTATGTCCATGTGAGCCACAGTGGAGTGAGGGTGGCTTCCTTTCGTTTCAAGTGTAGATAATTCGTTCAAAAAGCTGGAAACTTATTCTTCCCAAGGGGATTTGACAGAGAAAAATCACTGAAGTAGTTCTTTGAGGAATAAGTTGCAAATTTCAGGAGAACAAATTAGAAAGTCATTTAAGAGAAAGAACCAGGTGAGCCAAATTGAGTCTTACCTATGAGAGTAAAATATAGGTTGTTTTGTGTTCTAAGCTGTATTGCCCAATGCAGTAGCCACTAACTGTATATGGCTGGGTTGGTTTTCATTAATTAAAATGAACTAAAATTTAAAATTCAGTGTCTTAGTACCATTAGTCACATGTCAAGCGCTCAATAGCTGCATGTGACTAGTGGCTTCTGTATTGGACCATGCAGAGATAGAACGTCTTTATCACCACAGAAAGTTGGATTGGACAGCGCTGATCTAGAACATAAGAATTTTAGGAAAGAAAATAACCTGAGTTGAGGTTAGAAAAGTGGTTTCTGGCCAAGTTGTAGAGTCTCCAGTACTATGATTCAAAAAAAAAAAAAAGTACATTGTGTACTGTCCGCAATGTTAAGCCACGGTACCCACCATTTGCTTCAACGTGGATGGAACTGGAGGGTATTATGCTGAGTGAAGTAAGTCAATCGGAGAAGGACAAACAGTGTATGTTCTCATTCATTTGGGGAATAGAAATAACAGTGAAAGGGAATATAAGGGAAGGGAGAAGAAATGTGTGGGAAATATCAGAAAGAGAGACAGAACATAAAGACTCCTAACTCTGGGAAACGAACTAGGGGTGGTGGAAGGGGAGGAGGGCGGGGGGTGGGGGTGAGTGGGTGACCGGCACTGAGGAGGACACTTGATGGGATGAGCACTGGGTGTTACTCTGTATGTTGGTAAATTGAACACCAATTAAAAATAATTTAATAAAAAAAAAGCCACGTTTGTAAAAGCAAGGTAACATATTCATTTGTATGTTTCTGAAGAATAATTAGAAGCAGCACAGAATATACATTTGACTGGCAAAACAGACAGGGAGATAAATTTGGAAAACACTGGAATAGTTCAAGAAGTAATATATTGCTGAGAGCAGGAACCAGGGTATTTTGTCTTGCCAACGGTCCCCAACCTGCAGCCCCTTCTCTGCAAAGAAAGGATCTTGCTTTCAATTAGTTCATATCTATATGGATAAACATTTGTCTAGCTTTCAGGATCCTGAAATAATGAAAATCTGTATCAATACACAGTTTCACAAATTATAACTCTTCTTTCCTATAATGGTTTTTGGGAAAGCTTCCAGGAGGGCTCATTTGGTATCGATGGGATGTGAAATACAAGGTTATTTAAATAACTGTAAAGAGTCAGTGGATATGCGATGTTTTCAACAGAGAGAATAGCCACTTAATTTCACATGTGACAGTGGTCATACACTGCTCCTCTAGAGGGGGATAAGTACCGCCAACAAGGGCTTTTTTTTTTTTTTTTTGACCTTGATTTCCAAATAACACTCCTTGATATTTCTCTTCCTACTAAAACCATCATAGATGGGTACAGCTGAAAAGGACCAGATTAATCACAAAAAAATCTCATTCAGAAAGTTAATTTTAATAGTAATATATATACACGGTTGAAACACATGAGCAAATCATGCAATGCAAAATGTAAAAGAATAAATTCTTTGCCCCGAACCCTTGGCTCACAGTCTTCAGAATTAGCCACATTTTAACCATTTTTTCTCATCTTTTCCTCTGATGATCATTTCCATTATATTTCTGATTCTTAAAGCATCAAATTTCAAAATAGTTATAGCTCTTTAGTATAAAGGGGGAAAATACAGCTTTCTCACTGTCTCCTTATTCTTTCCTCCAATATTTTATCTTACCTTTAATAAATATTGGCTAATTTTTGAATGTTAAGTAATACACTTAAATATCTACTTTAAATTCGTTATTATCACTAATTACAAAGCCAATCTGATTATTATTTCTTTGTCAGAAAATCTTTTTGTTTTCTTATCTGAATATGTTCATCCTCATCTCTTTCTGCGTGGTATTAAAATTTCTTAAGGATCGATACACTTTTTGTTTTTTGACCTTATTCATTTTCTCATTGCTTAATATTTCTATCTTTCATTTCTGAGAATGTTCTTGATTCTTTATTTCAATTTATTCCTGTTTTCTCCCCAAAATTCTTATTAGATGGATTTTAGACCTATTTGGTTAATTATCCACATATTCCAGATTTTCTTTTTATCGTAATTTTTTATTGAGGTATTTTTTGTCTATATATTGTGGGTAACTTCCTCAAGATTTTATTTGACAATGCTTTAGGATTTTTTTTTTTTAATTTGCAACAACTTCTTGAATTTCTGAGAGTTCTTATTTTCTATTTTCCCACCTGTTTTTCTTAAGTGGACACAATATCTCTTAAATATTTCCAAGTGAACCAATTCAAAAGTTTAATATTCCTTTATTTTTCCAGAATGATTAGAATCAGTAATTCCAGGTGGCCACCTTCATGTTTTTCTTTTGTACTGTTAGTTTACTTTGAAAGTTCTTGGTGATTTTTCTCCAATAGGCCCTGCAAGCTTGGCCTGTAACTGTAGAGTGTGCAACCGTTGGGTTTCACTTTTATGTGTGCGGACGGGGAGGATGACATCTTATTGCTTCTAAACATACACACATACACTCTAAGTGATGATGAAGGTATCACTAGGACCTTCCGATATCACCTTCGGGAGCCCTAGCCTCCCGGAGTGGCATGAGTTTATTTATTTGGTTTTATTTTAAAGCAGTTACAGAGTTCTGAACCGGAGCAGACACCAGCCTGTGCTTCTCTACTTCTCTAACAAGCACAGAGGAGCAGTGATTCAGGGAGCTGTAGCTACTGGAGATGGACATTTAAGTAATGCCATGTCTTCCATCCTGCTTATCTTTCCCATTTGTCCTCCACTAGAGTGCTCCTGAAGTGTCTTGGGTGGGAATGATGGTTCCTACTCTCTCGTTTCCATTTTCTGAGCCTCTTCTGAAATGTGGCTTCCTTTGGTCTACTTTATCTTTTGGCCCCTTTTCACCTGTTCTTTGTCTTTCAAAAACTTAGCTCAGATTCTGACATGCTGATTGGCTGCTCAGTTCACCAAGATCCACCTCATGTCTGCTTTAACACTGATGTGCTTGTAGTTTTTGAAATCCTGACTTATACTTAAATGGGATTTTATAAAGGTGGAGTGGAGAAAACCTGTGCTCAGGCTTGTATTCTCAAATGCAAAGTTTTAAATGGGAAGTTAATAACAGTAATATTCATCGGTATTTTGTAAATATCAATAACATGACCTAATGATGCTTGATATTCACATTACTAATATTTAATAACCTTAGTGATATTAGTATGTGATACAAATAATAATCATAATGTCACACCTAAATATAATTTGTACAGAAATGTTTTATTTACTACTTAATATTTATTTGGCATTAGTGTATTGAAATATAGTGTATATTGAAATATATATATATATATTTTTAAGATTTTATTTATTTATTCATCAGAGACAGAGAGAGAGAGGCACAGACACAGGCGGAGGGAGCCTGATGTGGGGCTTGAACCTGGGTCTCCAGGATCACACCCCAGGCTGAAGGAAGTGCTAAACCGCTGAGCCACCAGGGCTGCCCCTTGAAATATATTTTGTATACTTAATTGTATTATTAGTATAGAAATAATGTAGAGGAACCTGGGTGGCTCCATTGGTCGAGCATCTGACTCTTGATTTCTGTTCAAGTCATGATCTTAGGGTCATGAGACTGAGCCCCATGATGGGCTCCATGCTGGGTAGGGAGTCTACTTGAGATTTTCTCTCTGTCTCCCTCAGCGCCTACCCCACCAAATACTAAATAAATAAACTTTTAATATGTAAATAATGTATAACCAGACAGATGTGTCATTAATAATGAGAATGGGATCAATTTCTCATATTGTTAAGTTCAGCTATATTCACAATGACTTTTTCAAATAATGACAAAACGGTGTATTCTCAAAATGATATCATTTAAAGTAAAAGAAAATTCTATTCAGTTGTGTAGTTTCTTTTTCTATTAAACTGATTTTTTTTCAATGTTTGCTATTTTTGAGGGCCATGGGAGTTTTTCTTGAGGAATTATAAGATGAGTAACATAGTTGCACTTCAGGTAAATAAGGTTTGGAATGTGTATATTCTTCTGATTAATCTTTTAGTGGTTTCCAGGTCACTCTCTATGTGTCAAAATATTTTATTTTATTGCTACCATGTCAACTCTTGGCATATTTTTCTCAGCACCTATAAAGTCTATTTCTATTCACATCCATCATTCATTAGAGTGTAGCTTCTTTTACTTTACGAACTTGTGGTGTTTTGAAGGGGGCAGCGAGAAACTGGAACATTGTCAATTTAAAGGGTCACTGTGATAGAAGCTCTCCATGATTTTGACCACCAGGGATAAGTCCAGTTTTAAAATGAACCGCTTGCAGTTTTTCTCACTTTTGGGCACTTTAATATTTAATCATCCCTCTCATGCACAATTGATATCTTCCAACAAACATACCGTCTTCCTATTTATGTCAGAGCTCAGTGATATATGGATCCCATTTTGTGCCATATAACCTTGAAATTGCCAACTAGCAAACTTGTATTTTACTCACTTTTCACTCTGATTAGCATTTGAACATGTGCTATTTAAGTATTAAGTGACAAGGAAATGAATACCAATTTGCCTCATTTTGTACATAATTTTACTGCTCCACTAAAATTTCAGAGTCTAGTCAAGTATCCCCAAGTGTCAAGCTCAAAAGATATGTCATTAACATTTAATAATATACTGCTTCTGCTTTTTATGATACATCCAGGCAAGTGGAGTCATGAATTTATTTGTGTTTAGGGCATTGCTCCTTATCTTCAGGCTGCACATTTTGTTTCTAATGTTATGACTTGTGTGATGCATTTATCTTTTTAAAATATCACTAAATATGATTATTTGCTACTTTTTACATCTACTGAATTTTAATATGTAGTGGTTTAGACTCTACATTCCCTTCAAAATAAAATGGATTTGAATATATGTCCAAATTTTTAAAAAAATTCTCTTTTGTGTTTAATTTTTAAAATATTTTCCATACAATATTTAACTTTCATAGCTTTGAAATGTATCTATTTCAAGATGTAGGATGAAAAACTGTTGCAAACATTTTCATTAGGAAGAATTTAAGATCAGGTTAAAATAATTTTTATAATCTCAGCATTATACTTAGTGTTTATATGATAAAGTCACCAAGTATAACAAGTTGTAAAATTCACATTTTTAGATAACCCCTAAAATATGCAGGAATTGTGAAGGAAGAGTTAATAAAACTGCAGTCCTCATTAATGTTTTAATTGCCATTTTATTCAAGAGTTCGTTAATGTTCTTTTTTCCAGTAGCACATTTTTATGAGGCCCAGATCGCTGTTATTACTGCTTGTTTTAGCATGTATTTTATACTAAAGTGTGGTATTTCTTCTTCAGGCATCGACACTAGCAATGACAATGACAAAACCAACAACAATAAGATTACCTTTGCTTAACACTTGCTATATTTCAAATGTTTTGCTTTGTGCTTTATATGCATCATCTCATTTAATTATCAAATGAATCTATGTATTATTGTGACTTTTCTATAGCAGGAGACACAGAGATAGAAACACGAGCACTAACATTTCCTGTTCCAGGTGACCTTACTCTCCTGGGCAGAGCTGGAATTTCTGTCCAGGCCTGTCTGACTCCAAAGTGATTGCTTTAGTGTTTCATGGTATCCTAGATTTGCTTGATTTTTAAATATTTTTTAAAAATATTTTTATTATATAATATTATTCAGAACCTGGTATCATAAAAAGTTAATTTGATATGTCTCCCAAATAAACCTGGTAATAGTAACTTTTATAAATGGGCAAGATGGAGCACTCATCATTTAAATAATCCATGAAATTTACTCAACACAGCCATCACAAAAATTATTAATTCCTTCTATGAGGATAGCTATATTGGTAGAATAAGTCAAATTTTGGACACGGTTGTTTTCAAACCCGACTTTTTAACTCCTGCATATTTTCTCTCCCAAACAGGATGCCTTCGCCACTGCTAGAAACCCAACCCATGCCTTTTTTAATTCATTCACAGCTCCTGAAAGCTTTTTGCATTATCAAATTGTCTTGTTTGCTATTTGTTCTCATTATCACTAAAATAAATAAATTATATGATATAATAATAGCAAACAGATACTGATAGCATTGTAAATGTTTTAGTGTAAAATAGAGAAATACAGGGTTTATTTTTATTTTAGAATTAGATGCATGGTTAAGAATATTTTGGTGGGCCGATTTTCTAAAGCTATAAAATATATTGCATATTGGAGGGGGTTTTTTTCTGCATGGTCTTTGGAATGTAAAATAATATTATGTTGTACGAAGTAAATTATAATCTAAAAATGCATTAGGATTGAACACCGCTTTGATTTCTGTAAACTAAGATTATTTTTATTGCCTATAGAGTTCGCCTTAAGGGGACAAATTGATATTACTTTTCAATATTTTTTTTCTCAAAAACTCATTTATTATTTTACTCAGATGTCCCCTGGACTCCATCCTGGATCCACTCTGATTCCAATGAATAGCATTTCTCTGCCACATGGAGAAGAGGATTATGGGTATCAGTGTTTGGAGGGCAAGGATTGCGCCAGCTTCTTCTGTTGCTTTGAAGACTGCAGAACAGGATCATGGAGGGAAGGGAGGATACACATCCGCATTGCTAAAATTGACTCCTATTCTCGAATATTTTTCCCAACAGCTTTTGCCCTGTTCAATCTGGTGTATTGGGTTGGCTATCTTTACTTGTAAGTTCTATGTGCCAGGCCAAAATTGTAAGAAGTTTAACTAAATCCAATATAATCTCTTGCACTTCAGTAACGTGAAGTTTAAATTCAAAATGCAGAGAAACCACTGGTTAAAATGTAAAACCACTGTAACTGTTCTATGGCTTCATAGGTAAATAAAGCAGCAGCTTTCATGTTAATTTACTTACATGTATGTCAAAGGGATTAGTTGCAAAATTCAATAGAGTAAAATAGTACATATATTTTTACTTGAATCTTATTTATTTTACTAGTATCCTTGAGATTTTGAATTCATAAGTTCCGTGGTTCATATTTGAAAGATGGAATACTTTAATGACTTTAATAATATTTTATTTAGATATAATATCACTGTTTGTAATGGTAGCCTAATCTCATGCCTAATGTTTATGTAGTAAGTTTTTGCTTAGAAAATATAATTATTTTGATTTTTTTTCTTACACTTTATCTGTATGCTCTGTTTGGAGTAGAGCTAGTTAAAACCATGAAGCCATGATTTCCTGGCATTTATATCCAGATGCATTCACTCTCAAGAACAAATTAAATTAGAAGAAAATGCCAATTTTCACCTTATTAAAAGGCCAGTTTTTATCTGTATTTGAATCAACACTATTTCCTGACACCAATATTAAATAGAGCTGTAGTTACATTTAGTTTTGACAGTTTACAAACTCGGATGGAAGCCACCATAGTCATTTCTTTTAAATTCAAGGTGAAAAAATAAAGTTACATTTAACCATTTTATTCTCTGCCTCACAGCATTTATGAAGTATGAAGAAGTTCACACTGAAATGTTTAGATCTACTAACACTGAAATTAAATACAGAAAGAATTGATTTTTTATGTTCTACAAAAGTATTACGTTCCCTAAATTTTCAAAAACATTGAAGAACAACAGTGCTCGTATTTACTCATTGTGGATAAAGAATTATCTAGCAAATTGAGTAACAGATCATATTAGGGATACAGTCTTAAATATGTACTACCAATAATTGCCAGACTAAAAATATCCTAGAAATATAGTTTTAGGCGCGTGTCATATATTATCTTTTCTGGCTCCTACATTTGGACTCTTGTCAGATTTACATCTTTGTTATAAATTGTTATGATGTTCTCTATTACAAAAAATGAGAGCAGGCTCAAAAATCATGTTAAAAGTGGAATTCTGTTAGAGGCACCTCTAAGGAACATGATTGCTGGAGCCTTCTAAAGTCTTAGAGATAGGAGCAGAGAAAGCCTCACTGTAGTATAAGGCCTGCTGGTTAACAGTTTCCCAAATGCTTCTTTTGTTAAGAGTAGAGTTAACTCCAGGCTTTAATCACTACATTCCTGTAAATAGTTTGGCATCTCCATTGTTTATAAGAACTCCACATTCATTCACTACCACCTAATTTTTTTGGAAGATCCCCAAAGTGATCTTGGAGATAACCTTTAAAAACTGTTTTCATTGCCAGAGCAAGTATGAGGATACAGAGTTTTGTGATCAAAGCTTATATCCTATGGCATGTGGAAGGAGCTAGCACCTGCGCATTTGACACTAGTTTTTAACACAGTAATTCCCCCACATGGTTAGTGAATATATGAGTGGGGCTCTGGCATGGTTATAGTTACTGTTTTAGAATATATAGGGTTTTTTTTAATCTAAGTACATTTCATTGTGTATTCCTCAGCTAAATCAGAATTTTTTTTAATTTTGATTCTAAACCTCTGAAAAAAATGTAAGCATGAATTAAGTGATAATGCCCAAATATCCACCGACACTACCTTTTTTGAATGGAGAGCCAAATTAAACTTTGGCCGTGTATATATTCACTTACAAATTATTCATGCATTCACTTTTTATAGCTGAGTTACTGATGGATATTCTTAATGTGAACACTCATTTATGGGTAAATGGAAAATGAAGTTTCATGAAGAATAAACACCACTAAAATGTGTTATGGCTATTTCCATGTTCTAAGCTATAACCTGTCAATTTCATGAAGGCAATTTAAATTCTGGGATTCTTCAACTTTATCAGAGCATGACTGTATTTTAAAATACTTTAAAATGCTTAATATAAATAGCTTTGATTTTTCTCGTTGGTGTTCCATTAACTTGGCTTTAAATGTTGGCAATATTAACAAGTGGAAATAAAATTAATAAAAATATGAAAGACACTTTACTATATACACTCATTGTATAGATCATGGAAACAAGCACTTTGTTTTCAAAGCCAGTGGCATTTTGAGCAGTTTTGTTTAAATATGTAGCAAAAGAGAGGTGTACAAATCATAATATTTCTAAAAATGAGAACAAACAGGTAAAGATGCAGTTAGATTCTGTTTACAAGAAATCAAGTCAAACTTATTTTCGGGAAATGCAGTCTAATTCCTGACCCCTTCTTCTTTCAAGAAGTTTTACCATCTTTAGAAACAATTTTCTGAGAAATCCTCCTCTTCTTGCAGAGTTACGTCTGAATTTATTGGGGTCACTGGAATTTGCACTTCCTAGCTGCTTTAAATGATTTTAACACTAACATAGATCAAAGAAGTGGATAGAGGATAGAAAGCATAAATGGAGCAGAAGGATTTAGAATAATTTGGAAAACGTTAATTTATATAAACCCACTCTCTGAATATGTGAAAGTTCTGACAAGGAAAATTGTGATTAGTACAATCTTATTCTCTTGAATTTACAATTGCATGATAATATTTTATTCTTGAATTGCATAGGAAAACTTACACTCACTTGAAATTAATTCCTGAAATGCCAAGTAGTTTCTGGGGGGGGAAAAAAAACAGGAGGGAAGAAAGAGGGAAGAAAGAAAGAAAGAAAAGAACTTAGACTCCCTGAGAATTTGGTAAGGAAAGGGCAAAATTTGTCAGTAAATCTAAAGTTTTAATGTAAATAGAAATCAGACAATTTATTTAATTTTTTTAAAGTTAAAGACATAGATTTCATTAAGGAGTTGTCATAACGGATCATCTATAAGTCAAAACACAGTAAATGTGTGTAATAATATAGACAATCACCAGGTTGTTTTTTCCTTTAGCATATTCCCATATCTGACATCAATATACAGTCATAGAATATGCTAGTTTTGCTTAAATAGCAAGGCCAATATTGAGGGCTGCATGCTTGCCAATGATTGAGCATCAAAAAGAATGATTTATAGTAGTCTCACATCAAGGGACCATAATTGTAAAATGTGAAATTGTATTCCAAGTTAATATGCTGTAACAAAATGCATCTTATACTTTGTTTACACAAGAGGAGATTTAGATAGGATCACTTGCTCAAGTAAAATTTAGGTTAATAACCAATAAGTGAATAAGCACCTAATAAATGAATAAGTACATATGTAGGATTATCAAACTTCTATACCAGGGCCCATTTTCACTTGCAAAATTTCCTGTAGCAAGATACCAGATTCTCAATTATTTTTATTGATCTTACTTAGCACTGGAATTGAAGTGATTCAATGGAAGATTTAATGACTTAACATTTGTCCCACCACAAACATTTTTGAAAATCAGCTACTTTTCTTTACACCATCAAATTCACTTTACTTCTCAGTGTCTTTTCATATGAAGTCCAGACGTACTTGGTCTCATGTTTCTGTTGGTTATCATTGTTTTTCACTGTTACAAATCCCTTGACATGCCACTGTAAAGTCATAGAAGCCATTACCAAATCATTGTCAAAAACATTCCAGATAGGGACGCCTGGGTGGCACAGTCAGTTAAGCAACCTACTCTTGGTTTCAGCACAGGTTGGGACCTTGGAGTCATGTGATCAAGCCCTGCATGGGCATTCATGCTCAGGGTGGAGTCTGCTTGGAATTCTCTCTGTCTCCCTCTGCTTCTCTCTAAAAGTGGATAAAGAAATCTTAAAAAATAAAAGATTTCAAATGGAGTCTCCAAACACTATCAACCATACTGCTCTAGGAAAGATAAGGTCAGTTCCGCCTTTTTTGTCTTTGCATTTTGGAAGTGACATCTAGTGCAAAATATTCATGCAGCACTTTCCATAGATAAGATACAAGAGGGAATATACAAAGATGAACTCTCAAGAAACGATAGCCTGAGCATCAGTTATACAATTTAAGGGAGGGAGGATAACTCTGGCAAAGGTTCTACAGCTGGGATCTCGAGAATTCAGTATATGCCGCTACGTGAGGTTAACTAGGGATCATACTTCCGGTTGAGTAAACAGCTTGCATGAAGAAACAGAAGCATGGGCACAAATAAAAGTTCCATTTTATTTGAAAATTGAGATGCATATAGAGATAATTAAAGATGAGACAAAGATAGGTCCAGTCCTGTGGCAAAGAGGCAAGAATACAAACCTCAGGGGACTGGGTGATACTCTAAATCCATGGAGAGTTCAAAAAGATACTTAAGTAGAAAAGAGCCATTATTGATACTGTGGAAATTTCCTTGTATTGGTGTGTGCTGTTCAGAGTAAGAAAAGCCAAAGCCTGTTAGGAAGCAACTGTACAACAGGAGGTGAGGGAGGAGGAAGGTTAAAGTGCAGTGATAGTTGAGTGGGGGAGAGCGAGAGCCAGCCACCTGAACTAGAAGGGAAAATGGAGATGAAGCTGAGATGGACAGACAGCATTAACTGAGTGATATGGTTGGTGTGCGCGGGGCACCAGGGCTCCTGTACTGAATGGTACAGACGTGTGTACAAATAGACTCTAACCCAGTGTAAAGAAGTTGATGCATTACAGCCTGGCTTGCTGTTACTCTGAACATTTTAATCAAATGCTTATTTTTTTTATGTTGATCTGTGTTTCTCCCACATTAGGGATGAGGGCAGGAATAATCTCCTGAAATACAAATCATAAAGGATTCTGTCTAGTTTATTAGTATTATTAATATTATTATTATTTAAATCTATTTCCCATTGTAAGGGTTTTCTCTTCAAATACTTCTCTTTCTTTCTGAGGGAAAAACATGTATTTGAACAAAGAAAGGAGGTAAACTGGCAATAGAAAGAGGCTGAGATGGGACGAGATAAATCCAAGGATTTGTATTCTCACTTTCTGAAATACTTGTCTCAAAATAAATACGTAGATTTTTATTGTTGTGCAATGAAATGTACGTGGGCCGTGAATAGTTGGACTCTGTGAATGGATAAGATAAGCCCGTGATAACTGTAATGCAGTTGAGCACAAAGGAGTAAATAACAGACTTTAAAGACATGGCTGACCTAAATGGAAATAGTTTGGGTCTCGATAAATCACTGTAATAACAGCTATTTGCATCCATTAAGTGTATCTGGTCATGTCGTATAATCAAGTTTCATGGCTTGTGATTGTGACGACGTCTGATGTCTGCTTCTGCCTTATTTTGGAGAGCATTTTGTGAGCCTGTGGCAAAAGTATTCAGCTTTTCAAAGTGTTCTGTACTTTCATGATTCTGAGTGCAAAATAAAGTCAGTAACTTGTCATGAAAAAAGGGTGTTACATTCTCTTAAAATGTGTTTTTAAAAATCGCTTGTTGTTTTATGGTATATAATCATGACTTTAGCACTGAAGTTAATTTCTGATCAATATTATCCCACATTTTTCCAAGTAAGAAAATAAACATAAGGGTTTCTCTCTCTGATAGATCTGAAAATGAACTGAACCATAAAAAGGTAGGTAAGGATAGTTCATCATTATGCATGACTTTCACTCCAAAGACTATGAATTTCTGGATTATCCTAAGGACCTGTGATTTCATCCTAATATGAAGCACCAGGTACCCTTTCCCAAGTGAGCCAATGAGAGCACTAGATATTTGCCTGGATTGGCACCTGGACCGTTCCAAATACTCTGTGTTATGAAAAATGTCTTAATTCATTTGAGGAAATAGTGATGGAAAATTAAAAGCCAGAAAAATCAGCTAAGAAAGCATTTTCTGCTTCACCCTTGCAGTTGTCTGTTCTCTGCCACCATGGCACAGTACTTAAAAAAAAAAAAATGGTTTATGGGTTTTCCTTCAGGTCCCATGCTGTTTCTATGAAATACTGAGGAAGATGGAGGAGGATTGAATGTTTACTGAGCACCTGCCATTGTCTGGGACAATGCTCAGAACCAAGCAGTGCTCAGAACCAAGAGCTCTATTTAACAGATAGGAAAACCAAGGCTCAGTATATTAGATTCATTTTCCAAACACATATGCCTATTATCTGAAATTAAATTTAGAGACCTTTATGTTTCAATTACAGGGAACTATCCTCCTGACAAAATGATCACATCCTACCACTAGAACAGGTTTCCTTCACAGAACAGACATTGAGACCTAAAATACAACCAACTCAGTTCTGCTTAAAGCACAAAAATATTATTTGGTAAGAGCGTGATCTTCACCAGCTCATTTGTTTTTCCAATGTAGACTTCAGTTCACCTGAGATGTTTTAAATAGATACCAAAAGCATTCTGAAAAATTCTCCTGCTGTCCAATCAAATATAATAACAGACTGTTGTCTTTCTAGAAAAGGAATTGGCAAACTGTGGCTACAGCACCAGTGATTGGAACACAGCCATTCCCATTCAGGTATCTATTGTCTACAGTTTCTTTTGCACTCCAATCACGCTGTTGGGTAGATGCAACGGAAATTAAGTGGCCCAGAAAACCTAAATATTTTTCCCTGGTACTTTACAGAGAAGGTTTGCCAGCCTGTATTTTGAAATAACTTTACTGTGGCATTTGAAAAGGTACCACATTTTTAAAAATTCATTTTCCTATTTTTTAATTTAATTTTTTAAGGGATTTTATTTATTTATTTGAGAGAGAGAGAGAGAGAGAGAGCAAGGGAGCATGGGGGGAGAGGCACAGAGGGAGAAGGAGAAACAGACTCCCCGCTGAGTGGGGGGCTGGATGCGGGGGCTCAATCCCAGGACCCTGAGGTCATGACCTCAGCCAAACACATATGCTTAACTGACTGAGCCACCCAGGCGTCCCTTTTTTATTTTGATTAAAAAAAAAAAAAAGGTCTTAGTTAAAAAGAGTCTTATGTAAACTAATAAACTTAATTGCTCTCCACTGCACTTTATAGTTTCAGCTCCTCTTAGACATTAATCAAGGCTATGTTCTCTTGTTTAGAATTTGTAAAAAAAAAATTGTAAATCTGTTTTATAATAAAAATACATGCTTCGTCATAATTATTTCAATGTTATTTGAAGTAGATAAAGTAGATTAATCTAGAGAGAAGATTGCTGTTGCCACTAAAATTGACACAAGATGCTTTAAGTAAAAGAAAAGTGATAAATGCAAATACTAATTTTAATATTTTCCCCCTGGAGAGTTGCAACATGAAGTATGTTTCCTCATTAAAATTGTTTGTGTCAAAATAAAATCTTGCTTTTGACTTTTTTCACAGTATTAAAATCTAAGCAGCCCTTTCTGAATAATTTCACTGGAATAAATATTTAATTTACTGTGCACATTACTCATGTGCTTTCCCTTTGCATTTAAGGATGTGAACTTCAATTATTAAAATTTACATTTCAAATGGTCACCAAAAGTAGTTCGTTAAAAATTGCACACTCCGAGTCAGAGGAAAGCTTCTTATAGGACAATACTATATAGGAAGTAACTTTAGGAATGACATACTCAACATTTAGCATAAATCAAATTTCTGAATATTGATTCAATATCGATACTACTAAAATGTTCTATATTCAAACTAAGATTTAGATTTTTATTTTTTTTTTAAGATTTTATTTATTTATTCATGAGAAACAATGAGAGAGAGAGACAGAGACACAGGCAGAGGGAGAAGCAGGCTCCATGCAAGGAGTCCGACGTGGGACTTGATCCTGGATCCCCAGGATCACGCCCTGAGCCGAAGGCAGACGCTCAACCGCTGAGCCACCCAGGTGTCCCAAGATTTAGATTTTTAATTATTTTTAGCTTCTAATCTTCAAATTATTGTGCTAATATTTCAATTCTTCTTCCCGACTTGTCTTTTTAAAAGATTACACACTTAATAAACTTTTGGAAACCTCACTTTGCATTAATATAAAAATTAATATTAGCATATTGTTTCACTACACAAGTATCTTTGTATTAACCGTCTCAGCTGGCCATTAGCAAAGTCTTTGGGAAATTTGGGAGCAATAGCAAGCGCTCCATTTGGCAAACAAGACAACAGTGAACCAGACAGTGTGGGAGACCATAGTGAACATCACACATCAAGATCAAGTCTTCTTCTTATAAATTCTGTGTTTGTAATGTAAACTCTGGATTTTAAGGCACATTATAAATCAATTCAAACCCTTTGTAGAGTATGCAAAATCCCTCCCACCTTCCCTACCTCTCTGTCTCCCTTTTTGTAAGAAAATATAGTTTCACCTCAATGTTTTTGATGTGTTTTTTAGTCATGGTCCCAGAAAAAGAATGATGGGCTATTTGAATCGTGTAATTTGAGAAGGGTTCAACAAAAGGACACTGTCTGAAAGTATGGATAAGAGTTAGAAAAGCCCCCAAAGCAACTTCTAGAATCCTGAAACTAATTACGGAAGGAGTAGCGGGTGCTCAGGGACCCAGGGGAAGAGAATAGACAGGAAGCTAGAAAGAAAGAGCTGGAGGCTAAAGGACATTTGACTGGCACTGTGACCTTCAGCTGAAGGACACTGGCAACTCCTGGCAACTCTGCTGGAGGGAGCCTGTAGAATAAATACCCCACTGACATCTCTTCCCTTCTTCCCTCTGATTTTCTGCTAGTGCTCATCATTTGCAAACCCTACTGAAAGCCAGAGGTCAGGGGGGACTTTGATCTAATCCTTGCAGCCAGTTTTCTGGGACACAGAACAGAGGGCAGAAGGCTAGAGGGATTTGGAGGGGAAATGGAACATACTCAGGATAAAGTTTGAGGACTGTACTGGGAGATTCAGAATTAATTATAATTAATGCACCTTATGGTCATATTTATTTTCTCTCTACCTGGAAAATAAGAGTTAGAAGCAACCCAGGCCATTCTGAGTTCTGTACTTCCCACTGCAGGATCAATAGCCAAGACTGGGCCAAGACGCCTTGGCAAGCTTGACTCATGCATCAAGGAAGCTTCTCTGTCTCTCCAGCTCCATTTTTTTCCCTGATATTGGCAGGTAGAAGTTTTGGCACATTGGTACAGTAAATTTCTAAGTATATATTTGCTCTAAGAGCCAAGGACTACTTTGCTAGATTTAAAAAAAAAAAATGACGTTTGTTGCCAAAGTTCCTGTTAATATTAGTGATTTTCTTTTTCTTTATCTTCATTGTACAATCTTTTTTCTTGACGGTTTGAATAAAGGAAGAGAAGCTGGACCAAGAAAAACAAGGTCAGAATCTACTTAGCTCTTCTTTTCTTGCTAACATTACAATGAATATAACATACTTTCTGAGTTAGATAATTGTTATAAAGAAGAATAAAATAGTGAACACTGAGCATTTACCATGCATCCAGAACTATTTACAAAAATTCAACTGTGAATGAGGGTGCAACTTTAAAATGTATCAGTAGTATTTGTTGGTGTCGGAATTGAGCATTTATGATTCAACATGAATACATCATAGTTCAATTCTAATTTAACTGCCTTTGACAAATAATTAATATAGGAGATTGCAGGTGACACACTGAATAACTATGGTAGGACCAAGAACCATGTTTTTCTATGTGCACTTGTCAACAGAATGGCTTCTGAGAATGAAATACGAGTGGGTGATAACAAGATAATAAGAAAAGTAATTAGAGCCAGCACGTACTATTCACTTGATATGGTCCTGAGAGCTTTATTCAGAATAACTAGTGTAATTGGGGCACCTGTGGGGGGTTTCAGTGTTTGAGTGTCTGCTTTTGGCACAGATCATGATCTGGGGGTCCTGGGATCGAGTCCCACATTGGGCTCCCTGCATGGAGCCTGCTTCTCCCTCTACCTGTGTCTCTGCCTCGCTCTGTGTGTCTCTCATGAATAAATAAATAAATAAGATCTTTAAAAAAAATAACTAGTCTAATACAATATCCTAAGAAGTAGCCAGTATTATTTTCTCAAATTTATATAAAGGGAATCTGAGGCACAGGGTAGTTGAGATACTTGCCCAAGAACACAGAGCAAATGAATGGTACAACTAGGATTAAACCCAGGCATGTCAGCCTGGAGCCTGTCCTCTACATCACTCTACAAAACTTCCTCTCTGGGCATCTCAGCTCCACACACCCAGCCTAAATCCTCAAGTATTAATATCAACGGATTTCTTCTGTAGTAACTGATATTGAAGGATAGGATCAGCAGGACACCACATGTCTGGGATAGGATTAAAAGCAGAAGATTTCATTAAGGGTCTAACGATCTGAAGAAACAAGATTACTTGCATAGGTCTATATAACTGGAGTCAAAGGCCACAGTTTAATTGTTCTAAAGTAAAACTACAAAGATATAGGGGTAGATAAAAAGAGCAATCTCAAACAAAATCTACAGATTTAAGGTCTTGAATTATTTTATCAATTAAAATTACTTCTATAATGATCCAGCAGCACTATCTATATCCAAAAGAATTGAAAGCAGGATCTTGGATGGGTTATTTGCACATTCGTGTTCATTTCAGCATTATTCACAATAGCTAAAAAGTGGAAGTAACCCAATGATCATGGATAGATAATTGGATAAAGAAAATGTAGTAGGAACGCCTGGGTGGCTCAGGGTTGAGCATCTGCCTTTGGCCCAGGGCATGATCCTGGGGTCCCGGGATCGAGTCCCACATCAGGCTCCTTGCATGGAGCCTGCTTCTCCCTCTGCCTGTGTCTCTGCCTCTCTCGCATGTCTCTCATGAATAAATAAAATCTTGAATGAAAGAAAGAAGGAAGGAAGGAAGGAAGGAAGGAAGGAAGGAAGGAAGGAAGAAAGAAAGAGAGAAAGAAAGAGAGAGAAAAAGAAAAAGGAAGGAAGGAAGAAAGGAAAGAGGGAAGGAAGGAAGAAAATGTAGTATAGACATACAATGGAATATTATTCCGCTTTTAAAAAGAAGTAAATTATGTGACATGCTGCATTGTAGATGGAACTTGAGGACAATGCTAAGTAAATAAACCAGTCACTAGAAGATTAAACTGTAGATTCCATTAATTTTTAAAAGATTTCATTTATTTGTTTGTTTGTTTATTTATTTATTTATTTATTTATTTATTTATGAGAGACACACACAGACAAAGAGAGAGAGAGGCAGAGACACAGACAGAGAGAGAAGCAGGCTCCATACCCAGAGCCCATCGTGGGACTCGATCTTGGGACTCCAGGATCACACCCTGGGTTGAAGGCAGACGCCCAACCACTGAGCCACCCAGATGTCCCTGTGGATTCCATTGAGGTGGTCAAATTCACAATAAACAGAAAATTGAATGGTAGGTGTCATGGGATGGGGGAAATGGGGAGCTGTTCAATGGGTAGAGAGTTTCAGTTTTGCAACCTGGAAAAGTTCCAGACATTTATTGCAAAATAATTCTAAATATAATTAACTCAACTGAACTTTTCACTTAAAATGCTTAAACAGGGACACCTGGGTGGCTAGGTTGGTTAAGTGTCTGCTGATGGCCCAGGTCATGATCCCGGGGTCCCTTGGCAGGGAGCCTGCTTTGCCCTCTCCCTCTGCCCCTCCCCCTTGGGCTCTCTTGCTTTCTCTCTCTCTCTGTCAAATAAATAAATAAAATATTTTTTAAAATGCTTAAACTGATAAATTTTATATTCTGTGTTTTTTTTTACCACAATTAAATATATAGCTACAGTAGATAGGTAGATGATAGATTGGTAGATGATAAATTATTTCTAAAATCTTCTAACTAAATGGGTGGCATCTGAAAGAACCATTATATTTAGGAGAATTACAACCGTTGTTTTGTTGCAACAATAAACAGGAAATGGCTTTGAAAGTATGTAGAATTGGAGCCAAATCCTCACCCTCCCGTATGTTTGTGTGATCGTGGACATATTTCTTAAACTTGTAAATCTTACCGTCTTGTTTTAACTGATTGCATAAAGATAACTTTTATAGAAACTTTTGGCATCTTTCGGATGATCCAAAATTATCAACATCTGCTCTGATGACTATTTGAGGGTGAAGAGTTATTAAAGGGAGATTTATTTCTTGAAATAGTGACTTTCTGATCCAGGGTGGTGATAGGAAGCAGGGTTGTACAGCAGTTGAAAATGTGACTCGGAATTTAGATGCCCTGTTTGTAACCCAGCTCTGTTAGTTACTGGGTTACTGGCCCCAGTGGCAAAAAGAAGAAAATAAGTATTTGTCTCTTCATACTTTTTGTTTATGATTTAAAGGTGACCGTGTGACCCAATTCCGATTAATTAGATGTAAGAAAGTACCTGAGTCAGTCTTCCAGCAAATTTTCCTTTTTGTTAAGAATTATACGAGGCTGGCGTGTACATTCAGTCCTGAGATCTGTTGGCTTTTGGCCTTTCCCTTCTGCCTCCCTCGAATTTAGAGACCAGACCAAGAGGTGTCCAAGCTGACATATAGAAAGAACTGGGATAAGACCACTGCTGAATTGACGAGTAAGCCTTACGCTGCTTGTCCCAGGATTTCTTGTCTTTATGAGTTAAAAAATAGGCCTCCACTTTTAAAGACACTGTACAGACATGTTGCAAGCATTAAAAAGAAGCAAAGCACTTAACACAGGGACTTGCCTGCAGCAAGTTATTATTGACAGACGTGTGCTGGATTGAATATGCATCTCATGACCCTTCTGTTTCATATTCTATGCTGCAAAATATATTCCAGGAGAATGCATGAGTATCAATCTCTATGGAAGCCATAATTCAATATTTTTATCACTTTCTTAACTTTTGCCAATAAATACATAATTATAAAAGGCCAATTGTATCGTGGGTTTCTACGGTTTTCTACAGGGATGGTGTCTAATAAATCCTAACTGATTAGCTGAATGGTAAGGAAGGTAGACGTTCAAGAATGCATGTGAATATATTGTAAGAACTTTCAAAGGGTTTGCAAAAAAAAATCATTTTTGGTTAGGATTTCGCTGTTGCATTACAAAAAAAAAAAAAAAAACTGGATGTGCATCTGGTTTAGACTGTTTTGATGAGCTTAAAATATCTTGGGGGGAGTAGCGTGTATATACCATATGCTGAAGCCTTACTTCATTGATTAGTTTATTGAGCCGTGCTGACTTCCTAGTATAAAGCTGATTCATTTTGTGATTCATCATAGGAAAGCTAATAAGTTGAAATGCTTCTTTGACTATTCTGAAAAATGTGTTTCCTAATGGTCTTTAAATGGGGTGGTTTTCAACCATGACCTGCTTTCCTTAAACTATCAGGATGAAAATTAAAATAACATTTAAACTAAGATGGAACATGCAATGAAGTAATGTTGTAGCTGGCTCTTTGCAAGTACTATATAAAGCAAATTATACTTCCAGAGTTCCATTATTTACCATATCAGTTGCGCAGTAGATTGTGTTTTCCGGAAATGGTTGCCACGACGTTGCCCAATGCTCATGTTCTTTTTACAATGTGATTCTGACCTTCCTCCAATTAAGAGGTAGGACTTATGTTATCTCCTTATAATTTGGAGAGGCTTGTAACTCTAGTGGAAGTAATGATACAAGCATTTCAATGTTATAGATCATTAAAAAAAAACCCTTTTACCCCGTTCTCTTGGGACACTTGGTCCTACAAGGTAGCTAGTATGCTGTGAGGAAGCCTAAAATAACCCACAGGGACCCAGGGAAATCACAGGGAGAGATGATATATAGGTATTCTTAGCCATTAGGCCAACAAAGGTCCCAGCTGATGGTTTGATAAAACTGCTCAGTGAAGATGTCCCCAGATGAATTCCTGTCCTCAGGCATTGAATTGCCTTTAGTCATTTAATCTTCTTGCCTGAGGCCCCAGACCTGGTGGAGTCAGGATAAATCATCCCCATTGTGTCATATCTGAATTCTTAATCTACAAAAACAGAGGATATTAACAGGATTGTTTCATGCAGTAGGTTTTGAGGTATTTTAGGCAGTAATGCAGCTACTGCAACATTTCTTGTTTAGAAATGAAGGAGCTATGAGAGATGGAACTTAGGATTCTTTAGTGATAGTAACGCTGTCACCTATATATTTATTCTATATCATCTCCCTGATTCTGTATAAATGTGAGCCTCATGAATGCAGGGATATATATTTATCTCTTAAATCAAATGCCTTCTAGGCCAGGTGGATTATCATAGACAATTTCTGAAGCAGCCTACCAAGACTGGTGTTGGTAGATAGAATAGCAAACTGGAAAGCATATGTCCTAAGTAAGGTGTTTAAATGACATTTGTTTCAATATTCTGGGAAAACACGTACCTACTACATACTGCACATTACATACCTATTGTTTCTACCTTCACGATTTATTTCTCTCTTGCTCCACCGTGAGCTCAGAAACATGATCTTCATTATATCTCCTGAACTCCTAAATTGGCTCCATACTCTTATTTCCCCTTCCACTTCCAGGCTTATTCATTGTAATCTAATCTCCATACAGTTTGAGGTTTGTTGGTTGGTTTGTTTGTTAATTCAAATTCATTCAGTTACTCATTTACCAGAAAGCCCTATAACATTCAGCCTTGCCAAGATCTACAAGATTGTCTAGTATCATTTCAAAGATCTTGGGGTGTTAATAACCAAAAACTTTGGCATATTTTATTATTTCTGCTGAGACTATTCTTTACCACACAATTTGCTTTGTTGGCCCTTCCTTATATTTTACATCTAAGCCTAATTGTAATCTAAAGAAGGCATCCTCTGACTACTCTATAAATGTGGCATCCCACAATTATTCTTTTTTCTGTATCTGACTGATCTGACTCCCATTTACTCACTTTAAAGCACTTATTATAAGCACTTATTATAAGCAGTAACTTTTATAAATATGTACACAAATATTGATTAATTAATTATCTATTTTCTATGTTGTAAACTTTCAAAAGTCAGGGGCCAAAACAGTTGCCACGTAAGAAGAAATGAAGAACTATTATTTGAAAAAAGATATTGAAATAGTGTTTCAAAGACAGGAAACTATAATTATACCCTAATTGTAATACAACAAATATGTGAAAAATTTATTTTTAAAAATATAGAATGCAAGACATATTCAATCAAGCAAATGGATAGTATTTAATGCTATCATCAAGTAGAAAAAAATAAAATGGAAATTCAAATAATATAACATGCAAGAAAAACAAAGAAAAGAGGAGAATAACAGACAAAATTATGAATTGATAAACATGATGCGAATTGAATGGATTAACACACGCAGGCAATTAAAAAGTAAAGGAGGAAAAATCACTGATAAGTGAGAATAAAAAAAGATGAATCATGTAATCAATGTTGGAAATGTAAGCAAGATAAAACATCAGAGAGAGAGAAAGGCTTGTGACATCTTAGAATACTTTGTATAATTACAGAATAGAAACAAGGCGACAAGAACTCCCCAAGATTGGCATACAGGTATCAACTATCACAATAACAAGGAGGAAAGGCCAGAGAAGTATCACAAGGAATTATTTTTCATTTCATGGTATACACTAGAAATAATTTTTTTTTTAATTTCTCAATTTGACTTTTCTGCAACATTTATTTAAAATCTGGAAAAAAAGAGGCTCTAAGAAAACTATAGTCCTGTTGCATAGGTATTGATAATACATTTTATATAAAATACTAGCAAACGAAATTCAGCAACCATAATTCCATGATGGACAGAATATTACTGGACACATATCACCAAGATAGTCTGAAGTGATAATCTAAGAAAGTTGTGGTCACCAATACAGAAATATTAGAAGACATAGTTTAAATATATTATGATACATTTTTTATATATTCTTATTA
Organism: Canis lupus baileyi; assembly: GCF_048164855.1. Lineage (NCBI taxonomy): Eukaryota > Metazoa > Chordata > Mammalia > Carnivora > Canidae > Canis > Canis lupus. The sequence continues at coordinate 44,314,709 of NC_132851.1, read as the reverse complement.
TAGATATGTGTGCATATGTTATATACATATATTAAATTTCATTTAATTTCTACAGTTTCCCTATGTTATTTTTAAAATGAGGTTGTGAAGAAACACCTGGATGGGACAATCGGGTAAGCATCCAACTCTTGATTTCAGCTCAGGTCATGATCTCAAGGGTTTTGAGATCGAGCCCTGCATCAGACTCCTCCCTTAGCAGGGAGTTTGTGGGAGATTCTCTCTCTCTCTCTCTGTCTCTCTTGTATGTAAGTAAACAAATAAATAAAATCTCTAAAAAAATACAGAAAATGAGATAGTGAAGGTTTTGACACTAGAATTATTATCTGTTCAGGTCATGTTGTTGATAAATGGCAGAGTAAGACTTGAAGTTAGTTTAGCCTAATTACAGTGTGGGTTTCCTTCTTTCACAGTTTGATATAGAGAAAAATAAAAGAAGTATGGTTACATCTATAGAAAGCAAAATCAGTTAACAATCAAGTCACAGAAACATTAGGAATGGTGGCTCTCAATGTGAAATATTAATAAACATCATGTATTATTTTGCCAAATGATATTGTTTGACGACAATATTTTGTTTCCAAGCTACTGAAATACCACAAATACAAACCTATTCTCATTTCAAAAATACATGAATAGGTAATACAAGTAAAGTGAGAGTAATAAAGTGAAGCCAAATTGCCCTCAGGATTGATGAGAGCACCTATTAATGAAATAAGACTTTTAAGAGCTACAAAAATAAGAAGTAAAAAACTTAAACTTTTCTAGTAAATTACCAAAAAGTGGAAATAATCAACCTGTTTGTGATAATCACAAAGCACCTGAGGGATCTTTGTTATTGTTTTAATGCCTATTCAAATTGATTGGAATCTAAATATGATTTCTTTCACAATGGCTTTCAGTGGTCACAAACTACATCAAACAAACAAACAAAAACCCTGGATTCAGCTTTCTTCTGCTGCTTTCAACAACTTTTCCATGAATTGCTTCTAATTTTCAATTCTACTAAATATAGAAATTCTTCACTAAATATTCAACATTGAATTTCGATGGACATTTACCCAAGAGTATATAGACAACTTCCAGGTTTGAAAATGTTTTCTCTTATGTTTGTTCATTGGGTGAAACTCTGACTATATTTCTAATGATAGTCATTTGACATGTATAACACCTAGGGTTTTCATATACACTGGGCAAAAATGTGCAATTAGAGTCAGACAGACCACTATCTTTCTACAATTATCCAATCACATTAAATAAGCCACTTGAGTGTTCCCTTTAGCAGTTTCAGAACAATTAGATACAGTCCAAGTGTTTTGAATCTCATCTTGAACATCTGAATCAAAAGTCCTTCCAATATATGAAAAACCATCTGTTACTCATTTCTTCCAGACACAGCATGGTATCTATTAATCTTGAGAATTAGTGTAGAAACACTTAGAGTCATAAGACCTAGCATTAGAACTTAAGAACCATCAAGCAATTTCAAATACAGTTGTTATTGAGGATAACGAGACAACCTCATCTCACAGACAGTCCATAATTTTTATTCCTATTACTGGTTCCAAACTACAGGAATATTTTATCTTAATGTGACCTTTTTGAAATAATGTGTGTGCCACAGTAGGGTGGCGTGTAAATGTATGGTGGGATGGTTGGGTTCTCCAAGAAGGAGAAAGCCCTGATGGTGTAAGGTATGCGAGAGATTTATTTGGGGGTGTTGCCAGAGATGGTAATTATCATTACCATCTCTACCTGGTATGATTTTTTTTAAATGTGACTTGAATGTAATGTAGTTAAATGGCATATTTCTATATCTAGATTATCAGGTTGTTTTTTTTTTTTTTAAGATAACAACTTTTTAATGTGTAAATGATACCTACAACACCTTCTTGAGTAAATGCATCTCATTCCTAGGCAGTGTTTTATGCTGTTCATTTCAATTCAACAACAGAGAAGAGATCTTATCTCTGGAAGTCCTCTGTTAAACACTCAAATACCTCTTCAAAATGGTGGAAGGTTTCCAGGGACTCGTCACTACCTCCCTTCCACTGGCATGGATATGTCTATCTAAACTGTAATACCTACTTGCTTTTTACATGATTCACTGTTTATAAGGCACCTTACAGGGAACTTTATTTCATTGGATCTTCAAATGTTAAGAGTAGTTAAAGACTATTACTAGCCCTACTGCACAGTTAAGAAAACAAGAGCTAGTTATTTCTGAAAGTTAGAGAAGTAGTCACTAAGGCCAAAGATTGGAGCCCATTTTAAGGCTTATTCCATAATTCTTTCTGTTGTAACACCATTCCCTTCTGATTAGTGACCCTGTACTTTGGCCAGCCCAGATAATCTAGTCCTGTGGGATGCAAGAAAGGAGACACAGGGTCCTGTCTGGAAGAAGGGACTGGGCCCCCAAGAGCAAATATTCTTTGAATAAAGGACCATCTGAGATCATTCTGCCTGCTGCGCAGCAAGGAAGCGAAATGGAGAAGAGTTGAAGGCATTGAGAAGTGGAAAAGGAAGACTGCAAACTTCCCCAGGTGCGGTCCACCTACTGCCACAGAGAAGATCCAATACATTTCACTACGAAATCCTACAAACCTAATATTGTAATAAAAATACTGCAGGGTTGAGTAGTCACAATACATGTCATTTTAAACTATACCAACTAATTTGATTCCTGAAATAAAGTAATGTTTTGACATTTAATTTTAGAACTAAGAAAATTGGAATTCAGAGAGGTTTGGTGACTTTGATAGAACTCCTCAGCTAGCAAGTTCCAGAGTTGAAAACAGAAGCAGCTTTTTACACCATCCTGATTTAGTTTTCTCTCTATATATTTCAGTGAACTGTGCTTGTCATATGAAAGACATTTTGGTCCTTTGAGTCCTAATGACAACAATAAAAATAGATTTAAGAATAATATTTAAATAATATTATAATTCCTATGAAACATGAAGTACTGAGTAAAAGCTAAGTAATATTAATAGACACCTTTCACTTTTCATAGTGATGGATAAGTAATCTTTTGCCACATATCTAGAATCAAAATGGAATTGGCTTTGACTGAATTTTAGCATTTTGTCTTTTTAAGAGAGCCTTAGAAGATATGTTCCATTATGACAAATTTTCATGTAGATTAAATCTTGTTTATCAATTATAGTACTAAACAAGAAATAAAAATAAGTTTGAGAAAATTGATTAATTATAGTTGCACTCAAGTAATTCGTATAAAACCAAGTTGGTGGGTTCCCATTAATTCACTGGAGGTATGACTAACAATGCTGCTGAAAGAGCCTAGTGAGTGAAATATAATTTCTTTATTAATTTTTTTTTGTCAAAGCATTAGTGGGAACATGAAAGCATTAACATAAGGCCAGAGTAGTATTTGCCTACAAAAACAGCACTTATAGGATTTCTGGAATAATTTACTGAACATCAAGAAATGTTGAAATCATAATATATCTCAAAGGTAGAAAAATACCATGATATAAGTTTAATTTACACAATGTTAGTAAAATATATTGAATTTGTTCTGATAAAATAATGTAAACAGATGATTGACACTCTCAAGAGCTCAGCTGAACTGAGAAAGAGAATAGAGCCACCAGTGCTGGAGTAGTCCTTTCAAGCAACAAACCAAAAAAAAAGAGATGTTAAGCCTTTAATTACTTACAGCTATAATTTAAACAAGTGTCTGAAACTGGAAAAAGTGTTACCCCCCATTGCATTTTCGCACCCCAAACAGCACACCAGTCCAGTGTCAGGTGAATGGACAAACACGTAGGGGTTGGGTTGGCTCACTGTTGAGGAAGCCCTGAACAAAAGACATGGGCAGTTTTATGGACTTTGGGGTTGGGAGGAAACCGAAGAGAGAGATTAGAAGTGGAAAAGTACTGGGTTGGCCTGAGTGAAAGTGCCAATAGGTTTTCTTCCTCCTTCCCCTATAAGGAGGCCTCAGCATAGGCACTGGAGGGCCTCTGCCCAAGACCTCAAGATATAGACAAGGAAAGAAGGTCCTAGAGATAGGCATGCAAATATGAGATGAGCATGACCAGCCAGTGGGCCCTGAACTCTTGACTTCAACTCCGCCACCAGAAGCTGTGATGTGGTGGCTGTGCCCCAAATCTGGTATAGGGACAGCAGCTTTCCACATAAGGCCTGCCACATAAAGCCTTTGAAATTGCCCATAGTTGGGCCTGGAAACATTACACATAGGTTTGGACACAGAAGCCAGACTCCTCACCCATATTTCTCTCTTTCTCTCTATGGAGGCAAGATATATTCTATTTCTTTCTAATTCTAAAATAAATAAATAAATAAATAAATAAATAAATAAATAAATAAATAAAATGACAATTCATAATGAGTGCAAACAACAAATGATTCTTTTATTCCATTTCTTTCTAATTCTAAAAAAATAAAATAAAATAAATGACTATTCATAATGAGTGCAAACAACAAATGATTCTTTTATTTTTAGGACATATCTTTATTTTTCAATTGTTGCAAGTGTGGGGCTTGGTAGATCTGATGAAGGGACTTTAATCTTATGTTCTGTTTTTAGAGTATAGGAATTTGTACTTAGATCTTATTTTCCTTACTACGTCACTCACTTCCTGAGGGATTTCATCCAGGAAACACTGCTTAAACGCTGATGGCTCCCCAGTTCAAATCTCATCCTTGAACTCTGTACTCAGCTATCAAATTATCATCTTTCAAGCTTGGCTCTCCAACAGACCTCATAATCTTGCCCCAAGTTCTTGATTTCCATCTCCTTAAACGTGCTCTTCCTTTAGTCTTCTCATTGCTAATAAAAGAGAACTGCATCCTTCTGGTTAGTTGCTCAAGCTAAATACCTTGGGTTTGTGCCTGACCAGATTTGAGCGCAAATCTTGTTGGTTCTTCTTAAAGACTTGTCAAGTTTATGGCTACTTCTAGTACTTCCAAAGCTCTCTCCACAGTGACAAGTCACCATCATATCTTGCCTGGATTGAATGTACTCTTTGTTTGCCTCCTCTACTATTCTCCACCCCACAGTCAGAGTGAGCCCTTTAAAATGTAAGTACAAATCATTGTAGTCTCTGCTTGAAATGTTTTAATGGCTTCCCATCTCTTTCAAGTAAAAATCCAAAATTCCTAAAATGGGCTATGAGGTTACATGGATTGACCTGGTAATACCTCCTAGACTTTATCTACTTCTACTCCCTTCGTCATTCTTCCCAGCTCAGCTGCACTAGGTCCCTTGCTATCTGCTCAAATACAACATCCACACTCCAGGCCACACTTCGTACTTGTTTCTTCTGCCTAAAAAGTCCCCCTTCTGACATCTTCATGATTAGCCTCCTCATGTTCTTCAGGTCTCTGTTCAAATATCACCTGATCAAAGAGGTCTTCCCTAACCCATATAACAGCCTCTCTTTCCCCTCCGCACTGCAATTGATTACGCCTCACTCTGCTTGACTTTTTTCCATGACTTTTGGTGACAACTGTGGAGTAAATCAAATGACAATTCCCTGATTGTTTTCTCTAAATATTCTATTAAAGTGTTACCAAGGTTACGTTTTTTTTTTTTTTTACACATAGGATTTTTAATGGGTAAAACTATTGTGTTACAAACCATAACTGGTGTTCAACAAATCCTTTCAAAGGTATGTTCTTTCAGTACTCATTTTAATAAAGGTGAAGCCCTTTCTAATATTCTTAACAAGTCAATCTATGGGGCTAGAGTTTACCATTATGTAAAAAAAAATTATTATAGGGGAAAAAGTAATTTGTGAGATATTGTGTTCAATCAAAACAAACTCAAACATTGTCATTCATTTTGCCATTCATTTAACCATTTATATAGTCAGAAAACTTTTACTTTGTTCCCTCTAGATATATCAGGATCTAGGTTAGCCACCTATATGTCAAGAAAAATAAAGCATAGCTCCTGCCCTTGTCTTCTTTCAGAATGTGAAATGTTCAATCTAATCATAATTGTGATCTAATAAAAAATGCAGGCCCTGATAAACTATCCTTTTGTGTCAACACCATTTAGAATGACTTAATATTTTATGATTTTTGTAGAAGTTGATTGTCTTTAACCAATTTTCCAAAGATTCTGATTCTTCAGCAATTCAGCTAGCATTTCTTAATTCCACATCAGTGAAAATTTGATATTAACATTTATGTCTCTCTTGCAAGAAATTGCTTTGGGGCCATTTAAAAGAAGACCAATTTGTTCCTGCAGTCTCTTGCCAAGCTAATTGACATAATTTTCTTCTACCTACATCTTTTGCAAGATGGATACATTCATATTTCAAGAAACTAAACTTACACAGTATCTGCTGTAATTCTTAAATCATGAAGAACAGAGCAGAGCTACTTACACTTATTTACTTCTTTTTCCCAAGGAGGACTAAATTTATATCCAGTAGACTTTGAATATGCATATACTAATAGAAAATGTTTGTGTTTTCTTCAATAGCCAGATTTTCCATTCTTCAAAGCAGTGATGAGTTTTAACAATGACTGTCACATGGTATTGGTTATTATGATCCACAAGAATATGAAGTTAGATGTTAGAACATCTAGGTTAGATTTTTTTATAACACATGTTCTAGTTATAGTTATAGAGATCTATTTTTAAATACCTTGAGGTCTGACTTCCCAAGTCCAGAGAAGAAAAAGATCTAGTAAATCAAAGAATGATCTAGCAATTTTAATAAACTATCCATACCGAAATAAGGGTTTTTTTTTCCCTACTTGTCAGTTTATGACTGTAGCATAGAAAGATATCTCAAATTAGATTTTTAAGTAGTGATGAAACAGATGTTCATTATGACAGGATACCTGCCTACACCAACATTTGAATTATATAAAAAAATTACCAAGTGACTTTCTGTTTCTATAACTAACTTTTATCTTTTAATCTCAAGTCAAAATCATGTCCTTGGGGCTCCCGGGTGGCTCAGTCGTTAAGCGTCTGTCTTCGGCTCAGATCATGATCCCACGGTCCTGGGATCAAGCCCTGCATCCGGCTCCCTACTCAGGAAGTTGCCTGCTTCTCTCTTTCTCTGCTGTTCCCCCTGCTTGTTCTTTTTCTCTCAAGTAAATAAATAAAATATTAACGAACAACAACAACAGAAAATTATCTCCTAAGCCCATGGTGCATATTTGCACTTTCCCAGAAACTAAGAAGGAAACAAGAGATATAAAAAAGAATAAAACAATGCCCCTTAATCATAAAAATTTACAATTTTGTTAGTTATTATGATCAAGTCAGAGGACATGTCATTAATTACTTTAGAATGTGAAAATTATTATGATGCTTTTAGTTAGTATTATAAAAATATGTTCAACTTGGGAAGAGTGATCGATAAATTCAGGAAGCTGTTAAAATTTTTCTTATAAGATTAATATTATTTCTGATAGGTTTCCTTATTGCTTCCTGTTTCCTTAATTTTTACCAATTTAACAAATATAACAATTTTTTTTTTAATGTAGAGGAAAGGTACTATACATCAGGTGGTTAGCAAGGAAATACCTAAACAAAAAACTATAGAGAAATAAAAATAGAATCTATAGGTAAAATACTCAATCTCATACTTTACTGTTAGTAAACATTAAAAATAAAACAAAAGTTTGTATCAAAAACAAAAATTGAGAAAGAACATGTAGTATATCAGAATTCATCAAGAAAAGAGTTAATGATTCTTAAGATTAGAGACAGACGTGGAGAGTAAATGATTTGATTTAGGTAATTGGTCAAAATATTGCTAAAAATTCTAAGTTTCACCATGAAATTCAGAATAGTTTTGGAAAAAAAAGAAAGTCATCAGCATTGCATCCAGACTTTTAATGTACCTTTTCCATAAGACCTCATTCTTTTATATTTGTGTGGACTACACTTGGCCACCATCGATATGAGTATCGCTTTTACTTACAAAGAATTAAGCCAAAGGTAATGTAGAAAAACACTGTATGAAAAATCATCCTGTCCTGCCCTGAATGCATTTTTTTTCCCTTGGAGAGACAGAGAGAGAGAGAGAGAGAGAGAGAGAGAATGAGCTTGGGGTGGCGGGGGGGGAGAGAATCTTAAGCTCCATGCCCATCAGGGGACCTGATGCCAACTGGAGCTCGCTACCCTGGGATCATGACCTGACCCAAAATCCAGAGTCAGACACTTAACTGACTGAGCCTCCCAGGCCCCCCGTGAATTTATTCTTACTATATTGGTTGCACAATAGTGATTGTTCTGACTGCATCATTCTTTTGGCAATGATTAGTTGGCATTCTACTATAAAAAGCTTTCCCTTCTTTCTGAGTTTATTTGTTTGGTAGGTCTTTAGTGTTAATATGTGATTCATGAATTCTTTTGTGCTTGTTGTGGCCTTTGTTTTCATTGATCAAATCTCATTTATTTTCCCAGCATCCTTGGGTAGTGGCAAACTAATCATTTAGAAAACTATAAAGGAGTGAGTCACTTACTCAAAATATTTTGCATACAGTATATAATATAAATGGAATTCTTCTCAATTATTTTTAATTTTATAAGAAAATATTCCTTGTGTAACTTGAGTTATATCTGATCCTTTAGCAGCACAGGAATTAGGGATGCCAAGCCCCCGTCCACCCATGAAGTAAAAAATTTGCATAAGACTTTTGACTCCCCAAAACCTTACCTACTACTAGCCTACTGTCAACCTGAAGCTTTGCTAATAGCAAATTGAATTAACCCATCTTTTGTATGTTATATGTGTTGCTACAAGAAAGTAAGCTGGGGAAAAAATATTATTAAGAAAATCATACAAAGAGAAAATATATTACAATGAAAAAAATTATTCCTTTATGCTGATAGTGCCAAGAAAACATAGTAATAAGGTTTTTCTTTTCCCCATTCTGTATTTATTTGTCTTTTCTTCCATACAGAGAACTCTGGCTCCCAACAATAGCAATGTTTTTACTCATTTGCTCAGTCCTACAATACATGTGACATAATTCTTATTTCTATACTCCGTCTTCTCTCTTTTTTTTAAAGTAGGGAACTCATGACCCTGAGATCAAGAGTCACATGCTCTACAGACTGAGCCAGCCAGACATGCTGTCCCACTTCTGTATTATGAAAGGATACAGAAGCAATGGAATTACAGTCACAGTGAGCATGCCTCTGAGCTTGCTGTCTAAACAAGTACTGTACTATATTTATATTTTTAAAAATCTGTGCATAAGTGCACTGTCCAGTTCAAAGGTTCAAGGGTCAACTATATGTGTGTGTGTATTTTATATATATATATGTATAATGTATATATATAATGTATATATAGCTTGTCCTGCTGTACATCTCTGCACTTTGCAATACTTTAAAAAAATACTCATTGTATTTTAATCCATAGCAGTCATTATTTATTTTGAAAATTTACTTTCCCGGCTTTGGTCAGTGGGAAATTTGTCAAGCTGGTTCTTGTGTCATTTGTACAAGAAACCCTCATTTTCGGGTGATTGCATACTTTCTGGATCAGTAAGATATTCCGGAATCATCATGTAATCAGCCATTACTCTAAGGACTCCTGTTTCGCTTTCAATGAGAAACGGTATTTACGAGACAAGCTGGGAGGTGTGCTCACTGTGACCACTTCCATTGCTACTATATCTTTTCAGAATATAGAAATAGGAATCAAACCATGTTGTATTATTACAGGACTGAGCAAAAGAGCAAATACGATGGTATTGTTGGGAGCTGAGATTCTTACTATGGAAGAAAAGGCAAATACAGAACGGAGAAAGAAAAAAAATCTTACTCTATGGTGTTGGCATTATTGCATAAAGTAATGATTTTTTTTTTTTTTTTTTTTTTGCCACTTGAATGAATTTTATTTCTCTCAAGAAGCCTTTAGCTTTTGAACTCATTTCGGTTTTCTCAACTAATGGACTGTTCTTTTCATTTCCATTCCCATTGACACGAATTCAACTTCCGCAAGTGTTTTGAACAGAACACTATTCCCACAAGATGCTTAAAAGTTGAATAAAGATTTTATAGTCATTAAGTTTGGAAAACACTGTGTTCTCTATTTCCTTTCATGAGATGGCTAATGCCTAACAGCATTTTAAACTCCTAAGAAATCCATCAGTAGAGGAACCTTGTCTAATCAGGTTCCCTAAACTATTTGATCACAGAATCCTTTTCCCCTTTTGAAAATGGAAAATCTAATCATATGAGTATTATACAGAAAACATTTTAAGAACGCTCTTCTAGATCACTTCTACAGAAAGAGTTTCCCCAGTTTGTCAATGGGGGGTCCTTAGGCAGCAGTAACAAAGCTAGAGGGAACATACTATTTTCACACGTGCGATCAGTTCACAAGGATTCTGTATTGCCTTGTGAAAGGAGACATTCAAGGATATTTTTTGGGCAAGCCCCAAAGGCAAATGTATCCAGAGTCTGCTGCTGAGGCTCTTTACCACCGCTGGATTACAGCTTATTGGTGAGATGGTTCAGAATGTGTTAGGCGGTCCTAGTCAATGACTTAATGATCATTAATACAAGGCCTCTTTTTAACACCAAATCCAGGAAACAGATAAATTGAGCTTCTTCAGTCCTCCAGAACTTGCCTTTTCTTATGTAACAGCAATGATTTAAGAGTAAGAAGACTTGCAATTACAATACAAGAAATGTTACCCTGGGTATGAGAGCTCCATTCACTGCACATCTACCCCTGGTGTTGAAAAATTTACGTCAGCCTTGAGTGAATATGGAGTAGTTGGGATTGTAGAAATTGAAGTTTATTTATGTGATACAATTTTTTGCTAAAGACTATACTCACAGTTATTTTATACGAATTAAAACTCAAAGAAATTCTTTGCACACCCTAAATAGACAAGTCATTTCTTTTGGTAGAAATAATGCATCAGTTCAAGCCACTATTTCTTAAAACTGCATAACAATTTTAATAAATGAGAGAATTCACAATGTAGATGATCTAGCTTCTTTTGCTCTTTCTCTCCTGGTTTTATATAAAGAAATTGGAAACCTGCGAAAGATGCATAAATTATTTTTTCAAATTTCTCTCAAGCCTCAATAAGCACCAAAGCCCTAAAGTTAAGATATCTTAATGAAATTCACTGACGGATGTGTTTGCAAGATTTTTATACTGCCTTTATCTAATATAGGTGACACTCACTCTTCAGTTCAAAACCAAATTTTTTATTCACTCTGCAGATGTTCACTCAGCGCTATTTCCTGGATACAATTGCAGAGGTTTAGAATACAAAAATGAAGAATACATGGGTCCTGCCATCAAGATGCTTACAGTATAAAAAGAAGAGAGGCATGTAATGAGATATAGACGATCCCTAAAAAAATAATGAATGAAAAAAATATAATGAATGAAGCTTTATGTGATGTAGGGAATAAATAGATCAATACTACCTCTAGTATCTATAAACACTAATGGTTTTCTGAATTAATTTTCATCAAGAACTTCGCCTTAACCACCAGGTGAAGATAGGGGCAAGAATAACATTCAGGAAAAAACACTAATGTGTGAATTGGAAAATTCCAGGAACAGAAATACCATTTTATTTTCTTATATTAAATTCAGAATGATGGCAAAGAGGATGCCCCTGTGGCAACAGAAGGAAGGAGCCTCATTCAGCTGCATGACTCAGCACGTAGCATCCTTTCTCTATGTATTCAGTCCTGGTTCAGAAGAGGGTTAGAAGGCAGAGGATGCCGTGGCCTTCCAACGCGGCTGGTAGAGCAGAAGATGAAGCTGTTGGATTATCCGATTTTTTTTTTTTTTTTTGTAGTTGTAACCATTTTTATTTTTATTTATTTTTATTTTTTTTATAAATTTATTTTTTATTGATGTTCAATTTGCCAACATATAGAATAACACCCAGTGCTCATCCCATCAAGTGTCCCCCTCAGTGCTCATCACCCAGTCACCCCCACCCCCTGCCCACCTCCCCTTCCACCACCCCTAGTTCGTTTCCCAGAGTTAGGAGTCTTCTATGTTCTGTCTCCCTTTCTGATATTCCCCACTCATTTTTTCTCCTTTCCCCTTTATTCCCTTTCACTATTTTTTATATTTCCCAAATGAATGAGACCATATAATGTTTGTCCTTCTCCGATTGACTTATTTCACTCAGCATAATACCCTCCAGTTCCATCCATGTCGAAGCAAATGGTGGGTATTTGTCGTTTCTAATGGCTGAGGAATATTCCATTGTATACATAGACCACATCTTTCTTATCCATTCTTAAAGGGCCTTTGAAGGGTAAGGTTTTACATAGCTGGTCATAACACCGCTCAGGAGGACTAGGGCAAAATGCAGAGGGGACACCTCAGAGCAGGAGGTGGGCCAGGCGATGACCAGACTGAAGCAATTCTGACAACCAGGTGGAAAGAAAAGCATATGGGGCCCCTGGTGGGAAAGGCCCTAAGTTATGGGGAGGTCAGCGACAGAGCTGGGGGTACTGGGTAAGAACGGGAAGGCTAGGCGAGGACTCTCACCCAGTTCTTCATTCCTATGATGAATGGCAAGAACCTGGTTAGTCTTCCAGGAATTATTAAAGCTGGCTCTGATTTTCCATGTGGGGACACAGAAAAGCATTACGTTTCCACTCCTTGTGGCCTGCAAGTGCACGGAGTGGGGACTTGGACACCCATCCGGGAGAGAGAGAGCACCCTCTCAGGACAGGCTAACAGGCCTCTTTTTGCTTGGATGAAAGGTTACCTGGGCTAAGGGGAGGACATTCCCCAAATCGGAATGAATGCACTTGGGTGTGACATTGGTGCATGAACTGGAAGAGGCGGGTTTCATGTGGTTTGGGGTTTCCTGATAAAAACTTCACACTGTTCTAGTTTGTCAATCTCCCCTAGGAATCTTCACAAATGAGCCTGTGTGAAGCAGCTCCCAGCAGACATCCCACTTTATTAGCTTTCCTCTCTCTTGTGGCTGCTTTTTCTCTTTCTTTCAAACACAGCCCCGTCCCTCGCAGCTGGGTGGGAAGTCCAATTTCCTCCGCACGGCTCCCTGAACGCCCCTGGTGGGGGTGAGATGCTCCTTTCATTGCAGTGCATGAGCTGACCACTCCGGGGTGATTTTTTTCCATTGGAAAGCTAACGGGAGTCCATCCACTCCAACATTTCTATTTGCTGGAGGGTGAATCTGAGGCTCAGGGAGCTTACATGAAATTGGATTCTCTGCTTCTGTGACCCTAGTGACCTGAAACTGTCACCATGGCTTCCCTTGTCCACTCCAACACCTGTTGAAGTACATCATCGTCTCTAGATTTGCCTTTTTCAACCCACTCTCCACGCTGATAAATGAGTGATCATTCCAAAATCCGTTCTTCACAGTCATGTCATCCAATCTCTAGGCTTTACCATCGCCTTAAAATAACCTTTAATCCCATTACAAGTCTGTGACTCATCTGACCCCTTCTGATTTTCTGTTTGAACTCTTCTCATCTCTCCTCAAGGGCTATTACGCACCTGTTCTGACCTCAGCATGCTCTTGCGCGCCTCTGGGCTTTGGAAGTGCTGCCCTCCTGCTCTCAAGGGGCGTCCAGCTTCCCCTTCAATCTGACTCCCACAGATTAGAGGTCAGAACTTTAATGTCGCTGATGTCTCCCGCCTGCTGCCTTAGGTCCCTGCACATGCCCACCCCCTTCCCAGACACCACGTAGCAACTAGGATATTTTTATTTTTATATTTATTTTTATTTTTAAAATATTTTTAAAGACGTATCTTTATCTGCTAGACTACCAGCTCCATTGGGGCCGGGTTTTTATCTGTCTTGGCTAATCACCCACAAGCTCTGCAAGTAGTACAGGGTCTAGCACAGAAAAGACTCATGATAACTGCTTATAAAGGAAAGTCAGTACTGGAAACTAAGTTTTCTCTTTTTAAGTCTAATGTTCTTTTCACTACTCCATATATTTTAATCTCATTTGAATCACTTATAATTCCACAATAAGCTTGTGTCCCAGCTTTAGGGACTACCTCTTCGGAGCACTGTGGTTGCTGATTAGAGGCTATTCCTCTCCAGTGCCACCTGATTTGTGACTTGGTTCCTCTTCTTCTTCTTCAATCTAGTGAAATCTTCTTCATAGATCACCACTTCTATGAAGCCTTCCCTAACTCCCCAGGTTGACATGCTTATGCATCCACTATACTTTCATTGCACTTGGCACATATTTCCATGGTGGTATTTCCTACACATAGCTGGCACATACTTCTGCAATGACATTTTCTATATTTTTTATATGCTTGTCACTCTAAAAAAAAAAACCTTCAACGTTTGTATTTTGGATTATGATTTACTTTTTAATGTCAATATTTATCACATGATCTGATGCTAGATACACTCATTGAAAACTTGTTGAATAAATAACAAAGGTGGTATAATACTTTACTTGTTCCTTGTCCCTTTAATTCTTACAAATAAGAGAGGAGAAGCACCCACATATACATTTACTATAAGGATACCCCAGGGTTCCAGGTTTACCATTTATGCTCAGTTACCTGAGGCCACTCATCTTATTTTTCTGAATTTCAACTTCATGATTAATAAAATGAGTTAAAAATAAATGATCAGATAAATACATGAGGTTCAAAATTAAGATCTTTATAGGGAATCCATAATGACCATTATGAAAATACAAAAGAAATGTTTAACCAGTGACATGATATTCTGTTGTTATTATTAGAAACATACAGATTAAAAATGAGATCTGAGGGAGAAGCTGAGATGGTATGTAGTAGGAGGACCCTAGGCTTGCCTTGTCCCTCGAACGTAGCTGGAAATCTATCAAATCATTCTGAATATTCAAGAAATAGACCTGAGGACTGCTGGAACAAAGTGTACACCTAGAGGGAGAGAAGAAGTCACAGAAAGGAAGGTAGGAAGTGTGGAGACATGGTTTGGAGGAGAAATAGATCCTGGATGCTGCAGAAGAGAAGGAGCCCTGGTCGTGGAGAAAGGCAAGAGTGCAGCTCACGAGGATATGCACCAGGAGGACACCTCCTTAAAGCCACTGGCTGGGAAAATGAGTGGGGCTGATTTTCATGAATTTTTGCAAACCCCAGAGACTGGTTTTAGAAGTCCATGGATTTGACTGGGATGGAGAGCTGAGGGCGCTTCCCTACTCCTGGACAGAAGGCACAGGAGCAGTGCCTGGGCAGATGGCAAGATGTGAGGATTGTCTAAGGCCCACAGATCTTGAAGCACATCTGTGAGAGGTGGCATTGCCTCTTTGGGGACAAAGGAGGCAGCTGGCACTGTTTCCCTCCCCCACCCCTCAGCATAGGCACCCAGACACCTGCTGAAAGTGGCTAACCTGGACCCTGGTTACTTAGCCTGCTTTGCTCCAGGTCCCATGGTCTGCCCTCTGGTGTGACTGCTCTTCGGGGTCAAACCTGCATCGGTCCCAGCACAATGAGACCCTCCCCAGAGGACCAGCACAGGTCCCCACCACAACAGATCCCCAAAGTTTGGAGCTTTAAAAGTCTGCTGGCTTGGCTGGCATGATCCCAAAGTGCACTGCGCTGCTCAGGCAGGCAACCAACCTGGAGGTAGACAGAGTGAAAGCAGTGATCTGATAAAGGCCTAGGAGGCATGAGGAAAAATTATTTACTTTTTTGGGAGAGCTTTCCTGAGGGCAGCAAGCACAGACTCCCCTGCCCAGGGACACAGGAGCTGCTGCACCATTTCTCTCCCCCACCCCCAGCATAAACCAAGTTCCTAAAGAGCACAGCACCAACAGGGGCACCTAATCTCCTTACACCAAGCCCAGCTCCCCCTCCCCCTAACTCCCCCAGGCTCTGCTGGTCCTGTTTCTCTTGGGCAAGTGTAGCTAAGGACCAGGACAAAGGGCTCCTTCCTCTGAAAACCAGCAGAAAACCCGTATGAACCATGATTACTGACCATAGAGTTCTGCAAAGCTTCAGTTCTAGTGGAAATAGAATCAGGTCTCATTTAACCAGCAGACCAGAGCACATTTAGTTAGAACTCAGCATACTCTGGCCAAAGTCCAAAACTGCCCATTGCAAGGAAGGAGAACCTCTGCAGAGGACTGACCCGAGGCACGGAGCAGCCAAAACACAGCAGCAGAGTGCACACAGCACATCAAGGATATTTCCTGAAGCACCAGGCCCTGAACATTACATGACCTCTTCTTCATAAAGCCATTACTCTCAGGAGCAAAAGCCGTAACAGGATTTCCTAGCACACAGAAGACGACAGAGACCTAAACAAAATGCCAAGATGGAGGAATTTATCTCAAAAGAAATAACAAGAAAAGGTCATGGCCGGGGATCTAATTGAAAAAGATATAAGAAATTCTGCCTGTTGCAGAATTTAAAGAAATAATCATAAGGTTACTCACTGGGCTTGAAAAAAGCATGGAAGACTTCAGGAAGACCCTTACCTCAGAGATAAAAGAGCTACAAAACAACCAGAAAGAAATGAAAAATGCCATAACTAAGATTTGAAACTGGCTGGATGTAATGACCACAAAAATAGAAACAGCCCAGGAATGAGTAAGTGATATACAAGATAGAATTATGGAAAATATGAAGTTGAACAAAAGAAATAAAGAAAAATTGTGGATCTTGAGAGTAGACTTAGGAAACTCAGTGACTCCATGAAGTGTAATATCATTCTTATCATAGGAGTCCCAGAAGAAGATGAGAGAAAAAAGGGGGCAGAAGGTTTATTTGAGGAAATAATAACTAAAAACTTTACCTAATCTGGGGAAGGAACAGACATTCATACCCAGGAGGCACAGAGTACTCCCATCAAAGTCAGCAAAAGCAGGCCAACACCACGACATATTGTACTTAAATTTGAAAATATAGTGGTAAGGAAAAAATCCTAAAAGCAAAAGAAGTCCCTAACTTACGGAAGAAGACCCATGAGACCAGCAGCAGATATCTCTATAGAAACCTGTTTTGTTTCTCAGACAAACAAAAACTGAGGGAGTTCATGACCACTAAACCAGCCCTGCAAGAAATATTAAATGGGACCCTTTGGGTGGGAAGGGAAGACCAAAGTGACAAAGACTAGAAAGGAACAGAGAAAACCTCCAGAAACAGTGACGAAACACATAATACATACCTATCAATACATATATACCTATCAATAATTGCTTTGAATGTAAGTGGGCTCAATACTCCAATCAAAAGACAGACAGTACCAGAATGGATAAAATAAAACAAGATCCATCTATATGCTGCCTACAGGAGACTCATTATAGATACAAAGACACTTGTAGATTGAAAGTGAGAAATGGAGCATATTTACCGTGCTAAGGGACTTCAAAAGAAAGCTGGGATAGCAATCCTTATATCAAACAAATTAGATTTTTAAATTTATTTTATTATTTTATTATTTTTATTTTTTAAATCTTTTTTTTAGATTTTAAACCAAAGACTGTAGCAAGAGATGAAGACGGGCCCTATATCATAATAAAAGGTTCTATCCAACAAGAATATCTAACAACTATAAATACTTTTGCCCCTAACTTGGGAGCACCCAAATATGTAAAACAATAAAAAACATAAAGGAACTCATCGAATAATACAATAATGGTAGGGGACTTCACCACCCCACTTGCATCAGTGGTCAGATCATCTAAGCAGAAAATCAACAAGGAAACACTGGCTTTGAATGACACACTGGACCAGATGGACTTAATAGATATATTCAGAACATTTCATCATAAAGCAGCAGAATACAGATTCTTTTCAAGTGCACATGGGACATTCTCCAGAATAGATTAAATACTAGGTCACAAATCAGGCCATCACAAGTACAAAAAGATTGAGATCATACCATGCATCTTTTCTGATCACAACGCTATGAAACTTGAAGTCATCACAAGAAAAACTTTGGAGAGACCACAAATACACGGAGATTAAAGAACATCCTACTAAATAATGAACGGGTCAACCAGAAAATTAAAGAAGAAATTTTAAAAATACATGGAAAGAAATGGAAATGAAAACAATGGCTCAAAACCTTTGGGATACAGAAAGAGTGGTCCTAAGAGGGAAATATACGGCAATACAGATCTGCTTCAAGAAACAAGAAAAATCTCAAATAAGCAACCTAACCATACAACTAAAGCAACCAGAAAACAAACAACAAAAAAACCCTAGGGACACCTGGGTGGCTCAGTGGTTGAGTGTCTGCCTTCAGCTCAAGGCATGATCCTGGGATCCTAGGGTTGAGTCCAGCACTGGGTTCCCCTGCCAGGAGCCTGCTTCTCCCTCTGCCTATGTCTCTGCCTCTCTCTGTGTGTATCTCATGAATAAATAAGTAAAATCTTTAAAAACAACAACAAGAAACAAAACAAAAATCCTAAAGCCAGCAGAAGAAGGAAATAATAAAGATTAGAGCAGAAATAAGTGATATGGAAAATAAAACAAAACAAAACAAAAAAACAAAAAAGCAAAACAAAACAGTAAAACCAGGAACTGGTTCTTTGAAAAAAATTCATAAAAAGGGTAAACCTCTAGCCAGACTTATCAAAAAAGAAAGAAAAAGTAAATAAAATAACAAATGAGAAAGGAGAAATAACTGCTAACTCCATAGAAATATAAATAATTATAAGAAATTGTATGAAAATTATAAGAAATTATATGAAAGATTATATGTCAGCAAGTTGGACAATCTGGAAAAAAATAATAATTCCTAGAAACATATAAACTACCAACCTGAAACAAGAAGAAATAGAAAACTTGAACAAACTGATAACAAGCAAAGAAATTGAATCAGTAATCAAAAATGTCCCAGAAAACAAATAAACAAACAAACAAAAAAAGTGGCCCAGCAAACAAACAAACAAAAATGTCCCAGCAAACAAAAGTCCTGGGCCAGATGGTTTCACAGAGGAAGTCTATAAAACATTTAAAGAAAAGTTAATATCTGTTCTTCTCAAACTATTCCAAAAAATAGGAGTAGAAGGAAAACTTCCAAAGTCACTCAATAAGGTCAGTATTACCTTGATTCTGAAACCAGAATCCACTAAACAACAAAACTACTGGCCAATATCCCTGATGAACATGGATGCAAAAATTCTCAACAAAATACTAGCAAATTGAATCTAAGAGTGTCTTCAAAGAATCATTCACCAGAATCAAGTGAGATATATTTCTGGGTGGTTTGATATTTGCAGATCGATCAATGTAATCGCCACTTGAATAAAAAAAAGGATAAAAACCATATGAATCTTTCAATAGAACCAGGAAGAGCATTTGATCAAGTACAACATCTATCCAGGATTAAAAAAAAAAAAAAAAAAAAAAAACTCAACAAAGTAAGTTTAGAGGGAACATGCCTCAACATAATAAAAGACATACTCGAAAAACCCACAGCTAATATCATTCTCAGTGGGGAAAGACTGAGAGCTTCTCCTGTGTGGTCAGGAATGGGACGTGGACGTCTACTCTCACCCCTGTTGTTTAGCATAGTCCTGGGAGTCCCAGCCTCAGCAACCAGGCAACAAAAAGCATAAAATTGCATCTAAATTGCAAGAAAGAAGTCAAACTGTCACTATTAGCGGATGACGGGATACTCTCTATAGAACATCTGAGAGACTCCACCAAAAAATTGCTAGAACTCATACCTCAATGCAGTCAAGTCACAGGATACAAAATCAACCTACAGAAATCTGTTGCTTTTTTTTTTTTTTTTTTTTTTTAAAGAGCAAAAGAGGTCATGAGCCAGGAGGGGGTGGATGTGAAGAAGGAGGGGGCGACAGAGAATCTTACGTGGAATGCGGGGCATGGAGCCTGACACAGAGCTCCATTTTATGACCCTGAGATGGTGGTCATCCTGTCTCAAGATCCAAGAAAAAAAAAAAAAGTGATTTATTTGCAAAAGAATTAAAATGGAGACTTTTTATCTTACAATTTGCTACCATTCTTGATGTTAGTCTGAAAACTGTTAATTTACTTTCTTTCTTTTTTTTTTTTCTTAGCATTAAACTATGTGGTTCCTCCAGTTTGGATTGTTACATTTGATTCATAACAAATAATATTTAAATTCCAAATTCTGAACTCTACTAGTCCCAGATGTCCGCATAAAACTGCTAAGAATTAACATACCTGATGTCCGTATAAAATTGCTAAGAATTCACATACCTGCAATCACTTAAAAGACTGTAGCAAAGCGAGAATTTTCTTCAGATTTGGGGAACATGGAATAAAGAACCTCTTCTAAATTCACCACGCACTGCAACTTGATATACGGCTCTGGCTTTGGCAAAGTGAAGCTGTACCTGCCTAAAACGACCTCCTGAAATCTTGTTTGACTTTTATTTTCTCAGGAGTGGAATTCAAAAATAACTATGTATTTTTTTGGAAATATCATTATTCATAAATATTGGATTTACTATTTCATAGAGGTTCTCTGACTTCCCATGAGTTGCCTGAGAAATCATTTGCAATCTTGAGATAGCAAGTACTATGTGCAAGTCAAACAATTTGATTTATTAGATAATATAGTGGCAGAGTAATTTACAGTGCACATTAAACAAACAAGCAAGTGCATAAAATAAACCTTCCAGCTTGAATTTTTGAACATGAAACAGAAGCTATATAACTAACGTCAATAGAAGAGATACTACCTACGGCTCTCTAACTGAGAAGGAAAATAACCACAAATCCCTCCTGGTCACTGCAAAGTCTGACCTTGGTTTTGAATAAAAAAAGGACAAACTGCATTAAGCAATTCAATATGGGAAAGCATCTGTCATGTTATTTTTCTCCAGAGTGTGATGAGATGGGCATCGGGTTTCACGACCAGTGGCCACGTCCAGGGGACGTCAGGAGATTTTGTTATGAGATTTCGGCCCTAAAGCCCTGGTTAGTGGGGCGCCTGGGTGGCCCAGTCGGTGAAGTGACCAACTGACTCTTAGCTTTGGCTCATGTCACAGTCTCAGGATCCAGAGTTCAAGCCCCATGAGTTCAGGCCTCACTCAGCAGAGAGGCTGCTTGAGATTCTCAATCTCTCTCTCTCTTTCTCTCCTCCCCCAAGCCCCTTAAAATCAATCAATCAATCAATCAATCAATCAATCAATCTCCAAAGCCCTGGTTAGTGTCTTCATAAATGGAATGAAGGGCTTAGATTGGCTAACTTCAAGGAAAACCCGCAGGAAATGGTAAATGTTCCTCTCTCTACTATTGTCAATAATGTCATTCCTGAATGCACACAATCAGCACACATTGCACTTGCTTCCCTGTTATATTTTAATATGAAATTGCACTGATTATTTTCTCTTACATATCAGGTGGCACCATAGGATATATTGGTACCACATATAAGATGTACTGAGCACTCAGTAGGGACCAGATTTCATTCTCTACAGCAATCCTCAGTCATAGGCGACACTAATATCTACTTGGAGAGAAATTAAGACAGGCCCATAACACTTTTTTGTTGATCTCAAAACATAATATTTCAACTTTAAAACTCATAATCACCACTGTATTTATTTTCATCATCACTATCATTCCATAATTAGTCATCGAAACATATTGAGGGCACATCTGATAAATGTAATTAGTAAAACAGATCTCTGCAGGGAGGAAATTGCAAGACCATGTTCTAAATTCTTAATAAATATGAAGAATAAGAGGAGACAAAGGGACTGTTAATGATGACATATTTTATGCACTGCAAAACAACATTTTATTATCATATGTTCTTGAAGTGACTTAAAGGGAAAAATCTGAAGTTTTATGTCCTTCAAATACTAAGGACAAGAATCCTTCTCACCAGGACAAACATCATATGGTCTCATTCATTTGGGGAATATAAAAAACAGTGAAAGGGAAAAAAGGGGAAAGGAGAGAAAATGAGTGGGAAATATCAGAGAGGGAGACAGAACATGAGAGACTCCTAACTCTGGGTAACGAACAAGGGGTGGTGGAAAGGGAGGTGGACGGGGGGTGGGGGTCACTGGGTGACGGGCCCTGAGGGGGCACTTGATGGGATGAGCACTGGCAAATTGAACTCCAATAAAAAAAATAAAAAACAAACAAACAAAAAGAATCCTTCTCACCTGGGGGGGGGGGGACACTCTGCTTAGGGTAGTTACAACTCAAGATGTAAACATATTCATTGTCATATGTTCTGGTTTAATTAACTGAGTTCTGTTGGGGCTGCTAATCTTTGATAATCGAGAAGCAAACAGCAAGCACATTTACCCAGGAAGCCGATCACATTCCCCCGTGGACACCCAGTCACAGGTGGGCATGGGAATCAGGCAGGAGGAGGCGGGAAGTGGCTAGGGGTGGATATGGCCAAGACTTGAGACCTGAGCAGAGAAGGCCCCAGAATAGGGCGCCAAGAGACGTGGGATGGGTGAGCTTTGGTCTGATTGACACCCACTAGGTGTCTGAGCTCCTGGTGTGGCAGGTGCACCCATGCCTCCTGGGCACCTCTAAGCCCGAACGGGGCTGTAAGTCTCCCTGAGATCATAGGGACTAGTGTCTTCTCAGCCGTGGGGAACCTGGCGAGGAGGCTGTTAGCAAGTTGTGATGGCCCAGGACGAAATGCGTGCAGGAGGGCACTGCACCAGCCCGAGAGCACTGAGAGCCCCGCTGGGAACCCCTGTGCGTGAGCCCCACCAACAGGCCCGACAATCTAAGCGTCAGGTGTCCAGGTGCTGGCTTAAGTAAAGCTTAAATAAAGCCATTCAAAAATACTACTTGCTTACACTCCTGCAGGGCACCCTCCATTTCCCTTTCCCTTTCCACACGCCAAAAAGCAATAACTTGTTGTACAATCAGCAGTTGTGCATGTATGGATCACTGTGCTAAGGCTGAGGAACATCCGATTTTGATTGTCTTTATCCGGTTTCCTTTAGGTTTTAGGGTATTGGTCTCCAGATACATGAGCAAATGTACGTCCCGTTGAGGGCCTGTGCGAAAATAGTACTCTAACTAACTGTGAGAAGTTGCCCTGAAAAAGCCTGGATACAGCCCAAGTCATTAAAATAGCAGAGTAGTTCTATTTAGGTCTCAGTTAAGAATAGTTTAGTTCGTCATGCCCTTCCATTCATGGGGCTTGATCATCATTCATCTTTACAAGTTGCCTATTATATTATATGTTATATTTTATTTATTTGCTGCATTTTATTGTATACTCATCCTACCCTTAGAGTCTCATGTTCCTGTATCATCAGGGAAATGCATAGATCTTTTGAAAAGCAGGCCGTATGGTTGGGTGTATATACATGTTTTTAAAAACCTTTTAAAGCAAATCATAAAGGTTTAAGGGGTGACTGGGGGGCTCAGTGGTTGAGCGTCTGCCTTGGGCTCAGGTCGTGACCCCAGAGTCCCGGGATCGAATCACACATCGGGCTCCCTTCATGGAGCCTACTTCTCCCTCTGCCTGTGTCTCTGCCTCTCTGTGTCTCTCTCATGAATAAACATATAAAATCTTTAAAAAAAATTAAAAATAAAGTTTTAAGAATTATTCAGTTCTTGAAGGGCATTTTCATATACTGACTTATTCAATTCTTCCGACGATTTTATTGTATAAATATCATCATTTTTTTTTTCTATCAGTTACAGATAAGGAAATAGGAACAGAGCTAGCAAGAGTTCCTCAGGCTCATACAGTTAACAAGAAGTTGTACCTCGGTACTGTGGCTCCGGCCTCTGGAAGTTTCAGCCTGCCTCTGTGAATGCTGCCTCTGTGTATGTTGCATTATGATGTAGACCTACTTTCCATATCTTGATTTTCCACTTGACACCACATTTTTATGATCTGTCCACAAGAGAGTAAAAATGTCATTCATGGCTTCCAACCACGACTGCTGCATACCCTTCTAGAGCACGTATTTACTACGTTTTATTCAACTTCTTGTTAGAGACACCCGGATTAGTTCCAACACTCTGCTTCTACGAACAATACAGCAAACATTCTGCAAAATTCTCTCCTTTGAGGCCCGCTTGTATATTTGGATGTGGAGTGGGATCGCTGGGTCATAGGAGGTATGCATGTTAAATTTCACCACGTCCTACTAAAGTTACTCTCCAAAATAGCCACACTAGCTTTCACCCCAAGAGGAAAGCATCCACATCACTATCTTGTTACCTAATACAAGTCCTTGATGCTTATCATAGAGTTTGTCAGTTTGAAAGTATATAGTGTGGGCTTACTTTGCCATTTCTCTTTACTAGAGGAGTTGTTTTTCCATATAGCTTTAGCTATTGGGGTTTTTGTTCTGTAAATTAATTGTGTTCTTTTGTTTAAGATTTTATTTATTTATTCATGAGAGACACACAGAGAGAGGCAGAGACAGAGGCAGAGGGAGAAGCAGGTTCCCCGTGGGAAGCCTGATGTGGGACTCGATCCCGGGACCCCGAGATCACACCCTGGGCCGAAGGCAGACGCTCAACCACTGAGCTACCCAGGCATCCCAGTTAATTCTGTCCTTTATCCTTTGTTCTACTGTGTTTAGCTGCGTTTTCTCGTTGATTTGAAGTAGTTTCGTGACATTTTTTACATTACTGTAGAAATCTTTTAAAGACTTTTAAATTCCATTTGATTTTTTTGTTTTGTTTTGTTTTTTACTGGCAGTTTTTGGTGTTAGCAATCACAAATTGCAAACAGATGTCCTTAGTTAGAACCAAGAAATTCAGTGATAATCACAGGTTGTCATGACCGAAACAAAAAGAATAATGACAAGGACAACAAACCCACAAGGCAGTGTCAGTGGAAACGTGCTAGCGTCCTGTCTCAGATTATTTACCACGCAGAACAACTCAGGGAAGTAGGTGCTGTTAGCCCCGTTTCCTTGATGATCAAATGGAAACTCTGGTTACTTATCCATAGGGTTGGTAACTGAAGGCCAATATTACTCGGGCAAAGTATGATGTGGTGGCTCCTGTATCTTCCTTTTTATCAACAGTGCAAGTGATTCTGATGGATTAGCTCTTTGCTAACACTTAAGAAAGACTGTCTATCTAAATCCTGTATTTGTCCGATTTTGCCCCCTATGGCTTTACGTACAGAGGAGAAAAAAATGATCAAAGCATAAGGAAAGGAGAAATCCATAGCTTTTTTGCCAGTTGTCATCAGTCTCTTTTTATATTTTATTTTATTTTATTTTATTTTACTTTTTTATTTTATTTTATTTTATTTTATTTTAATTTATTTTATTTTTATTTTATTTTATTTTTTCATCAGTCTCTTTTTAGAGCTATACATGCCCAAGTATCTCTTGGTCCACATAGAAAGAGAGATTTATTTTGGTGGAATATAACTGAAAGCAATATCTCTGTCAATCCAGAAAACCTGTCTATGAACACAGTAGAGAAAGAAAACAGCTTATTGTTGAGTAAGTATTCAATCGAATGTGATGTGCCTCGGAGGTGATGTGCTGGAGTTGCAAAGACAAAAAAAGAATTGTTGTTCAGTCATGAAGCCACGCAGATACATGTTCTCAACATAATCAATATGTTCTCAACATAATCAATAACTAGTCTTCAAGTAAAGGAGCTTGACAGCATTGAGATCACACTTAGTGTGATCATCTGGCAACTGGGGTGATCGTCTATGCCAGTAGGTTGGCATAGAAAAGTAAACTTTTCATATCCTTGTGCCCGAAGATAGTTTTGTAACTTGAAGCCAGCTCAAATTAGTCGTCTCTCCTCCCACAGCCGCTGGGAGACCTGGATTCTATCTTCCTTGCATATTTACATTCCCAGGTCCTTGAGAAACGCATTTCTGAGTATTCAAGGGCTAACAGAACATTTCTCTGGCTTTGAAAATGACTTAACGTACATTTTCAAGAGAGAGAGAAAGAATTTAGAACCACAGATTTTCTAGAGCAAATTATCAAAACATAAAAGGAAGTAGAAGGGAAGGGAAATATTTCCCCTTATTTTTAAGGGGAGAATTGAGCCTCTTATTTTTAATTTGTATTTGCTTTTACAGGAACTGATGTATTGTACAGTTAATACTCATAGACAGTCTACAATGTGCTGAGTATCTTTCATCCAACAGTAATTTTAGCCTAATGATGAAGGTACTAGGGTAAAGCAAGGCCAATGATTTGATAAGCATTTTGCGTGTATTAATTAGTTCTCACCTCAACCTAGGAGAGCAATACTATTACTATGCCCTTTTATAGATGAGCAAGTAGAGGCACAAAGCTGAAATAATGACTCCAGCTAGACTGGTTCTGAAGTCAGGGTAACCAGCTAACTAATATCCTAGAATCTCTTTCACCTATAATCTTCTCTCTCTCTCCCCACCCCTTTATATCTTACACATTTCCTTAAGACAACTTTGATGACATTTTCACTCTGCAAAACGCTAATGGTTTCCTTCTAGACACACACAAGCTTAATTTTCTGAAGGAACCTGACAACTGCTCTGCTAGCAAATGACCACTGGTTATTTTGAAAGTTTGAAATGTATGTCTTGTTAATTCCTGCTCAGTAAAACAAAAATGTATAAAGACTTAAGAAGGTGCTTGCCTCATAGTCTTTGTTTCTTCTCCTGAAAAAAGTGTATTGGATGGCTTCATGGGGCACCCGAGTGGCTCAGTCAGTTAAGCATGGGGCTCGCGATTTCAGCTCAGGTCATGATCTCAGGGTCCTGGAATCAAGCCTTGCCTCAGGCCCCATGCTGGGTGTGAAGCCTGCTTGAGGTTCTCTCTCTTCTTCTCCTTCTGTCCCTCCCTGCTCACGTGCTTTCTTTCTCCCTCTCTCTCTCAAAAAAAAAAAAAAAAAAAAAATATATATATATATATATATATATAGAATGGGTTCAAAGAAATCTGTAATAGTTTATTATATTTCTATTAAAGTGAATTTTTAAATAAGACAGTCATGCCTATGAGTGTATAGCTACCAAAGCAAAGATATTGCCTGCCAGGTATATGTGACCTTATCGAATCTCCAAGGTAAATTAAGTGTAAGTATTGGGCTCAACACTGAAAACAGTTGAGCAGGATAAGGTCCTGGCCTTTAGACATTTACACACTAGTAGGTAAGGTGAATCCATTAATGTTCCAAGCAATACGACTGGGACAAAACCT
Source organism: Canis lupus baileyi (assembly GCF_048164855.1). Classification (NCBI taxonomy): domain Eukaryota; kingdom Metazoa; phylum Chordata; class Mammalia; order Carnivora; family Canidae; genus Canis; species Canis lupus. The sequence goes on along the minus strand of NC_132851.1, from coordinate 44,287,654 downwards.
CTTTTGCATTCATTATCTCACTTGATCTTCATTGTAACTAGTGATAGAGGTCTTCTTTTATTTTTCACTTTGTAGGTAAGGGAATTGAAGCTTGAAAAGGTTAATTAATTTGTTCAAATTTATACTCCCTCTCAAAGAGAGGCTAAAACCAGAACTTTTCCCTTGCTTATGCTCATTCCATTCCACAAAAATTGCTTAATTTTCAAGACTGCCCTTTAAAAATATAAAACCAAGATTTCTAAAATTAAGCAATTAACTAACATTTTACTAAGAGATATTTTGATTTGTCTCTAAAATTTAATTCAGAGAATGTAGCATATATGTCTTGCTCTGTACCACGCGGCACTCCTTTTACCCATAGTCTGGTAGCCACGCTCTGGTTTTCATGAGGGTGAATTCCCTAGCTGCTCCTTGACTTTGGGTTTGTAGCAAACACTGTTGTTCCTTCCCTTTGTGTTTCCCTGAGTTGAAAACTTCTCTTTCCAAGACTGAGCTCAGGACCTTGGGCAGCGCTGCAGTCATACACCCAGGAGGTCTGGAGTTGTTGTTTACTTATGTTCAAGAATTGAAGAGTGTAGGAGTCAGTTGCAAGAAAGGTTGAAAACCTCTCTTTCTGGACAATCCCTGAAATGCGCCCATTTTCTGGATTCTGTCTAAAATCGCTTGCTTGGTTTCTTCCCATCCTCATCCTTCTTTCTGATTTCTCATAGGGGTATTGGCTTAATCACCTACAGAGGGATCACTGTCTTCAGGGTCAGCTTCTGCAGCATCGTGTGACCTGGCCCTAAGACAAGCAGTGACTAATATTCTCCTGCCATACGATGTGTTTAGGGCTTGGTGTCTTATTTACTATTTTATTTTATTTTATTATTTTATTTTATTTTATTTTATTTTATTTTATTTTATTATTTTATTTTATTTTATTATTTTATTTTATTTATTTTATTTATTTATTTTATTTTATTTTATTATTTTATTTTATTTATTTTATTTTTTTATTTTATTTTATTTTTTGGTGTCCAATTTAAACCAATGAGACGCAGTAAGATTTCCCTGGTAACTGTATTGGAAAGAACACTGTGTCTTCCTAAGGAAATTGAAGCTGAAAGAATATAAAACCTTGACCTCCTGCCGTTAGCTTTTCTAAGCCTGTTAGAGAGCAGAGCCAAAGCGTGAAGAGTCAAGTTAAGCCAACTGGTGAGGAGAAAGCAGATGCTTAAGGATGTCATTTATGCCAGTACGTCAAGCTGTGCCTGAAGGAAGCCCTACCTCTGGACTTCTCAGTTACATCAGCCAAAATATTTCCCTTTTTGTTTCTGCCAGATTGGCACAAATTCTCTGAGAATAAAGAACATCTTTTTATTTTTTTTAAGGGCAAGGCTCTAAATACTCTTTATTTTTTAAAGGTTTTTATTTAAATTCCAGCTCCTTCTTAATAGAAAAAACTGAGATACGTTTTTTTTTCAATTGAGATAAAGGGATGTTGATTCCTCTTTTATTTGGAAATAAAAAAAATAAAAATATCAAGACTATTCTTTATATACTCAAATTTTAGGTCCACATATTTAAGAGGTAGGGAACAGGTCACTGTCTTTTTTAGCTATTAGGTGCAAATGTTTTCCAAGAAAAATAAAAGTCTGTCTCTGAAATATTGTTTTTGTGCCTATAAAAATTCCATCTTTGGCAGTAAAACCAGTTGGAAAGTTAATGCAGTACAAATGATTTTAGTAATTTTTTACTAAATTGACCCAAGGCTTTACATACTTTATATACAATTTTTTAAAGAATTACTCTATCAATTACTATTTAAGATGTTAAAAGACAGGGGGGTGGTTTGAATAATTCCAAAGGTAGTACATCCTCACCAGAAAGGATGATGATATTATTATTATTATTATTATTATTATTATTATTATTACTGAAGCAATACATAACTGAAAGTATAGGTTCTGAAGTTATATGGGTTCTGGAATGGTATGAAAATTCTGACAACTTCTCACTATCCACTTGTTCAATTTTGAGGAAGCATAGCTATTCTGAGACTGAATAGCCTTAACTGTAAAATGAGAATTATGATGGTTTATATATATATATATATATATATATATATATATATATATATATATACAAGTTGTCTGAAGAATAGGGAGATAATGGACATTCAAATTCTTAGCACAATGTTGGCCATGTAGTAAAAATGTAAAATTAGCATTTGTCATTGTTTCTGTGGGGGAAATCATTTATTCACATTTGCTTATATATAGTTTTTATAAAAATACTTTTCTTTCACACACACAAATTTTCATGCTTAGTTAAAAGCTCACATAGCTGAAAGTAAAATATTTTACTTCATCTCATATCTCTGGAGAGGTTCTCCTTGCCATATGTACAGAGGTCAAATTAAGAGAAAATGTGTGATAAGCTTTTAGGAGGTGCATAAGAAGTGTTTATTGAGTTAATGAATGCCTCTTCACTGTCAAGTTATCCTTTTGTGACATCAAAAAGCATGAAAATTCAATTTTAACCAATGAACCATTTGCTTTTTTTTACATGACACATTTGAACAGAAAGTATAATTAACTTTCAATGAATGTTTTCATTGGTTTTACATTATTGATCAATATATGCAATCATTAATAATAATAAAATTGGGCAAAAATTGTAACTAACCATTATAGTGTTACAAAGTTTTGAAAATAATGAATTTTAAATATATCAGCCATTTAACTTAAAAAGCAGTGGTTGGGGATCCCTGGGTGGCTCAGCGGTTTAGCACCTGCCTTTCGCCCAGGGCGTGATCCTGGAGACCCGGAATCGAGTCCCACGTCCGGCTCCCTGCATGGAGCCTGCTTCTTCCTCTGCCTGTGTCTCTGCCTCTCTCTCTCTGTGTCTCTATGTTGCTCATGAATAAATAAATTTTTTTTAAAAAAACACACACATATTATATGTGTTGTAAAAAAATAATAAAATAAAATAATAAATAAAAAAATAAAATAAAATAAAATAATAAAATAAAATAAAAAAAATACCAGTGGTTGAGAGGTAGTAATACTATCCCCACAGCACAAATAATAAACTGTGGCTTATAGAAATAAAATAAATTGAACGAAGCTATGGACTTGAGATACTGAGTCTGCCACTTGACTCTAAAACTCATTTTTCTCAGAACAAATTTTGCCATTTTGAGTTACTCATGGGGTCTAAGAGAAAAGTTGCTGAAGGGAAATTTGGTGATTAAACTTTTGACAAGCAAGTGCAGGGGAATCTCTGCATGATTTAAATCCAACCAAACCTAATATATAGCATATCTAAGCTAGATCCCCAAACAATGCCTTTATTCTCAGGAAGCACGGCAAAAAGCATTCTGACCTTTCACAGTGCTCTCCTGGGAGGCAGTCACCGGACTGGTATAAATTAGGTAGATTCCTGCTGGTTATTTTAGCTGAGAAAATTTAATATAAGAAATGATAACCAGGAATTGGTTTTTAAAAATCATAAAATTGTAAAAAAGCAGAAATGGAACTCTATGGCAGTGGGTATTAAAGTACGGTCCTGAAGATCACTAAGACAGTTTCAGGAGGTCTATGAGATATAAATATATATATTATAATACATATAATAATACCAAGGTATGATTTATTTTACCATCACACTTGTCCCCATGAGTAGAGTTTTTCTAGAGAATATCTAGATCATCACTGATGATCAACACTGTGTGTCGTGTTTTCCAGAATTTCCAGTTAACACATTTGGAAATAATTAAATATGTACATATTTAACTATTACCTCAATTTGTTTTATTGTGTTCTTCCTAGGATATCTGTGGTTATATCTGCTGTATACTCTGAAATATCCTTATTGTCCAATACATTGTTATTTTGAAATCCGAAAAAATTCCTCGTGCATATATGTAAGTAATAATGAAAATGAAGTAAGTACACTTTGTTATCTTGCTTTGCCATATTTTCTTATTTTTCCAAAACACTTCTATGAATTTTCAAAGTTGGTGTATATGTTACTATTTTAGAATTTATAATATTTTGCTTAAAATAGAATAAAATTTTTAAGGTTTTCTTGGTTGTAACAGAGAACGATCATTGCTTTAAAAAGGGAAGTTAGAAGACTTGCTTTCTCAACACACAGTGTACCTTACTCTTACTATAGAAAACAAACTGATGGTTACCAGAGGGGAGGTAGGTGGGGGATGGATTAAATAGGTGATGAGAGTTAAGGTGTGCACTTGTGACGAGCACCTGCTGTTGTATGGAGATGTTGAATCACTATATTGTACTCCTGAAATTGACATCATACTGTATGTTAACTAATTGGAGCTTAAATGAAAACATCAAAGAAAATTTATACCAGGCTAAATAAAGAAAGTTCTAGTGTTACCAGATAAAGTTGACTTTAGAACAAAAAATATTCCAATGATAAAGATATTATATAGTAACAAAAGAGTCAATTCATCCAGAAGACAAAATAATTTTAACATGAATGCATCACATAACAGAGCTTTAAAACATACAAAGCAAAAATTGAAAGAAGAAATAATTTCACAATTACAGTTGGAGTTTTCAACATACGTCTTTTTGTAATTAAATTTTTTTAGGTACACAAAAAAGCTACTTTATTAATAATCACAAAAGGCTGTAAAGAAACTCTTCATCAAATGTTAGGTGGATAAGTAAAGCCTGGGACATCCATACAGCGGAATGCTATGTAATAGGAAGGGGTGAGGTACCGATTTGTGCAACGACAACGACATGGCTGATGTCGGTTGCATCATGCTAAGTAAAGAAGTCAGACACAAAAACTACAGGGTGTATTGTTCCATTTATATGGCAACTGAAAATGCAAAATTATAGAGACAGCCTATCAGTTGTTGCCTGGAGCTTGGATTCACCTTAAAATGAGACAGAGAAACATGTTGGGGTGACGGAAATGCTCTCTGTATTAATGTGGTAGTGTTTACATGACATGTGCATTTCTAAAAAGTCTCTCAAACTATCTGCTTAAAAGAAGTGGGCTATTGTGATGCATATACAAACACGCATACTAAACCTGACATTAGATAAAATTTTTAAGGTTAAAAAAAAATCATCTGAACCTTTGTACTAGGTAGCAAGTTACTTCTACTCAAGAGTCTCTGCTTTTTTTCTGTAAAGTGAAGATAATAAAAATATGTAGCTTTGATCAGTGTTATGGGTCTAGTCTTTAATAAGCCTGAAATTGATATTAGCTACTTTTATTGTCATTATTTTTATAAGAGATAGATTCAGTACACGTGGGGATCCCTGGGTGGCTCAATGGTTTAGCACCTGCCTTTAGCCCAGGGCCTGATCCTGGGGTCCTAGGATCGAGTCCCACATCGGGCTCCCCGCATGGAGCCTGCTTCTCCCTCTGCCTGTGTCTCTGCCTCTCTCTCTCTGTGTGTCTTTCATGAATAAATGAATAAAGTCTTTAAAAAAAAAATTACAAGTCTTATAAATATATACATCTTTTGACTGGCATATCATGAAAGAAAGAAAATCAGTTAAAATTTTGTTCTTTTTTCCTCCATGAGAATGGAAAGAAATAAAAATCTCCCAAATGAATAAGAATTTTCAAAATCTAGTGCTTAGTTCCTAATTTTTAAAAATTACATATATATATTTTCCTTTTTGTTTTGATGTAGTTTACATAATGGAATATTTTTGTGACATTTAGCATGAATTTATGGAAGAATGGTCAGATCTGTCAATATGTACTTTATATATTTTAAATCAAAGAATCAAGATAAAGTTATGTTTATAGAAAGATCTCATAGAAATGAATAATGTATGTGGATAGAAAAATATCTGGAAAAATGAACTTCAAAATTTTAATATTGGCCAGTCCTGGACTGCAAGATGCTAGTATCACTTCAACCTTTTATCTTAATCATGTTGATTTTTCATATCATTACTAGGTTTCACATTTCAAATAAAAAACAAAATTTGGTTTTATAAAGAAAAAATAAGCAAAATATAAAACATGGCTAATCTTGCACGTGCTCATCATAGCTAGAGAATATGCATAGGGAAGTAGAAACTTCTTACGTTTCCCTAAGTGCTGTCGTTCATTATCTATGTGTGGCAGTTTTTCTGAAAGCCATCTATCTCTCACCGTATGAGGATGGGTTAAAAAGAACACTATCCCAAATATTCTAAAGGAGCCTGGGTCAGAAAACCTCAAGTACTGCCAATAGCCTTATTTTCTATGGTTTAAAGCATGCTTTCTGGAAAGACATGAGTTTAAATAATTTAGAATCCACAACCTTCTGTTTTGCAGTACATAGTTGAGAAACAGTTCATGGACCATTTCTCTAGAGGGAGAAATAAATAAAATCTGTCTCTTGAACAAGATTTTCAAAGTCTCACGTTCAGTTCCTCAGTTTTGTTATCGTTTTATTTTTTTCATTTCCCTCTTCTAGTTCTAGTTTCAAGAATTCAGAGTATAGAGAACATTAAAGCTGAGGCATGTAGCAAAACGACTACAAGTGACTTCTGAGCTTTGGTCTGTGATTCAGAAGACCTGGGTCTCAGTTAAATCTGAACTTGGGGTGCTATAGGTCTTCAGAAGTCATATAATTGCCTTATATAGTAATTGCAGTTAGGATTAGGTGAATGCAAAGGGCTTTTCAGCTCCTAAAATGACATTTTATACATTTATTGCTAAATGCCTATGGCCAAAAATAAACAAGAAATTCATCCAGGACCAGTCAGATTGATATGTCAAAAGGAGCTGCAACTGGGGGGAACCGAGAGTTATTCACAATAGGGTGTGCAGAAGATTCAAGGGCCAGACCTTGATGCCCAGCATGGGTTACGGGAGCAACAAGGAAACAAAGCTCATGCTGTCCAGGGGCTCCCACTAGTGCCCAGTCCATAATGTCGAGGAGCTTGAAGTGCAGGTGATGTGCAACAGATCTTACTGGACAGAGATTGCTCACAGTGTCTCCTCCGAGGACCGCAAAGCCACTGTGGAGAGAGTCGCTGGCCATCAGAGTCACCAATCCCAATGGCGGGCTATGCAGCGAAGAAAATAAATAGACACACAGTTTCTGTGCACATCATATTTGTGTTCATAAAACCATAAATCTACCAAAAATACAAAAAAAATCAATACAAATTAGTGTGTCAACTATTTTTACTATAAATTCTCATGTCTGCTGAGACCATATAAACAAGTTTTCTTACGAGCAATGCTCCACAGCTTGACAGTAACTCTCCTAAGTGATATTTTGCTGCCTTTTCTACTGAGAGCAACAATATGTATCTTTATCTGGAGGTTGTTTAAGATATTAATTCCATTTTAAGGAGAAAGCAGCATGACTTCTATTTCCTCAAGGATTTGTAAACTTGTTTAGGCTCTTTCTAAAGTTTGTAGAATAGCCTAAATATGAGTTATAAAAATTTAAATGAGAGATAAAAATTAGAGATGAAAGAAGGAAGGGAGATTGGAGAAAAGGGATGTATGAACATGGGAGAAAGAGAAATCTAGTTGTTCTTAATTGCATCAAGAATATTTAAGTTACGGGTGTCTCAGTTCAGATTCTCTGAAAAAAAAAAACATGAAACGTAAATGCTAACATTTCCTGGGTGAGTGAAATCGAGGGGACACTGGAGTGAGAGAAAATGATCTGAGTATGTAAGAAGACCCACATGAGGGGCTTTATTTTTGAGCTGGCTATCCAGCCAGAAACAAGCACAGCCAGGCGTTCAGTGCGAGGGGCCTCTGAGACAACCACCGTGTGCAGAGGTCCTCTGTTTCCTACCTCCCAGTGGCCAAGTCTACCCCATGGAGTTCTTTATACTTAGAGTTCTGGGTTTTGCCATCCAGTGTTACTGGGCAACTCTTGGGGAAGCTGATCCCAAAGGCCATCTCCGACGGTACTCATAGGACAACACATGGTCAAAACCAAATGGTGAAGCTAAAGGTGTGTGGTGAGATGCTGTCCATTCATGTCAATGAACAACATGGTGAACCAAGCATCACCACTTGAGGGTCTACCAAGCGGGTAGAGACACGGGTCTCACCACTATTAGACCTATCGGAATGAAGGTAATTCCAGACAACCTTGGAGGTTCCTCATAAGCATAGAGCAGAAAGTCATGGCTGGGTTACATAAACTGAGCTGCACGCTTAGGGTAGTAATATTTTGCCTTAGAATTATGACTTTCGGGTTAACTAGAACACATTTCTAATGCACTCATTCTCTAAAGACAGGTAGCATTTTGGAGGAAGCTGGTCCACTGCAAATCAGTAGGCAAGGAGATTATCTGTAGGAAAAGAAAGAGACCTGTAGGAAGAAGAGCTGTAGGAAAGAACAGGTCTCTTTGATAGCCGGGTGGATTTCCTTTAGGAATTATCACTACCTGAAATACTCTTTCAGGGTGTAAGGGTAAGCATATGAATAAAATTTCCACTGATTAGCTTTTACGCAATCCTTAGGTGGTCAATGATAGTTTTTTTTTTTTGTTTTGTTTTTTTGTTTTAATGATATCCATGCCATGGATGAATTTCAACCAGACAAAGGGCTTTTGGCAATGGTTGTCTCGTCTTTTAAAAAATGTCAAAAAAAAAAAAAAAGAAAAAGAAAAAAGAAAACAACCAGCAACTGTCTCTCTTAAATTGATTTTGATATAATTACAGGACTGGAACATTAGTTCTTGGAACTGTCAAACGTGTGTCTTTTAAAGAATTGAGCTTTACTTGAGAGAGAAAAGAAGCCATCAAAACTCTGCTGAGCAGTGTTAATGGATGACTGGTTTTTCCTTGTGTAACTGCAAAGCAAGATAAACCATGAACCATAAATCTGTGTTTCATTTTTCTTTAATCGGTATTCAACGTTAGTTCCCTGACATCCAAAAGATTTCTTGTCATTAGAAGCCTGCACATTGCCTAGTTGATTCAGAAGAAATTTCTTAGGAGTAGGGAAGAAAGATGATATTTCAATAGATCGATAGGCTGCTTATTGATTTTAAAATAATTATTTTGGTGACACATGGGAAGTACTCTAAGACTGCTTCTTATTGTGAACTTTTATTTCTAATAGAATCTAGATATTAAAATATTTCCTAACAATGAACTGAACTTACTATGTAATTTTGCCCACAAATGTGGTGGCTGGGACTGCAATTCTTATTTCAATACACCTCTCCCTTTTTTAAAGTAAGACAACCTTTAAATATTAGCAAGATGCATGGTCATCAGAGTCAACACCATATTCCGTGGTCTTCTTTGCAGGTAGGTAGAGCCACCTCATTACGTTAGGCTCATGACTTGGGGATAGAAGTAGGTGCTCACCTTGTCCATCTTGTTCTTGAAGAAATGGCGAGAATACCTTCCACTTCCCTTTTTATATCTTGCCTCTGGCTGAACGGGTGGCAGGCCCTTTTGGAAAATCCAGTTACAGTGGAGGTAGCAATGCTCACAAAGCATTTTGTGCCTTCCCAACATATCCCACGCCCATATAGTCGGGTCAGAGCAAATGACTGCTTCCGTTCAATAAAGTCTGAGTGCAAGTGACCTCTCAACTAACCCCGGGGACAATGGGCATGCTCTTGTCTGCCAGGGTGGCCAGGGACACCTCCTTCTCCGCCTGCAGGTGCTCTCAGAAGGGGGATCTGCCATCAGCCCGTGTCTCTGAGTGACTTTTTGGAGCAGATCCCTCTGCAGCTGATATGCTACATGTAGGCCTCTGGGATTCGGGGTGCATCTGTACCGGAGAGGCCCTGTCCTGGGAAGGGCCTAGCACAAAGCTGAGAGAGCACAGGTCTTCAGCGCCCCAAGCTTCCACCATGGGCTTGGTTCTTAGATAAATACTTGGGGAACAGAGAAGTCGACGTCTGCCTCCCGGAAGCTCCTGCCCTGGCCTTACAGACAGGTCCGCGCCCTCCCAAGAGTCATCCACCGAACACGAATTTCAATTCCCTTATGTGCACTTTTTTTCTAAAATGAGACTTATTCAAGACATAATTGTACATGATGAGATCATAACTGTCAGGGCTTTTAAAACCCATTTTGAAATCTGCTTTGAATAACAGTCTCTGAAAACACTCCCAATGCAAGATTGCTATATTTTAAAATATATCTAATTTGACCTTGTTTTGCCTCTTCCATGAAGCGATGGACTTCTGCTGAACTCCGACTGCATTCCAGGAATGGCGGGAAGTGATTCATGCACATGACTTTGCTTACTCTTCACAGGCTCTCAGGTGGATACTCTGGTTATGATCCCCATCATATATGGTGTAGAGGTGTGGGGAGGAGAATACGGGCCGAAAATCACACGGACAGGGACTGGCCAAGGCAAGATTCAAACCAAGTTCATAATGCTTCTAGAATCTAATCGGTATTTATGTTCATGGTACCGTTTTCATGTTCATGGTGAGATACATACACACATGGTTTATTATATTATATTAATTATATTATATTATATTATTTTATTTTATTTTATTTTATTTTATTTATTTTTAAAATATTTTATTTATTTATTCATGAGAGACACAGAGACAGAAGCAGAGGGAGAAAAGCAGGCTCCCTGCAGGGGGCCTGACATACAAACACGGTTTAAATAAAATCCTTTGCATGGTTTGAATAAAATCCTTTTCTCTGTTGTTAATTTTACATTATTTCTTCCCTCTTCCTTCTTTTTTTCCTTCTCCCCCTGCTTTCCTTCCTTCCGTCCCCTCTCTCCCTCCTTCCCCTCCCTTTCCTTCCCTTCTTGTTTTCTTGTGTCCTTTTGAGCTTTCTTTCATTTTTCCTTCTTTTAAGCATGGGGTGCACCCTGTATTCAAGATTAGAGGTCTGCAGGATTGCTGGGTTTGCCTTTCACTGTATGACAATAAATCCGTATGAGAAATCATGAGCTCCCTCTGCTTGCATGAGATCTCCCATGACTCCCTGTAGCCATAATTTCATATCCAGGAAATTACTTTTTGAAAATAGCGAATTCATTCTGGAGGATGGTCGTGCCGCCAGTTCTAAGGGTGGGATCAATCTCCTTTTTATTGTCCCTTTCTCTGCGCTCAGCGAAGGCGCCCTGTGTTGCTCTCAGCCGTGTCCCTGCATCCCAAGTGGCTGGGCAGGCAGGGACTGCTGTTCCGAGTGCAGCCTGCGAACTGGGCCAAGGGCTCGCTTCTGGGTGGGCTCGCGGGCGGGGAGGAAGAATTATTGCTACTGTCACTTCTAATATGATTTTCATATTGTTAACATGGAAAATATATGATAAGCGCTAGAGCTACGGAAATAAAAAGCATGGTCTTGAAATAGGTGCTTCAAGACTGAGAAACAAGAGAACACACGTGGTTAAGGTTTAATAGAGACCTACACCCTGCACCCTGGTGGCAAAAAGCAGAGACTTGGAACTGGATTTAGTCACAGGAGAGTAAAGGGTTAGAGAGGCTCCAGGAGGAAGTGCTCATTGCTCTGAATCCTAAATACTGAATAGTAGGCAGATAATAATAGTAATGTTAGGTCAGGATGTATGGAATTGCTGATATATACTTTATTTATTTGTTTATTTGTTTATTTATTTATTTATTTTAGTTATAAAAATGAACAGTTTCACGTTCATTTCAACCAAATCCAACATCTGCTTCTCCCTGGTCTCATATTCGTTCATTTAGTTCTCAGAACAATCAAAGAAGGTAAGCATTTCTGTTTTACATATGAGGAAATGGGCATAGGAAGGGTAAGTATATTCTTCGCTATCAAAAAAAAAAAAACTATTAAAAGAAAAATCAAAATTCAAATCCTTGCCTTTTTGCTCCAGAGGGTATTTTCTTAACAGCACTGATTTTCAGCTAAGACAGTAAGGGACGTTCCTTTGCTTTTCCAAAGCGGATGATTCTGTTTATGCACATCCACATCCAACCTCATAAATTTCCCGCATTCACGCCGGCCTAGCGCCCTCCTAAATAACAGAAAAGGAGAACACTTATTCAGTATATCTATTCACAAATAAGTGTCTATCTCTTGATGTCCCCTGGATGCTCACATCAGCAGATGTCAAAACTTCGAAGTTATAAAGCAAAATTTTGCTAAATTCTTTAACAGTCTTTTAAAAAACATTTTAAGTGAAATAACTGATGTGAACATTGTATTGGTGTCAGGTGTATAACACAGTAATTCCATAAATGCATAGGCCGAGAAATGATCACCACGGCGACTCTCGTTAACTTTCATCACATCACATAATCAGAGGTTTTTTATCGTGATAAAAGTTGCAGGATCTACTCTTCCAACAACCTGCAAATACACAACGCAGTAACACCAGCCATGGTCACTATCCTGTACCCTACAACCCCAGGGCTTATTTAGTTTATAACTAGAAATTCATACCTCCTGTGTTTTTTTCCCAAATTAAATATATCTGTTTTAAAGACTTAAAAGCATGTTGAAGTGCCAAGTCAAATATCCTATGTGTATGTGTGTGTGTGTGTGTGTGTGTCTGTGATCATAACCAGAAAACAAACAGGAATTTTTAAAACATTACACAAGCCTGTTTACAGAAAGCAGACTGTAATTCCTGATAAATCATTCAAAGCATGAAAACAAAAGCAAACATTTCACCAACTGCATTGAAGCCCATGGCATCTCGCTGATTTGAGTAACATAAATGGGATCGGTAGGTGTACCACGTAATTTAAAATGAAGTCATTTTTGAACACAGGATGTGAATGTGAGGTTTGGGTTTAATTGAATCAGTTTTTGCTTTTATGGCTACTATAGATTAACAAGGCTATATTTATGGCTACTATAGATCAACAAAACTATATTTGGTCAAACTCAATATATTTTAGTCAAAAATGGTGTGAGCCAGTTGGTAACTGCAGAGCTTGGTCTCTCCGTGACGGCTCACACATACAGAACCATTCCAGTGGGAACGAAAACTCTCTTTAATCAAGAGATGCCAAATTTTACTCTTTGTTTCAGACTTTTACATTAAATATATATTTATAGTTTAAAGATTTACCAAAAGTGACGGCTAGTATTTCACAAACAAGGTTGAAAGCCAACTTACTAAATGTTAACCCTTTATTCATTTGCTTTTATTGTAAGTGTAAACAATTTTAAATTAAGAAGGAAAATTCGACACACTTACACATTTTATGTTTGGCCATTGAAATAAAATTGGGTGCGTAATCGGGGCGAAATCACAATATTGCGCTGTGACTGCTGACAGTATTGGTGTGATACAGGTATCCACGGGCAGTTGTAATGCTCATATTCGACCTAGAAATGAAGGAGCAAAATATTAATAAGAAAGATTAACAGTAAGGAGATTTTAATTTTTTTTTCTATTATTATCATCGTTGTCGTCACCATCACCATCATCATCTGTCTGCTAAAGAGAATGGCTGGCTTACTCCACTTGGAGTAAAAGTAATAGATATTCCTCAAATCCCTGAAACCTCTTTTCAATATCAACGATTTAGCAGCCCCACTAAGACCTCCTCTGGACTTCATTAACTGGTGTAGCTTGTGTGTGGTGTCTGTTTGTCTATCTTCATATTTATCCAGAATAGGGTCCTCACTCATCCAAACTTTATGGGTGTTTCTCACTCTCGTTGCTCCTTTCTGGAAGAGGGAGGTTAAGACCTCGTTTAGCCAATATTAAGTGGTGAAAGCTCTTAGGCCATTTGCTTCCACACAACCCAATATTCTAATTCCAATAAACACCTGTAGATAAAAAGTGAGAGTGTGTTCCCCGAGTCAGGAGCATCTTCCCTTATTCCAGTGTTAGGGTTCCCGAAAATTCCTTCCAGGGATTTTTGAGCAAAAAGAAAATCATGGGCTGTGGGTGTGGGGTGGGTGTGACATGCTCAGTAAACCCTGTCGAGTGGAGAAGACCTCTTGACGACGACCACCGGTGTGAAGCTTCAGTGCTTAGCCATCTTACGATGGACTGAACTCACTCGTTTGCTCCTCAACCTGGTCTCAGTGCTGTTACCAATTTTGTTACTTGTTACTCAGTCAAGCTCCTGCTCTGTGCCAGAAACTGTGAAGAACTAGGTGTGTCCTGGTGCTCAGAAGATCTTATATTATTTTTTGAATGCTGCAGTCAGAGATCTCATCTACCCACAGACCCACAGACCCTTTTTGTTCAGATGAAGGCAAGTAGGTCCTCCCATCTCACTGCTGTGCCTATATCCTATGTAGCCAAAGTCCTGTAGAGGCTCCTGCAGGCCAATGCAAGGAGTTTCTATAACTCCTTTAAAATGCCCCCCCCCCCATTTTTAGTATATCTCAAGAGCTTAACATACATGGGGAATAATTAAGAGGCCTATCCTACCAAAGAAGAAGAAAAGAGGGAAATCTGTGGCATTGTTACCTATAAAAATATCAATGATATAGGCTCTCGGTAATGTTTAAATTGCAAGTATTTGAGAACATTTAAATCACATATCAAGAAATAGGGTTATAATTTGGGGGAAAGGGGAGTAGAAGATGCTCAGATAGGGAGTATGAATGTGAAAAGTTATTTTTTCCCTCCCATTTACATGGGGTTGTGTTTATTACTCCTTTGAATTTGTTCAGAATATGAGAGCCCATGTCCCCTGGTCAAAATTTGGAACTCCTCTGTCTCAGGGACTGCCTTTCGACTGGGGAAGTTCTCTCCTCTAACCGGAGAAAACATGTGTGAGGCAAAGTCATATCAATGAACAAACAAAAAGTGAGTTTGAGACCAAAGACCAGTCTAGCTACTACCACTTAATAAGTTGTGTAGATATAAACATACCAAAATATATGCAGTTTTTTATGCTGAAGTTTCTCATTTATAAAATGGGAGTAAAATATCTGTCTTTCTAAGCTCACCTGATTTCTATGGAAATTCAATAAGATGGTGAACATTATTGATATCTGAAAAAAATTGCATTTCCCATCAAGTATGGCCATAATAAAGTGTGTAGGAAAATTAGTAGTTAAGTGCATGTACTTGGAAATCAGATTCTGCTGCTTATTGACTTATCTGTGCCAGTCAGCAATTTCTTTAACCGTTCAAAACTCGCTTTCCTCATTAGAAAAATGAGGGTAATTATTCCTTAAAGGATGTTTATGATGTTTCCATGACATAATGTATATAATATTCTTAGCATAAAGCCTGGCGTAGCGTAAGCACTTGGTAAATGGCAGCTGGTGTCTTTCTTCTTCTAGAGAAAGGTGTACATATTTTACCTTGATGGAAATGACTTTTGATACGACTAAAGCCCCATATATTTTAAATATTATGTCAAAGTTGAACAGGAAAGCCTTCTGTATGTTGGAGAGGTATGGCATCTTTGGGACTCAGAATCCTAAATCAAAGCAATGGTGCATAAAATTATTTCTATCCTTTGATATTATTTATTGTGCTGCTGCCTTCTCAGTCAGGTAGAGGTGATGAAACATGGCAGATTATGGTCCTATAATCTGTCTCATCATTGCACACTTGTTCCATTTGCGTAGTGCTAGACAAAGGACAGCCTGGAACACAAGTGAGTGTTTGTTCCGGATGGTGAGAGATTCGTTGGCTCTCTCATTTTCAGCTTCTTTTTGTCTTTAGAGAACACTTTTGCCATGCAACCAGGTGTTTTGTTTTGGTTTTTGTCTAAACATTAAAAATTGTACAGTTTATGGGCTATAAATCTGTAAGTCAGGTTTTCCTTAATGAGTATAGGCTAATTATCACTGCTCTAAATGACAGTGTTAATAAAAATGCAAATATAGACATTCACCTCAACAAACTTGTTCAATCTGTTTTAATGTGTTTCTTGTTTAATTCATGGGAGTCACTCCTTAAATATGTTCACGTCCTTTATTTATATTCAGCTGAATTTTAAAAATATATATTCTATTTTATATTTTTCTTCAGGTTATGAAATATTTTTCATTAATAGAGACACTTGCTAGTTTTGGGGGGGAAGGTGTACTTGGTATCATTTTTATAATTGACTCTGCTAATAAAATAAGTGAATTAAAATGTCTACATTTCAAAAGAATCCTAAGAGAAATGTTCAATTATTTAAAAGGTATTCTATAGAACCCTGTATGTCTCCTTAGATGATCCTTATCACAATTTTAATTACCTGTTCTATGATTGCCTTACCCATCAGGCCAAAACTATTTCTATTTTGTTTCTTACTATATCCTCCAACTTTCTAACATAATGACTGCATTTGGTAGGCGCTCAATACATATTTTTCACTGATTGAATGGAAGATACAGTTTCAACTATAAATATTTCTATTCATTAAACAGAATGGCATCTTAAAAAATTAATATGCTTTTCCTCTTCTATTTTTCTGCATAAGGATCTTGTTTATATTTCACCAGAGGCACCCAATTCCTGAGGGAGAATTAGAATTGTCATAGTCAGAATGCACAGAGGGGGAGAAGAGTGATCGATCAGCTGTTAACTTGTAAGACGTATAGTGTGTGTGCGTGTGTGTATTTGTGTGTAGAGCAAGATAATAACCTCAACAATCAGACTTTGTGTAGATACAAAGGATTTTTCAAATTTCATTTTTTAAAAAGATTTATTTTTATTTGTTTATTTCAGAAAGAGAATTTGAGTGCTTGTGAGAGAGAAAGTGGGGGTAGGGCGGTGGGGGGTGGGTGAAGGGAGAGGATCCCAAACAGACTCCATGCTAAGCACAGAACCCACTTGGGCTCCATCTTGGGACCCTGAGATCATGACCTGAGCTGAAATCAAGAGTCGGCCGCTTACCTGACTGAACCACCCAGGTGCCCCTAAATTCCATTTTACATAAAAAATGTCAGGCCTTTAAAGACCATATAAGTCTCAAAATGAGACAAAGGAGAATTCTCAGCCACTAAAGGAAAAGAATGAGCACTTTCAAGACCTTGAGAAAAAGAAGAAAAGACAAAGAAAGGAGAGGATAGGAAGGTCGATGACAAATCCTTGATTCTTCCTCTACTCTCCATTTGGGATTGAACTTCATGAAGAACAATGGAAAGAGCGCAGATAAGATGGAGGTGAAAGAAAGTCAAAAGAAGAAAAATTTTTAACCTACTTGAGTTCACCTACTTTGAACTCAAGATGTGTAGACCAGTTCTGAATGTTCCTTCACTCCATCACAGCCATTATGGAGGAGGAAGGAGAACATGCTCCAATTGCAAAGAGGGTCTACAGTGGTACTCCACCATGGCTTGGCTTTACTGATCCTTCCCCTTGATTCCTTGTGGAATACAAGGTATAGGGTTTTATCTCGTTCTCTTTGAAGAGGAACCAGAAAAATAGGCTGGAAGGGTTGTGATGAAGGGAAGGGGATGTCTTGAAGATGAGAGCCCAGCCAAGAATGTTATGAGTACACAAAAGAGTGCCAGTGATTGCTCTGCTGGGAGTCCCGGCAGTGATGTGGGGGTGGATGACAAGGCCCTGAGAGTTCCCAGAGAACTGTTCTTTGCAGTTCCATCAAGGGGAAACTCTCTACAAAGAGCAGCAGTAGTGAGTTTGCTCAGCGACTGCACAGAGGAAGATACATTTCTTGAGGAATCCAAGTTTGAGGACAGCAGGCCAGGTAGCACAAGGGCCAGCACAAGAACCAATTGCCTCATCCCTCCTGCCCTAAGGCCACCTGTGTGCTTGCTGACATCCAGGAGTCTTTCTAGGTAAAAAGATAGAAGAAAAGTTATCAGTTGAGCGGAGACGATTATCCCCTGCTACATGGTTAACCTTGAATTGACTGAATATTTGCCCCAAAGAGATCATTTTACATTGAAAGAGATTGTTTACATTAGAAGGACTAAATTCAGTTTTCTTGGCAAGTAACTACATTCTCTTCCCACCTCTAAAAGGGACATGAAAAAAAATAAATAAAATAAAATAAAATAAAATAAATAAAATAAAATGGACTTGAAAATAATAATAATAATAATAATAATAATAATAAACAACAGATGGACTCTTGTATCCCATTACTAATGTTTGAAATAAATTACCCCTTAAAACTTTTAGAGTAGGAGGACCTGGGTGGCTCAGTCAGTTAAGTGTCTGCCTTAGGCTCAGGTCATTATCTCGGGGTCCTGCCTGGGATCCTGCCCCACATCAGGTTCCCTGCCCAATGAGGAGAGTGCTTCTTCCTCTTCCCTCAGCTCATGTTCTCTCTCTTTCTCAAATCAATAAATAAAATCTTTAAAAAAATAAATATCTAGAGTAATTGTGTATAAAAGATATATTCCTATTTTGGAGATGAGGCAAATAATATAGTAAAGGCCAAATCTATTAGATAGGATAGTCAGATTTCAAACACAGATTGCTTTTCCCTAAAAGCAGCCCTTATAAATGTCATGACCCACTGGTTTGCTCCTAAAGCAATAAACTTGTCATGATCTCATGTAGTTTATTATTCAAGGAGCCATTCATAAGCATTTGGCAGCCCCTTCTTGCTTAACATAATAATAATTGTTATTATTGCTATGATTATTATTTTGTAGCACTATCTATATATTTCACTGAGCAAAATTTCAATCCTCGTATTATCACTAAATGTGATGCTTTTCTTCTTCCAACAGTGAATTTGTGTAACGGTGTGCATTTTTTTGCTCTAAGGGCGCCCACAGGCATTATGTGGAGAATTCCCTTACCCTACGTGGTTTACTGTGACTCATTTAAGCATCAGTATCCAACCAGAGATCTTTCATGGTTATTTTTCTTGGTTAAAAACTACAGAAACCAAATCATATTGACTTAAATAATAAAAAGGATTTATTTAAAATATGTCCAAAGGTTTGCAGAATGGATAGAAAGTGTCAGACCAGAACCACCAGAGGCAAGGCACAATAACCATATAGGTAGATACAGGTCAGGTGTAGGATACTAGCCAACTCTTAAGCTAAGGGCACCCACCCCTCTAATCAGCTGTGGAAATACTCTGACTCCCAATCATTATTTCCCATCTGTATTAGTTGGCGAAGACTGTTATAATACAATGCCTTGGGTTGGGGTACTGGAACAATAGAAATTTATTTTTTTCACTCTTCTGAGGCTGGAAGTCCAAGATCATGCCATTAGGAGAGTTGGTTTCTCGTAAGACTACTTCTTGGCTTGCAGATGGCTACCTTCTGGCTCTCCCCTCATGCGTCTCTCCTCTGTGCCTCTGTTGGTCCACATCTCTCTCTCTCTCTCTTTTTTTTTTTGGTCCACCTCTCTTCTTGATGAAGATACCAGTCAGATTTGGTTAGGACCCACCCAAAGGACCTCATTTTAACTTAGTCATCTCTTTCAAAAGCCCTCACATTCTGAGGTATGAGGATTAGCACTCCAGCATATGCGTTTGGAGAGACACGTTTCGGTGCAAACACTGTCATAAGATCCAAAGTCCTGGGCAGGATGTTTAACCCATGTGTGGATTGACTGACTGATTGATTGATTGATTGATTGATTGACTGATTTTAGCTTGTGTCAAGTTTGGTTATATTCTTAAATGTTTTTTGAGAAGTCAGTCTAAAGTATCTATAAATTACAATCATCTATTGTAACCAAGAAAGGTTATTTTTTTCATTCAGTTTTTCAAATTAAGTATAAAAAGTGATTTCTATTCATATTGCTGTATAATAGATCACCTTAAAAAATGGCTTAAAGATATATGACAATCTTTTACAGGTCTGTAGGTTGATTGGATTTACCTAAGCCGTTCTCATTCAGGGTTCAAATGTGGCTTTTGTCAGAAATCACAGGCTTGCACTAGAGTCATCTGAGGGTGTAACTGGGCTGGGTGTCCAGATGGCTTCTTCACTCACATGCCTGGCACCTAAGCAGGAATGGCTGGAGACTGGCTGGCATCTCTTTCTCTCCATATTGTCTCTCCACACGACTAGCTTTGGCTCTCCCACAGGATGGCAGTTCACGATAGTCCAACTTCATAGAAGGTCACCAGCTTCACCCATATGCTTTCCAAGATGTCCAGGTAGACACTGCAAGCCTTCTTCTGACCTTGTCTTAGAACTTACCGTCAAATATTCTATTTGTTCCATGGGACCAGCCCAACTTCAACTCCAGAGGGGACTAAACCAAAGCATTGCTATCAGAAGCATGGTTCATCGGGAGGCCGCTTTGGATACCAACCACAACTATTTTATGATGGGATTAATAACAATGCCTGCAATTAGATGGAGATAAGGAGAAATTTCCCACGGTTCTCTTAAAAATGTGAAGTACAGAATTCACCGTGGCATAAATAAATTTTACCTCATTGTTCAAGTAAAACGGAGTAGAAAGTTCTCTTAAATTTTCTTTCTTGAGGGATCCCTGGGTGGCGCAGCGGTTTGGCGCCTGCCTTTGGCCCAGGGCGAGATCCTGGAGACCCGGGATCGGATCCCACGTCGGGCTCCCGGTGCACGGAGCCTGCTTCTCCCTCTGCCTGTGTCTCTGAGCCTCTCTCTCTCTCTCTGTGTGACTATCATGAATAAATAAATAAAATCTTTAAAAAAAAAAAATTTTCTTTCTTGATAATGCCAATATCCGATAGAGTCATTTGCATTGTGAATGCATAACTATAGTCCTCCCTTGTAGGCATCTAACAGAAGAGGAAATCCACAGTCCCTAGGGGGTTGTCCTAGAAGCCCTTTCTGCCCAGTAGGAAATGGCAATAAACAATACATAGCCATTAGCAAAAAAACCTAAATGTACCAGTTATTGTATAAGACTTTTAAAAATGATTTGTCTCATCATATCCTCGCTGCAGCCTTTTTGAAAGAGCTAGTATTGTTCTCCTTTTACTGATGAGGAAACCGATGAGAGAAGTTGAGTAACTCTTCCTAGTTAACAAAGCTAGTCGATGTCAGAGTTCGGATTTAATCTTTATCTGTTTGGCTCCATTTTTAACTATGTACCTGCTTTAGGAATCTTTAAAGTAAATCTACAACACACTTTCTAATCAATCTACCATTTTCAAATTAATTGGATGACCAGTGTAACAAAAGTTCCCGGGCCAAGAGGAACCGACAGTTGAATCAAGAGATTGTCACCTGCCTTACTCGTCACTGTTCAAGGAACCTGTAGCTACTTTGCACTCAGTGGTCAGGAACGCCTCTCCGTGGAAGTGAACATGAAGGTGAAGTTATTATTGGATAAGTCAGAGTGAAGAGCATTTCTTTGATTTTCTTAGATTGATGGTGGAGAATGTGTGTTATATTCTCAAGTCTAGAAGACATTAAAAATGACGGTATGATCGAAGTGTCTCCCTCAAATTCATGTCCACCTGGAACCTCAGAATGTGACCTTTTAGGGAAATAATCTTATTAGTCAACAGGAAGCCATACTGGATTGGGGTGAGTCCTAATCCAATGACAGGTGTCTTTATCAGAAGAGAAAACAGGAGACTTCAAAACAGAGGGAGAATGCCCTGTGTGAGATTGGAGTGAAGCATCTAAAATCCAGGGAACATCTTTCGATGGACACCGAGGTTCCTTCCACAGAAGATGTGGTTTATGTATACAATGGAATATTCCTCAGCCATTAGAAATGACAAATACCCACCATTTGCTTCGATGTGGATGGAACTGGAGGGTACGATGCTGAGTGAAATAAGTCAATCGGAGAAGGACAAACATTATATGGTCTCATTCATTTGTGGAATATAAATAATAGTGAAAGGGAATAGAAGGGAAGGGAGAAGAAATGGGTGGGAGATATCAGAAAGGGAGACAGAACATGAAGCCTCCTAACTCTGGGAAACGAACTAGGGGTGGTGGAAGGGGAGGAGGGCAGGGGGTGGGGGTGAATGGGTTACGGGCACTGAGGGGGGCACTTGACGGGATGAGCACTGGGTGTTATTCTGTATGTTGGCAAATTGAACACCAATAAAAAATAAATTTATTATTAAAAAATAAATAAATCTCTTCCAAACAAAAAAAAATAATAAATAAAATAAAAATAAAAATAAAAATAAAATCCAGGGAACAAGGATTGCTGGCAACCACCAGCAGCTAGGAGAGATGCATGGAATCTGGATTCTCCCTCAGAGCCTCCAAAGGAACCGATCCTGTTGACATCTGGATTCCAGATTTCTGAACCATGAGAGAATAAATTTGTTGTTTTAAACTACCCAGTTTGTTGTAATTTGCTACAATAGTCCTAGGAAACGAATCCAGTGTGTTACTGTTCTGGGGGTTGACACTTTTTCTTGTGAAATGCCACAAAATAAATATTTCAGGCTCTGTGGATCACAAAAAATCACTGTTTCATATTCTTTTTTGTTTATTTTTATCATCTTTTAAAATTTTTTTTAAGGTTTTATTTATTTATTCATGACAGACACAGAGAGAGGGATTGGCAGAGACACAGGCAGAGGGAGAAGCAGGCTTCATGCAGGGAGCTCGATGTGGGACTCGATCCAGGACTCCAGGATCACCAAACCCCTGGGCCACTGGGGCTGCCCTTTTTATCATCTTTTAAGTGTAAAAACCATTCTGAGCTCTGTGGACCACACCCAAATAGGCCCTAGCTGGGTTTGACTCTGGGACCATCGTGTTTGCCTACCTTGCCTTATTCTCTCCATCCACTGCTTTAGGAGAAGAAGAGATTACATGGTCAAATACAAGGAAATAATCAAGTTGTTAGGAAGTGGGGTGGGTGTGGTAAATATAAACAAGGTGGGTTTGGAAAACTCCTTGGCTTAGTTTTGTTGGATTTTTTTCTTTTTCTTTTTCTTTCTTTCTTTTTTTTTTTTTTTTTTCTGTCACATTTTTATATACATCAATGCAATGCCTGGCTCAGAATTAAAGCTTAAAAACTGGAAACTGTTACATTCGTCAACTTAAGGCATAAAGCATTAAGAGCACTGGTTCATTATGAAAGAAGTTTGAATTGGTAGAATGATCAGAATAGAGTCCTATTTGGATCGTGTTCATTATCATCTCTTTATTTTGCTGTTGTACGTTGCATACCTCTGTTTTGGTGTTTCATTGGGCAAAGTAGCCTCAGTTCAGTTACTGATGATATGGAATGAATGTGTGACAGTATTGTTTCTGGGATGATATCTTGGCCTAGTGAGACAAAATTAATTTAAACAAGGTATTGACCCATTTAAGAGGTTTTATTGATTGCGGTAGGACTTATTTTCGTCAGTGTTTTGTTTTTTTGTGGAAATTCAAGTAGACTTTCATAAAGTCTTGAGGATTTGAATTAGATATCTCAATATTCCCAAGTGAAAACTAGGATCAGAGATAAAAGTAAAAACATTGAGTGGTCCTCAGGTATAAAGCCTTGTGATATCTTGAAGAGAGTATCAATGGCCCTAGTTGATTTTGCCATTGACAGAGATTATGGATTTCTATCCTTGGAGAAACTCAAGAAACCCTCTCTCCTTCCATATTTCTTGAAGGATGGAACTTACAAATTATGTGAGCCACCTTTCCATTGGGTGCTGTTTTATCAGAAGTAGGATGAATCCATTAATTTGATGTTAGTGTTCTCATTTGGAAGTTTGATTTTATGAGGGTTTATGCTTTCTTAACACTTCTTGCCTAACTATCAAGATAATACAGGATGTGGATCAAAGGAACTGCCAAGAATAATTCCTCATGTAGTTTATAGGATACCTCATGAGCACATTACACATGTAACTGTTTTAGAATATCAAATAGTGTGATTTTTGTTCCGAGTATCCCTTCTGGGTATCTCTGTCCAGATCCTGTGGCTTCTTTTTCTATTAATTATGTTTGGCTAGCTCCTTAAATTGGAATGATTAACAGAAAAGATTAAGT
Source organism: Canis lupus baileyi (assembly GCF_048164855.1). Lineage (NCBI taxonomy): Eukaryota > Metazoa > Chordata > Mammalia > Carnivora > Canidae > Canis > Canis lupus. The sequence continues at coordinate 44,263,915 of NC_132851.1, read as the reverse complement.
CGGTTTTCATAAACTTCAAAAACAAACTTTTTTGAGGTTAAGAGATTTAAATTCTGTTTTCTTATCATTTCATCCTTTCCTCATTTTTTGCTTCACTGGTTGCTTACTGGCTAAAGGATTACAATAATTGAGTTGGTAAAACTAGATTTCTTGCAGAAAACTTTTAGAAAAGTTTTCTCAATAGCAGTGATAAATTTTTGAACCAAACCATGTTTCCAAGGTTCTTCTGAGATTTCCTTCTTTCCTATTAAATTAAAGGCATTCTGCAATGCCACTGAGCAAGGACAATACAGATCACAGTTCAAAATAGTTGCAAATCAGTAAGTGCGATGTATTTTAAAGTTTCTTTCAGAGTCTGCATTTCATTAGTTTCAGAACTCCCCACGTAGAAACGTTTCTAACACCAATTAAAAATGGAACAAATTGACCAAAGGAGGATTTTCTCTACTTTTTAATTAATCTATTTATTTATATTGTACCTTGTTTCAAAACAGATTTAAGAAGGCTCTGAAGATGACTTAATCCTTTTGCAGTGAAATGCATGAATATACAATATTGTTATCTAGTCATTAGTACAAAGCTGATATATAAAATTGAATACAAAAATTGAAACAAGATTTTAAAATGTCTACTTAGATATGCTTTATTTATTCAAATAATTAGTAGGGGGGAAATCCCATGAGTCAAAAATGGAGAAAGGACCCTAAGCCATCATTCTGTCTCTTGGTAGAGTTTTCTCAAATATATTCTGATGGAAATGTCTGGCCCTTAGATTTCTCAAGAGGAAATGGATTTCATGGCATCATTAAATAACTTCTTTCTACTGCTTAAAAAATCTACTATCAGAAAATATTGGGCAAGGAAATTTGCAATGCATTCTGTTGCTTTCTCATTTCAGTTTAAACTTAAGTATAGAGAAACAAAGCAAAAAGACTTTTCCATTCACGTAAACATGCTTGTAAAGTGCAGGTATGCTGCTCAGGTGATATAATTACATCAGCTCGTTAGTTTCCAGATTCCCTGTAGGACATTGTGGTTAGTGAGGCCTCAGATAATGTCCACGTACAGGGAAGAAGATTTGTCACAGTCAGGCCACATAATTACAAAGTAAGTATGAACACACACATTAACCAATGCTCCAAAAGAGTAGAGGGGAAAACACGGTGATCAGTACCATTTTAAAATTCTCTTGTCATATTCATATGTCACAGCACACATCTTCCCAATTCTACTATACTGCCATATTTTTTTGACCCATGTAATCACTTTGTAGCTTGAATATTTGTGGGGTTGTTTTCCTGTCATTATTTTGTGGTTATTTCTCTAGCCAATCACTATATGGGTTTTTCAAAGTTTATTAAAAAATAAGATTTGCTCAAGTTAGGTACATGCAAATAGACGAGGACCTTCTGGCCACTAACAAGTACTTGCTGGGAAGTTTTCAAAAATTAAAGAACTCTTTAAGGCAATTTAGGGGTTGATTGTTCAGAGCACAATTTAAGGGATATGGGAACTCAAAGACAAAGATAAAGATAAATGAGCACAATTTCCTTTCCTTTCCTAACCCAGATAGACTCAAAAAGTTGAACCTGGGAGGGTTCCTAAGTCCTCCACATCAGGAAAACCAAGCATAACATAGCAGGAACAAAGAAAAATAACAATGAAAATACACAAATAAAGGACTTTGAATCCAAACAGATCTGGACTTAAAATGTGACATTGAAAAAAAATAAATAAATAAAATGTGACATTGATATTCAACTGTATGCCTTTGCACAAGGCAGCTAAACACAAGGATTCTCAATACCTTTAACACCAAAACCAGGATAATGCTCCTTCACATGGCTTATTTACAGATTGGAGGAAGACATCATACACTGGGTCTCATACGAGTCATTGGATACATGGTAGCTACCAAATTAGGGAAGCCGGAAATAAATAAACTGTACCAACTCACAATTACCTAAACCTTTGCTCTTTTCTCTTTTCATGATGCACAAAATTAGTCAGTTCTGGAAACACACGTGAAACATGTAGACTCCGTATCAGGCAAAGGTACGGTGATAATGGTTTTTGTGATTTTTTTTTCCTCAACAAGAAAAGAGTAACAGAAGTCAAGCAGAATCAATACATTCGGAATTCTATACCAGCAGTGAATTTTATTCTGGACACTTTTAACAGGATTTTAAATCTTAGACAATGACATCTTTTAGGACTGCTGTTAGGTTTCTATAAGGCATAGACAGCCTTGGAACTGTCTTCCGGGGGGAAAAAGTAACTATAAACCTGAAGAGATGGTTGGCCTTCTGCATTCACTTTAGGTCAGGGGCTTCCGGGGAAGAATGGTATTTCAGGGATCAAAACATGCTGGGCTGAATTTTACCTATGAAATCCTATGATTTCAGCTTAATTAAATGAAGCTGATGAATCATGCAATAAGGAAATGGCATTATGCTGTCAGTGATTCAGGGCTAGAAATCCTTGTATATGAAAGGAATAAAATTTCCCTTAGTGGAAACACAGATGGTGAGTTCTAAATTCTGCTTACCAATGTGAGTGAACCTGCACCGAGTGCTATATATTTTCCTGCATTTTTATATATGGAAGACGGAAGATGTGCTGGGTTTGTCTCAAGTCACCCTTACCCATAAGGATCCATTATGGTTTTCCAGATTTTATACATGCAAATTTGGAGTTAGGCTTTCCCTCAGATGTCAGTTACAGACTATAAACTGTAACTCATTCTATGCCTCAAAGATTTCAATTAAATGACCAAACCTGAACGTCTGTTCCTCTCTGCTTGGTGTATCAGACAAGGATATATGCTTGAGTATCACAGAATTCCTGCTCTCTGCAAGGAGAGGGATAGAAGGATTGTGGGGATCAACACAGGGAAAGACAAATCAAAGCAACGAGTGGATGCCCCCAACCTATTGCTACTGGAACTTCCGGTCTATACCTTCTACAAAATCAAAAGATCTTATTTTGGTAGCTGAAAAGTGATCTCTAGACATTGTCAGATCATAGCCAGGCTAGCTTCTGGGAAAAGGAAGGCTGTGGGTTATGGGTAAGGATTAGGATCAACTTTTATTTTTTATTTTTTTTAGGATCAACTTTTAGAAGCCAGGAAAGCTGAGATGCATGGCTTTCATGTTTCCAAACACTATAAAGTTACTCTCAACAAGGGTCAGCAAACTGTGACCTACAGGCCAAATCTGGCTCGTTATCTGTTTTCATAAAGAAAATTATATTGGAATTTGCAGGTTAATTTGGAAGATCATCAAATGATCACATTTCTCCTGCCCCAACCATCTTTAGAAATCTTATCAATCTGGGATCCCTGGGTGGCGCAGCGGTTTGGCGCCTGCCTTTGGCCCAGGGCGCGATCCTGGAGACCTGGGATCGAATCCCACATCAGGCTCCTGGTGCATGGAGCCTGCTTCTCCCTCTGCCTATGTCTCTGCCTCTCTCTCTCTCTCTCTCCGTGACTATCATAAATAAATAAAAAATTAAAAAAAAAAGAAATCTTATCAATCTGTGTTTCTATGTATTTCATTATAGATAATAGCAGACATTCAGGCTATGCTAGACTCATAATAAATACAGAGTATGGAGCGTAGGAAACACGAGCAACACTGCTTGACTTATTTTTTTCTGGGTATTTGTGGATCATGTTAAAAATCAAAGCCAAATTCTTATAAAACTATCATAAAATATGGCCAACTTCTCTTAAATAATTGCATTTTACACTTGGTATTTCCACTTGACCTCTAGGCCAAGCCAGGAGTGACTCATAGGTCATTACAAATAAAACTCTGAAAACTAAGGGCAAGACTCAGTAAAAAATCCCATCCATCTTTTTCAATCCAGAAACTGACGTGATACAGATTTGTCCTGAGCCAAACCTAAAATATAACAAATTTATTATTTGTACTCAAAGCACATATTTATTAAAAGTCTGTGGGAATTTGAGTGGATTTACAGAAAGATCCCTTGCTAGGTGGTGTTTTTGACACAATGTGTACTGTCCCAGATATTTCTTTAAGCCTTCTAGTCCTTACACGTAAGAAGGTTCCTAATGCTTTACCTTCATGGAAGCAAGAAACCAAGCACTATCGTATCTTGAGACCACATGCAGGTCTAAGATGAGTATGGTAGGTGTTCCCTGACCATTAAGGCAGCCTCTTTTATTTTATTTTTTTTCCACTCTGCAGACAAGAATGTACAAATGAGGAAATTCTATGTGGTGTCAAACCTCACGAATGCTAGCTGGCAGCTTCACTGCTGCTTTAATAAAGAGAAGAAGAATATACACACTCACTTATACACACAATTAAATTTGCTTAAATGACTGATTGGGCCTATTCATACTGGATATGTCATTGTCAGAGTTTTCTACACGGGGTTCCTTAAAATGCCAGCTGTAGCAGCCCTGGAGATACACCACTTGGATCTCCTATCATGTATTACCCGCTGTTCGGTGTAAGGACTACAGTTAGTTGACAGTCTCCAGCTCTTACACCTTCACAATTGCCTCAGCTTTCAAGTTACAGCCGTGCTCTTTCTGGGAAGCCCCCAGCCAATTACGGGGCAACCTGGAAGCACTAAGACAATGCAATCTTCCTCAACATGGGGTTCTTTTATCAAGCAATTTTTATTCCGGAGCTGCTTGTGGTTTGGTGAAGATTCATGCCTCCATTGCTGCTTGACACTCTGTCTGCCCCGTCTTTCTATTTCTACCTTTATTCCCCTCCCAAGCTCTACTGCCTCTTTGTGGGGAAGGTCATCAAGAAGACATGACGACCACTGATTGATAAGCAAGCTGGACCCAGGCAGGTGGAGGCTCCCTAACTCCTTCCCTGTATTTGGAATGTGTTTTCTGCTTGCTTTCCCCATTCCCAAGAGCTGCCCCAAGAATATAACTTTAAGGTAGAGAGGCAGTGTTGAGACTCTCTGGAAGGTATTGAACCCTGTTCAAGCCTCTATCTAAACTTTTACAATTTGGCAAGTGGATGCAGAACTCTACTAGTTTGTGGCCACCCAGGACAAAACTCATAAGTTACTTTGCTTATTAACCCCAATCTGGAGTGGCCTGCCTCTTTCATTTGATCTCTCCCTGCCCTGCACACATAGGAGCTGGTTTCAGATATCCCCGGAAGCTCCCCAGAAGGTTGCAAAGCAACACCTTCCCAAGAAAACTCTTATAATGCTAATAACTGTGCCCCAGCCCCTACTTCTCAGACTACCTGACACCCTGTTTAATGAGACGTTAGCATGGTTCTTCAGGAAATAGTCCATAGCCAAACAAGCTGATTTCACATAAATAACCACAAATACAGAGTATTGCAGTGTGTGTAAAGCAATTATATTTATTTATTGTTGTTTCAATCTGCATTTCTAGACCCATTTAGGATCATAACACTTTTCCTCAAATTTTCCTTTCAATATCTCCATGACTTCTAGTGTTCTGCAGATTTTGATAGATTTACTGTAATGACGCTACAGGAAATGTTTTTATGCTGGGAAGAAGAAAAGCACTCTCTCCAGTTCCTCTTCAAGTCCCTCTTGTATTCCCAAACTTGGCTTCTTCAAGTGATAATATAACTGGTAATATTCAATGATGGTTACTTGACTTTCTTACGAGAGAGTAGGATCACTCAGAAATTAAAAATCAGAGGCACGAAGGACCTTTTCTCTTTCCTTTTCTACCCATGCTCCGGTTGGCTCTCATTTTTCTCTCCAACCATGTGGTTGCTCACAGTGTAAAATGACACAGAGTTAGGATTGGGGTTTAAGGTTTGAGGAGGTTCCTTTGTCCTCTAATCTGGGCCTTAAGATGAAGCTCAGCTTACCAGGGAACTCTTCTGCTTAGTCTGGGAGAATAAGATTGGTGATAGGAGGACACAGTTCCAGCTAACAAAAATGCTAATTTGCTTTCTTCTGATGTATACATTCTAAATCACCTTAATTTTTTTTAATTTTTTAAATTTATTTATGATAGTCACAGAGACAGAGAGAGAGAGAGGCAGAGACACAGGCAGAGGGAGAAGCAGGCTCCATGCACCGGGAGCCCGACGTGGGACTCGATCCCGGGTCTCCAGGATCGCGCCCTGGGCCAAAGGCAGGCGCCAAACCGCTGCGCCACCCTGGGATCCCACCTTAGTTTTTTTTATTGAAATATAGTTGACACACGATGCTACATTACTTCTCGGTGTACAACACAGTGATTCCACAAGTTTATATGTTCTGCTATGTTTTTACTTTTCATTCTAATTTACCTTTCTATTCTAATACGTGGTCTGATCAACTCTAGCTCCGTTCTGGATTTTATTTTACAGGCATGTTTATTTTTCAAACATCTTTTCCCAACACTCTTAAGCTTATTCATAAGGAGCATATTGACTCAAAGTAGTAATAAGGATATGCCATGACAAACTTGGCGTATTTTATTAAGGGAAATTTGAAGTTCAGTAACATTTCTGAGATTTATATAATGGCACCAGTGAATAGATCCTGAAAACAAATAAAAACGGAGTTCTAGTTAGAGTTTTCTTTTTTAGCACGTCAGTATCCGGATTAGTGTCTTAATATGCCACCTCAGAGAAATCTATATTAGCTTCAGAGATGGAAGAAAATACGATAGTGATTCCACAATATCCCTATTGTCGGAAAATATCAATTACAAATATTTTCACATCTCTGTGTATTTGTGGACGTCTAGTCTAACTCAATCTGCCTTTATGCACAACGCATGGTTATGCAACCAGTTCTGTATACGTGGAATTACGAGATGCTAAGGTAATCCTTACGGACACTGCAAGATACCTCATGAGGCAAGCCTTATAGAGACTTGGTGCTTGTGATATGTGATATCACACTAAGAACAGAAGCCACAATGTCTGAAACAGTTCCCAGCTGTCCCTCTTACTACCTAAGAGAATTTGAGCTTGTTAATAACCTCTCTGAAGCTCAGTTTCTTTGCTTGTAAATATGGAATCACAATGTCCTTATTCCACTGCAGGAATGGTAAGAACAGCAAGACTGGAAAAGGTATGGAAATTAGTTTTTAAATGAGAATTAAAACTAGATAAATGAAATGATTAAACCTCAGGGTAAACCACAGACGAAGGGTAGTATAGAGGAAATAAGGTTCTGTTCTGGTTGTCACATTTGACTCTAGCTAGCCCAAACACCCCTGGCAGTCTACAATCGCTTTGGTTGCGGGCCAGGTATGGTAAATATCATTCTGAGATGGCCCCGTGATCTCCACCCTCTTGTAGGGACCTTGCTTCTGGCCAGTAGAATACAGTGAAAGGATGGGATGGGATTCCATCGAATAAGCTACATTATCTGGAAAAGGTGATGATGGTGAGATGTCACTCCCTTGATCTTACTATGTTATAGAAAACTCCCTCCTTCCAGACTAGAGTAAGAGACCATCCCAGTGGTCCTGGAGAAGCAAGACACCGTGATGTGCATTGCCCATGAGGAGCATTATACGGCAAGTCTACAGGGGACCCAGCAGCTGAGGGCCACAGCATCTGAATCCTGCCAGCAAGCACACGACCCTGGACTAGGGTCCAGAATCACAGAGAGCTTTATCCTGCCAACATTTTAAGTGGAGTCTCCGGAGCCTTAAGCAGAAGATTCCCCAAAGCCATTCCAGAACCTTGATTCCTGAATAGCCGCGTGTTCTTTTAAATCATACAGGCTGCGGAAATCTGTTTTGTGGCCGTGAAAGTTTAATGCACCAGGTTATGGATCGTTCCTTTCACATTCAAATTAAACTGGTTTTAGTTTAGATTGGCTTAGTCTGGTTTTCCAAAGCGTAATCTGATTCAAGGACATTAACTGTGTTGTTAATGTTCAATATTCTATTCTTTCTGGTTAATATACGTAAATGGTAGACAGATGTTTACACAAACTGTAAATGCCTTCGCTTAGTGGTTTTCAAAAGAGTCACTCAGAGCCTTAGAGACGTTTCATGGAAGATATTTAAGAGCAAGAGATACTCGAGTAAGATAAAAGAAGACAAACAGGCAGAAAAAAAAAGAATGAAAGAAAGAAAGAAAAAGAAAGAAAGAAAGAAAGAAAGAAAGAAAGAAAGAAAGAAAGAAAAAGAATAGTCCAAGAAAAGTCCAGACCCTGACTCCTGCTTCTTTGCTATATATTCAACATTATCATTTAGATGCACAAGTTAGAAATTATTTTAAAATGGGTTATTATTATAAAATATTTGGAAATGATTTTTTTCACCCAAAGCATTAGTGGGTAGTATAGAGTTTGGTGTGTGAAGGGAGGTATTATCATAATCACAGTATAGGTAGATACTCAGCAAAGAAAGAAAGAAGAAAGAAGGAAAGAAGGACAGAAGGAAGGAAAGAAAGAATGCATGTAAAAACTCTAAGTTCCCAGAAGACTTAGCAATGTTAGCATTTAAAATAATTTGCTTGGTATATTTATAGAATTTCATTTTCCTATAATCCTGAGAGTCAAAAATATCAACTTTTTTTTTTTTTTAAGGGGCAACTTATAACTACATTAACTACCTTTTTGGGGTTTGTTTGAAGGTGTTAAAATCCAAGCAAGCGGGTAATAATAACTGACGGATAGAACAAGAAATAAAATGTATCACTCTGCATATGTAAAGAAGAAATCAATGATAAACGTGAATCACCTACTTTATGATCTTTAATGACTGCTCGTCCTTCGGCTTACATAGATAGGCCCTGACCATTGAACACAACATTCACTAAAAGATGTCTCCAAAGGGATCACGTTGGCTTTATAATTCATTCTGCTAAAAGGTAAATGCATTAGAAAGAAAAAGCAATTCAAGCAGTTCACTTGCACTCGCTGAATTGAGATACTTTTACACAGCAACTAGATTTCAAGTGGCAGGATGAAGTTCAAGTCCCGATGAACGCAGAGAAGCCGTTGCTGGTCTGACAGCCCTGGACAAGTGGAAGGCAGCTCCGGAGATGGACTGTGGTTTTTAAGCAAATTCACACTCCAAACCCAGTGACCTCTATGACCTTTTATATTAGTTACAGAGCTGTAAATAGCACAGCACTCAGATGTGTCAACTCATTTTATCTCCAGCATGTCTATCTGGGATATAATGTGAGTCTATCTACTGGCTTTTATCTAATGTGCTTGCTGGCATCTTCAAATTTTCCCTTTGACATCCTTGCTATTAAAAAACCAGGAGCTTCAGCAAGTTGTAGACCTGTGGATATCTTTTTTCTTTCTTTTTTTTTTTTTTTTGCTATTCAATCAACTCTGAGAATATTTTAAAATGTACTTGAGGCTTTAAGCTCCTGAGAAGTAAATAGGGGTATTTCCCTTACAGACTGCCAAGTCCCAGATTTCACTTCCTATCTTCTATGCTCTTTTGTGCATAATTTTAAAACCAAGCCATGGGGAAGTGATTTGTCAGTGCTCATCACTGTACATTTTAGGAATCAATTCATTTGGATCTTGTGTATTACTTGTGTTCACATTATGTTATAAGCAGTGTGGTAGGAAGAGAAAAATAACAAAAACAGAAGGCTAGTCCAGTTTGACCGGGAGAACTATATAGGTCATCATGTTCATAACTCATCTTGAAAATAGAAAAAAAAATTATATGTTCAATTATTTCTGTCCTGGAAAGTCATTGAGTGAAGGAAATTTCTACACAGGGTGGCTCAGCAGTTAAGCGTCTCCCTTTGGCTCAGGTTGTGATCCCAGGGGTTCCTGGGATGGAGTCCTGCATCATGCTCCCTGCATGGAGCCTGCTTCTCCCTCTGCCTGTGTCTTTGCCTCTCTGTCTCTCATTAAAAAAATAAATAAAGTATTTTTTTTATTTTATTTTTTATTTATGATAGTTACACAGAGAGAGAGAGAGAGAGAGAGAGGCAGAGACACAGGCAGAGGGAGAAGCAGGCTCCATGCACCGGGAGCCTGACGTGGGATTTGATCCCGGGTCTCCAGGATCACGCCCCGGGCCAAAGGCAGGCGCCAAACTGCTGCGCCACCCAGGGATCCCTAAAGTATTTTTTTTTTAAAGTAAAAAGCAAAAAAAAAAAAAAAAAAAAGTAATTAGCAAATAACTAAAATAATAGATTGTTGTGAGAAATCAAATATTATTGTGATGGCCAGGAGGACTAGTGCTCAATACTCTCACCCAAAGAACATAGTACAAAGAATTTGTTGGCTGACAGTCTCCGGCTGATGCACCTGGGGGTTTACTTGTTCATGCGGGAGCCACATGCTCCTTTGGGCTGCTCCTGGCCAACGGTTAAGCACGTTCAGGGTGCCAGAGGGGTTATTTCTGTCATCTGCTGAACATCTCTAAAAGGTGATCTTTGCTAGGAGGCTCCCTAATGTTCTGGATAATACTTTCTCAGAGCTGCTGATCCCTTTTCTTCTTTTGTAGCAATAGAAACTCTGTGTAGGAGACAGGTGTGATTACAATATTGAACTTAAAGTTCAGATCTGAAGCTGTGCTTTTCTATGATTTCATGAAATAAACCTAAAATAACAGCCGAATTGTCAGTTTGGGCAACCAATCCCTTAGTGGCGATTTTTATTGTTATCTTTTATTTGTTTTGCCTTTTTTTTATGTACAGAAATGAGAAATCCTACTATATCTCTAGTGGCAGGGTATTAGGTTCAACAAAGCTGGACATGAGTTAATGTATTAAAAATAGGGGCGCCTGGGTGGCTCAGTCTGTTAAGTGTCTGCTGTAGGCTCGGGTCATGATCCTGGGGTCCTGGGATCAAGCCCCACATTGGGCTCCCTGGTCAGTGGGGAGTCTTCTTCTCCCTCTACCCCTCCCCCCTGCTTGTGCACTCTCTCTCTCGCACACACACACACTCTCTCTCTCTCAAATAAATAAATAAAATCTTTAAAAAATAAGAGTGGCTTGGTGGCTTATCTAAAATATAAAAAATTCTTTTAAAGACTGTTAGTTCCTTGTGCAGCATTATGGAGATACCTGAAACTAACAGTTGTTTAAGATACAACAATGGTAGGTCACTCTTTTTGTAAGCATACATGGGTCTCGTTGGTTCTATAAATACAGAGAACTTTCTTCAGAACTGGTATAACTGGCACTTCTTTGGTGCTTAGGGTTGCTTTTCAGTTAAAATCAAAAGTGTCATTTATATTCGAACAGTCATTACTTTCCATAGTTCTGTTAAACACCATCCCAAAGAATATTGTACAGATGGCATCTGTTGAATGAATACTGAGCAAAATCATATTGATTTCGGTTGCACTTTGCCTACTAGCATTTGCATCATAAATATAGAGCTTAGATATCACACAATGCAAAGAGAGTGAACACACTGATGCTTCTCCTCCACCAAATGACAGACTCAACAGCTTCATTTACATTACTTTATGTCTAGATAACTGGGTTTTGATGTCCTGAGAATATGAATCTTTTCATTTCTTGTATTTATGGGCTTGAAATTAGTATCTGAGATGTGAAAAGGATATTATGCTAACAGGGGGTTAATGAATTTTAATTAGAGCATTTGTCTATTGGATGTAAGCACATCTCTAGGTGTCTAGTTAAACTCACAGGTTCTGAAGTCACAGGCTGAAGTTATTGGCTTACCCCAGTGTTGTGACAATAGGATTCATCCTAGGACCGTGGCTATATAGGTACAGCTTGCCCACAGATAAGAGCTCAGTGGTATGATAAATTCTGAAAAGTTCCATCTCAGATTATGGGCTGGATGATGGTCACAACCTTCACATTATATCATACTCATATCAGTATATTTTATACTGAAAAATAGTAGTAATATTTGAAAATAGATATTCCCACATCCATATAGCTTAACTACCAGGAATGAGAATTAAGGCAGTTTTCATCCACACAGAAATACTATTTGTTCCAGAAAATTCTTGCTGGGAGGTTAGACTACAGACCAGTAATAATTCATTGAATACTTTATGAATTCCCCTTGAAAAAATGTTTTCTTTCAAAGTTCTAATTTATAATTTAAAGTTTTCATGGAAAATTCTTTTTTGGGAGTAGAACTATTTCCCCAGGTGGGTAGGAGAAGTAGCATGCCAGCTGCTCCAAGACAGAGTCAAATATGATCACCAGAAATCCTTGCTCCCATGTGTTGCCATCAGCAATGTTGTCTAAGGAAGGAGGCTCAGGTTCCAAGATGCTAAAACACATCACTAGTATTTAGACAGATGAGACTGCTGTTTGGGGAGTTGCTCATTTGGCTTGCTTCTCAGGGCTTATTGGTCCCATAGCGCTACTTGTTAAATGCCTTTAAGTCCTCCCATATCCTCAAATATAAATACAACTGGAGCGGCCCTCCTGGGGCATTAATCACTCACATAAACATACATATAAAAACATGACTCAGAGATCCAGAGAATGCCCTAGAAGATGCTACCAATTATAATGGAAAAGCAAATGGATCTCAGGGACACTTCCAGAAAACTCTTACAAAGTCAGAGTACTGAAGCACTAAACCCTTTCTAGCCACAGCCTGAACAAGGCATGAGGAGAGGTCTCAGCAGTACCCCTGGTGAACACACAACATTTTAAATCAGTATCTAGATTCTGCTCATGAGCCTATTAGTTCAAGAAGGATTTGCCAACTTCAGACTGTAAGTAATTATTACTGTGGAAAAAAAGTCCTTTGCATTTAAAGATAATTCTAATGTAGAGGTCACTTTTAGGCGGCCAACTTGAGCAATAGAAACCTGAATAAGGGGACACCCAGGTGGCTTAGTGGTTGAGCACCTGCATTCGGCTCAGGGTGTGATCCCGGGGTCCTGGGATCAAGTCCCATATCGGGCTCCCCGCAAGGAGCCTGCTTCTCTCTCTGCCTCTTTCCCTGCCTCTCTGTGTGTCTCTCATGAATAAATAAAAAAATACATTAAAAAAACACTGAGTAAGGTAAAAAAGCCCATAGTGGCCACTGGGCTGAGTACAAACAGGCCCATTAGATGACCCACCTTAAAATATCCATAAGCCCCAGCTGACTAATGGGTTCTTACATTGGAGCACAGGTACCAAAAAAGGAAAATTCCATAGGTTCCCATAGCTCCTTACCTTCACTCTTGACTACTACCCCCCACCCCCCGCCTCCTGGCCTGCAGTCTCTCCCTTGATGTACTGTCTGCTGTTCCCTTGCAGTGTGTTCAATTAACTTCTATCTCCTTTGTTCAGCCTTGGGTGAATTCTTTCACCACCTGTGCCGCTGACCTCCACCTGATTGGGTCACCTCACAACTGATATCCATCATGAGTTGAGCATTTGCTTTGAGGAAGGAGGTCATTTTGTATAAGTGCTTTACATGTTTTCTCTTATATAAACTCAAGATTAAACTGACAAGGTTAGTACAGTTATAGCCATTTCACGGTTGAAGCTATGAGGCTGTCAGTGATGAAGAAATTTTTGCAAGATCAAAAAATGACTAAGTGATGATCTGGAACCCCATCAGACTAACCCCATCAGCGTGACATTTACTTATAACCAATGCCTTATACTGATCAGGATTAACTCTCCTTCAGATGCCTATGCCTTCAGTAGCAGATTTGGGTTTGTGTTAACAAGGCATTTTTCAGCCAGTCTTACGAAAAAGAAAAGAAAGGACCCAAATAAATGAAATCATAAATGAAAGGGGAAAAATCACAATTAACACCACAGAAATACAATTATAAGAGAATATTCTGAAAAATTATATGCCAGCAAATTGGACAATCTGGAGAAATGAATAAATTCCTAGAAACATACAAGCTACCAAAACTGAAACAGGAGGAGGTAGGCAACTCGAGCAGATTGATAGCCAGTAAAGTGATTGAATTGGTAATCAAAAATCTCCCAACAAACAAGAGTCCTGGGCCAGATGGCTTCATGTGGGAACTCTACCAAACATTTAAAAAGGAGTTAATGCCCATATTTCTCAAAATATTCCAAAAAAGTAGAAATGGAAGGAAAACTTCCAAACTCACTCTATGAGGCCAGCATTACTTTGATTCCAAAGCCAAAGATTCCACTAAAAAAGAGAACTAGAGGCCAATATCCCTGTTGAACATGGATGCAAACATTCTCAACAAAATACTAGCAAATGGAAACCAACAGTTCATTAAAAGAATTGTTCACCATACTTAAGTGGGATTTATTCCTGGGTTGCAAGGGTGGTTCAATGTTTGCAAATTAATCAATATACACCACTTTAATAAAAGAAAGATAAGAACCGTATGGTCTTCTCAATAGATCAGGAAAAGCATTTGACTTAGTACAACATCCCTTCTTGATAAATCCTCACCAAAGTAGGGATAGGAGGAACATATCGCAATATAATAAAGGCCATCTATGAATAACCCACAGCTCATATCATTCTTGATGGGGAAAAACTAAGAGCTTCTCCTGTACAGTCAGGAACAAGACAGGGGCGTCCACTCTCATCCCTGTTATTTAACATAGTACTGGGAGTCCCAGCCTCAGCAATCAGACAACAAAAAGAAATAAAAGGCATCCAAATTGCCAAGAAAGAAGTCAAACCCTATTTGCAGATGGCATGGCACTATATATAGAATGACTCCACCAAAAAATTTCTAGAAGTGATATATGAATTTAGTAAAGTTGCAGAATACAAAATTAATCTACTGAAATCTGTTGTATTTCTATACACCAACGATGAAGCAGCAAAAGGAGAAATCAAGGAATTGATCCTGTTTACAATTTCACCAAGGACCATAAGATACTTGGGAATAAACCTAACCAAAGAGGGAAAAGATCTATACTCTGAACACTCTAAAAAACTGATGAAAGAAATTGAAGATGACAAATAAACAAAAAATGGAAAAACATTCCATGATCATGGATTAGAAGAAAAATATTGTTAAAATTCTACACTACCCAAAGGAATCTATATATTTAATGCTGTCTCTATCAAAATAACACCAGCATTTTTCACAAAGCCAGAATAACCAATCCTAAACTTTGTATGGAACCACAAAAGTCCCTGAATAGCCAAACAATCTGGAAAAAGAAAAGAAAAGCTGGAGGCATCACTTTCTGGACTTCAAGTTATATTACAAAGCTGTAGTGATCAAAACAATATGGTACTGGCACAGAAACAGACCCATATATCAATGGAACAGAGTAGAAAACCCAGAAATGGACCCACAACCATATGGTCAACTAATCTTTGACAAAACAAGAAAGAATATCCGATGGAAAAAAAAAAGTCTCTTCAACCAGTGGTATTGGGAAAACTGGACAGCAACCTTCAAAGGAATGAAAATGGACCACTTGCTTATATCATAGAGAAAAATAAAATGGATAAAAGACCTAAATGTGAGACGGAAAACCATCAAAATTGTGGAGGAGAACGCATTAGCCTCTTTGACATTGGCTATACCAACTTCTTACAATATACACTTCCTGAGGCAAGGGAAACAAGCAAAAATGAACTATTGGGACTTGATATAAAAGCTTCCTTCCACGCAGCAAAGGAAACAGTCAACAAAACTAAAGGCAACCTATGGAATGGGAGAAGATATTTGCAAATGACATATCAGATAAAGGGCTAGTATCCAAGATCTATAATAGAACTTACCAATCTCAACACCGGAAAAAAAATCAGTTAATAAATGGGCGGAAAACATGAAGAGACATTTTCCCAAGGAAGACATATAGATGGCTAATGGTCACATGAAAAGATGCTCAACATCATCATCATCAGAGAAAATACAGATCAAAACTACAATGAGATATTACCTCATCCCTGTTTGAATGGCTAAAATTAACAACACAGAAAACAGTAGATGTTGGCAAGGATGTGGGGAAAGGGGAACCCTCTTACGCGGTTGGTGGGAATGCAAACCAGTGCAACCACTCTGAAAAACAGTGTGGAAATTACTCAAAAAGTTAAAAATAAAACTACCCAAGACTCAGTAATTGCACTGCTAGGTATTGACCCAAAGGATAAAAATAAATAAATAAATACTGATTCAAAGGGACCCATGTCCCCGATGTTTAAAACAGCACTATCAGCCGTAGCCAAGTTATGGAAACAACCCGAATGTGCATCAGTTGATGAATGGATAAAGAAGAGGTGGTACATATATGCAATAGATCATTACTCAGCCATCAAAAATGATGAAATCTTGTCATTTGCAACATCATAGATGGAGCTAGAAGGTATTATGTTGTGTAAAATAAGTCAGAGAAAGGCAAATACCCTATGGTTTCACTCATATGTGGGATTTAAGAAACAAAACAGATAAACATAGGGGACCAAAAAAAGAGGTAAAACCTAAAAGAGACTCTTAACTATGGTTAACAAACTGCTTTGCTGGAGGGAAGGTGGAGGAGGCGATGAGTTAAACCGGTGATGGGATGAAGGAGTGCACTTGTGATGAGCCCTGGGGTTGTATTTCAGTGCTGAATCACTAAATCCTATATCTGAAACTAACATTACACATATGTTAACTTACTAGAATTTAAATAAAAACTTAAAAAAAATGCTTTTTCCTTTGCTGGACACTGATGAGGGAATATATAGCTCTAATTACAGTGGAGCCCATCCACTGTGCCTATCCACACAACCAGCCCATTTGAGGACAAAGCTGAGGTTTTGGTTGTCATAGCAAAGGGGGAAAAAAAAGAGCAAGAGCATAGAGCGTAGGCATTTGATACCACCACGGAGTTTCCGGATCCAGACTCTGAAGGGCACCTTACTCTGATTTCCAATTAGGCCATGAATCTCTTTACAATTTATGCCGATTTGAGCGTTGCCAATATGATACGCAAACATAGGGTCCTAATTGACAGAGGGTTTGTCATCGGAATGAGAGAGGCTAACTTTGCAGGAAACAGGGTGGAGAACTATTAGAGTTCATCTCAGGGTGGGAAGTTGAAAACCCTCTTTAGGTGTCTGTGTAATTGGGTACACTGTTGTCTTTTCATGTTAGGACAAAAACTATGCCTTTTGAGGGCATGGCGTTAAGAGATTGTGAGGAAATTCATGGAGTTGGGAGTGTACTGGCCACTGCTTCTGGCCTTCAGTGAGATCCTACAAATACAGCAGGTCAGGCCAAAGGTGGACTAAATACTAAAAGAGAGAAAAAAACAACAAAAGTACTGCTTGCTAAAACAAACAAACAAAAATCCTTTCCTTTTATAGTTTGTAACCTTACTTCAAGATAATGCAATAGTTTTGATTCTGCTTGAAATGAAAAAATAATTTTTTTATGCTAAATGTTGTATAAACAGAATTGGAAAAAAGAGACTTAGCAGAGGACAAAGCTAGATGATAAAAGCACACATCTATCTCAATATGCCAAGCCAGACTCTTAACATTTAGTTTAAACCAGCTTAGTCCACATGTGAACCATTCTTTACTGTGACCAGAGAAATGAAATGTGTCGAATTATTTAAATCAATCAAATCTTTTTTTGCAGACTTGCCAAGGTATAATTGATATACAAAACATTTTTTTAAATAATGAGTTTAATAAACTTTATATTATACTATATTTTATTTTATTTTATTTTATATAAATTACTTTATTATTATTTATTTAATAATAAATAATGAGTTTTTAAAACTCATTATATTTATACATATAATTTGAAGCATATACCTATGAAACTACCATGGCAGACAAGCAGATACTTATAGCCATCACCTCCCCAAATTTCCTCATATCGCGTTGCTTTCTGTTGGTTTCTTTTGTGGTAAGAACACTTAACACAAGATCTACCCTCTTAATAAATTTTTAAGCGCACAACACAGTATAGCTAACTACAGGCAATATGTTGGACAGTAGATTTCTGGAACTTATTAATCTTACATATTTCAGACTTTATATCCATTGAAGACGTCCCCCCGTCCCCTTTTCCCAGCTGCTGGCAATTACCATTCTACTTTGTGTTTCTATGAGTTTGATTATTTTAGAGACTTGAGGTGAGTGGAATCATGCAGTATTTGTCCATGTACAAATCCTGGTTTATTTCACATATTCACTCTAGCAAAAATATGGAAGCAGTCTAAATTAGTGGATGATAAAGAAAATGTGTTATATACATACAATGGCATATTATTTGGACTTAAAAAGGAAAAAAAATCTTACATTATACAATGTGAATAAACCTTGAGGACATTATCTAAATCAGCCAGATCTTTTTTTTAATACATTTATTTTTTATTGGTGTTCAATTTGCCAACATATAGAATAACAGTGCTCATCCCATCAAGTGCCCCATTCAGTGCTTGTCACCCAGTCACCCCCACCCCCCTGCCCACCTCCCCTTCCACCACCCCAGTTCATTTCCCAGAGTTAGGAGTCTTTATGTTCTGTCTCCCTTTCTGATATTTCATACCCATTTCTTCTCCCTTCCCTTCTATTCCCTTTCACTATTATTTATATTCCCCAAATGAATGAGACCATATAATGTTTGTCCTTCTCCGATTGACTTATTTCACTCAGCATAATACCCTCCAGTTCCATCCACGTCGAAGCACATGGTGGGTATTTGTCGTGTCTAATGGTAAATCAGCCAGATCTTAACCCCTGGGTATTGGAGGGCCTAGTGCACACTCACTGTGCTAAAGGAAGAGGGACATGAGTTCCAGGTATATAACCACCACAGACCACCTCTATGACTAACCAGTATCCATACACACTCAACCCAAATCCATACACACATCACATAATTTTTTTTCTAAGCCTCCCACTTTCTTTTTAAACACAGACCACAGAAAGCATCTTACCTGAACTGCATCCTGCCATAATTATAAGGTAATGATGTCTAACTTGGGAAATTCAGTAAATGTCTTTCTGTAAGTCTGCACAACTGTCTACCTAGAAGGGGGCACAGAGAAGACTGGCCTGAAAGTTTCTTTCATTTCTAAGATTTGTTTACCTCAGGACCAGGTCGAGGCAAAGTTATCTGATGCCGCTAGAAGCCCAAAGAGAGAGAGAGAAACCAAACTAAAGATTTCAAGGGAAAGTCCAACACTAGGAGGGACATACAAACAAAGATGTCAGAGCCAGAGCTACAAGGTACCCTTAGTCAAAGTTGCAGAAGTGAGAAGTGACTCATTCTAAGAAAAAGAGAGACAAGGACACACCGAGGGTTCCCTGAGTTTATGCTCCTTGATCAAAGGATGGTTTCCATCCCATCACAGCAAAGCTGAAACCCTTACATGATCTTCAAAACCCTCCACTGATACCCTCTCACCAGCCCATCTCCCACTGATGGCTCTTTCATGCGCCACGCAAACAACTGACATTCTTGCTCTTCTTTGGAAGCTCCAGGCCTGATTCCACCTCAAGCACTTTGCATTTCCTGTCCCCTCTGTCCACAGAATACTTTTTACTCAGATGTTTACATGTCTTGATCCTTGATTTTGAAAAAATTCTTCAGTCAAAAATCAGTTTATCAGAGAAGCCTAACTGGCCATGCTCTCAAAATCTGCACACACAACCTCTCCGGCCCCCCATCACCAACAGTTCTTTCATTGGTTCGTTTTCTCCTCTTTAGCTCTTACTACTAAATATCATCTATATTTTGTCTATTTACACTGTTTACTGCCTGTCTTCACTCTTAAGAATGAGGTCCAGGAGGGATTTTTTGTCTGTTTATTCATTTTTCTACCCTTAAAACCTAAGTTATGTTTACAAACAGTTTAGCAGTACTCAATAAAAATGCATTAATGAGGGGTCCCTGGGTGGCTCAGCGGTTTGGTGCCTGCCGTTGGCCCAGGCTGCGATCCTGGAGTCCTGGGATTGAGTCCCATGTCGGGCTCCCGGCATGGAGCCTGCTTCTCTCTCTGCCTGTGTCTCTGCCTCTCTTTCTCTCTATGTCTACTATGAATAAATAAATAAATCTTTAAAAAAATATAAACTAAAATAAAAATGTATTAATGACTGAGTGAGTCAAGAGGGCAAAAGAGGCCAGAGGCAGGATAGGTAGTGTTTGGCACAGTAGGCCCACAACTCTAGTGAAGACATTACAGAGAGTGCAGCTGCCAAAGGCGCCATTGCCCCAGAGGTATCCTGTGGTCACCAATTTCGATGTGCTTGTTAGAGCTCATTCTGTGAATCATCATAAACTGTGACAAAATTGTGAAAGGATAAGTGTGAGTGATAGTGACAGAGAAGAAGAAATGAGTAGTGGATCAAGAGATGTGTACTGGATGAGGAAGGACAGACTTTGTCTCTTGCATCGTGTGCTCTTTGTAACGTAGACCCAATACTCTAGAGAATTCTTCACCCACTCATTTACCATGACGGAGTGGAGCTCACTAAAGGAAAATCGACACTTTTACTGAACTCTGCAGCCCAGAAATAACAAAACTCCATAACAGAAGGAAAGAGATGGAGCCCTGTGTCCTGTTCTACCAAGCTGAACGTCCATTCATGTTTTTGCTTTGTTCTAGTCTGTACCTTAGAGCGCATTCTAGGCGCTATCTTCACCGTAACAGCAGAATTCCTGATGTGATTCCCAATCTGTTGAACGCTGCCACATTTTCCAGTCTAGAATTCCAAACTATAAGGTGGCCATTTCCTCCTGTAAGATCTCCTGGGCTTAAATTTCCCTCCTTCTGAATCTGCACGCGGCTTCAGCTTATAACATTACAGATGAGATTTGGCTTAATTCTTACCATTCCTTGGGGAGCTTCCAGCAATAGCGATACCCACCACAAAGCCAAAAATTCAAAGTTGTAAAATCCCAACCTCTTAAGTCCAGACTGATGCATCTCCAGCATGCTCTTCTAGGACACAGTCTTTGGTAGAGCAAAGGCATCTCTTTCTGTTCCCAAGGAAGGTCTTGAAGGAAAAATGAGAAAACATAGACTTATTGGCTAATACTTTTCAAAGATTTTCCCTAAAAGGAGAGGATTTTTAGGTGAAATGCATGAGTTTTGATTCTCATGATTATGGACCACTCAACTTGAGTGTCTTTGTTTTTGTTATGTGTTTGTCTTTGTAACTGCGCCTAGAAGCAAAGGTTTAAAAAAAGTTAAAAAATCAACTTTCATCTTTATTCATGAATTAATTTTGCCTATATCTGCCTCCAGGCCTGAGGCATCGAAAATGTTCACACAAGGATGCTGCTCCTGTTCTCCAGCTTACCATTCTATGAAATTCTTTCTCTTGTTCATCCTTCAAGGTTCACAGTGAAACTATTTTTGTCAAAAGCATAGAATTTTCATGCTCTTTCTCTATTTGCAGGAGTAGTTTTGCTTCAAAGCAGGGAAATGAAATTTTTGCTTCAATGGAAAATGTAGTATTCTTCTACTTTTCTAGGCTTTAAAATTTAGAGAAATATTTCACAAATTTCTCTGATGATAAGAATTCCTGAGCTATAGATTTCCGGATGTCCTTCTGGAGATTCTGATTTAGTTGGTCAGATATGAGTTCTTGAAATCTGTGCAGTGAATGCATAGCAGGCCACAGGTTAGAAGACACTGACCTCTGGACATATCATAATGGCATTTATCATGACAAAGTATTAATAATCATCATAGTAGCTAGCAATTATTGGGGTCTATTATATATAAATAGTAGTACAAGAATATCATATGCACTGTCTCATATAATCAGCCAAACAAAATTCCTCAGTATATATAATTACTGTGGTAGACACAATACTTGGCTGGCTCAACATCTTGTTCTAAATTTGTGTTTTCTTTGGGAAGCTAAAATCTTACCTTTTGGAAGTCTTCTAGAGATGAGCTTTATGGATTTTGTTGGATTTGCTAATCTGATTCACTTGCACATGAATATAGTATGGAAATAAATTAAGTGGGGAAAGGGGTAAGGTCGATAAGGTACAAGCATTTGTTTTGATAACGCACAGGATCACGCTGTTCCATGGTCAACAGCTTCCTGACGCCATGGCTTTCCACAACTCTATGTCAGCTTTTCACATATTGGGAGAAGCAGCGAGATTCTGGGGTCCAATTTGTTCTTGAAAGCCCAACCTAGAGTTTTCTTTTGCTTTTTGAGAGAAACCTTAAATATTAACTTTTTATTGGTTTTTTTTTTTTACAGATTTTATTTATTTATTCATGAGAGACAGAGAGAGAGAGAGAGAGAGAGAGAGAGGCAGAGATACAGGCTCCATGCAGGGAGCCTGACGTGGGACTCGATCCCAGGTCTCCAGGATTAGGCCCTGGGCTAAAGGTGGTGCTAAACCACTGAGCCACCTGGGCTGCCCCATTATTATTGCTTTTTTTATAGAAGGTGAAAATGAGGCTAGTCAGGCTCATGTAAATTGCCCGAGATCATTTTGCTGGAACACAAGTGTGTTTGCCTCAGAACTCAAACTCAACCTCTGCCCTATATATCCTTTTAATTAAGAAGATAGAGGCTAGCCTATTCCTGAGGGTTGGCATTTTGAAGTAACAGTTAAAGCAAGCAGCTGTAGGAAGACAGTGAGCAGGAGAAAGATAATGTCAAAATACCACGTGACTTAATCTTTGCAACTGGAGATTTCCATTTCAAATCAATCTTGTAAGATTTGAAACTTTGCTTTATCGGTTTAATGGAATTTTCTAGGACATGGTTGTACTCCTCATGTGGGACAGTATTATTATGCTTTGTGCATTTTTCTTGTTTTAACCCTTGATAACAATTCGATGGCTTTGACAGATTCCTTTTTTCTTTAATGGAAGAAGGTTACTGATACAAGTTAACGTAGTGTATTTCAACTCTCCTGAGAGGGTCGGAATATTGAATGATTCAAACATGATAATGTGTGGAGCTGAAGACAAGAGCTCTAGTCCTAACTTGTTCACTTGTAAGATACATAATCCAAGTTGTCACTTAATTTCTCTGAATGTCTGTTTTCTTCACATGTAAAATGGGATAATGATGCTGTCTACCTCGGGAGTAAGGGGCACAACACATAAGGTAATGTATGGGCAAGGGCTTCATAAATTATACATTCCTGCCCATGTGCTCACTCTTGTCAGTGTTAAAGGGAATAAGAAAGCACAAGATCACTACTTTAAGGGAGCTCGGGGGACCCAGTTAGTGAAGTGTTTGACTCTTGATTTCAGTTCAGGTCATGATCTCAGGGTTGTGAGATAAAGAACTACACTGGGCTCTGCACTGGGCTTGGAGTCTCCTTAAGATTTACCCTCTTCTTCTCTGTCTGCCCTAATTTAAAATCATCTGGCCATCTGGCCTTGATATAGTCTTATATAAGAATATGTATTAAATCCTCCCTTTCCTTTCATAGTCATTTTAGTGTACTCAGAAATTGTATGATGGTGATTTTAAATGTAATTAGAATACTTGAGACATGTTGGTTGTCAAATTTGGGGCAACAGGTACAAAATGAATAAGCATTCAATACTTATGGCACACAAACACACACAAAAAGCCAATAGCATTATCCTGGAATCCAGAAACTGTGAGTGAATATACAAGTAGCCCCCCAACTGTGCAAAATATTATTGGCAGTTAGTTTCTTCAGTCCAAATATAATGTCAAAATCAGCAAGTCATTGTCTATGAGTCAGGTACTGTAATGTTAGCACTTAAGAAAAGTGGCTATTGTCACTTCCAATTTGTTGTACTTCAGAAATAAATTGGATTGAATCAATACATGAGCTGACTTTCTTTTTTCCTGAATGTGTAAGTTGAAACAAATAGAGCAATTATGTAAAAAAGCATCAGAGAGAAGTATAATGACTGAATGTTTCAAATAGTACAGGATGTAATTATTAGAACTGATTAAGCCTTGCTTTATTATAATTAATTATCATAAATATGCTTTCAGTAATTTAAGGATATGTTTCAGGCTTTCAATAGAGAAAACTCATTTTCAGTGAGAATCATTAAAAATCAATTGTTCAAAGAAACAAATAATTTTGCAAAGGTGAATTAGGACGAATTGAAGGAAGAATGGTCAACATGCACAAACTTCCTGTTATAAGATACGTAAGTAGTGGGGATGTTAACATACAACAAAATGACTATAGTTAGCACTATGGCATGGTATGTTTAAAAGCTGTTAAGAGATTAAATCCTAAAAGTTCTCATTACAAGGGGGGAATAAACCCTTAAAAAAAAATCCGTATGAGACAATGGATGTGAACTGAACCTATTGTGGTAATCTTTTCACAATATATGTTAAGTAAAACCATTAGGCTATAGACCTTTAACTGTGCTGTGTGCAATCATATCTCAATAAAACTAAGGAGAAAGAATTAGAGATACGGAAAACAGGAAGAGAGAGTCTAACATATATTTAGCACTAATGCATGCCAAACTGTGGACTGAGTATTTTATGTATATTATCTCATTTAATTTCCACAATGACCCTTTGAAGCAGATCTTAATTAGCTCATTTACAACTGAGGAAAGTGATACTCAGGGTAGTCATAGGGTTAGTCAGTGATAACAGTGGGCTTTAACGCAAGTCTATCTGGTTCCACAGCCCTATTCTATTCACACAGGGTCCTGTCTTTCTAAGTGGTCAGAATTTTAGCAAAATTTGGAACTGGACTACTGCAGGAATTGTGACCATACAATATCTCCAATGTAATAACTTTCAATGTTATTCAGTTAATTTAATATATTTTCATGACAGTAGCAAAAACAAGTTTTGGGAGAAAATATAATCTTCAAGGCTGGAAAAGGCATTGGGACCATGTACACTTGCTGTATTTATTTTTTGAAGAAACATTCATGGATTAAATCACTCATTCAAAGAACATGTCTGACGCTGGGCACTCTGCTAAATGCTAGGACACCCAATGTGGTAAAAGGGTATGTTTAAGTCATGGGGATAGTCATTGATACTGGGGCTAAGAGATCCGAATCTTGACCTTACATCTGCAGTCCTGAGTGCTTGCTATACCAAGCTGACCCATCATATAGTGAACACCAGTTTTTTTTTTTTTAATTTAAATTTAATTGGCCAACATAGAGTATATCATTAGTTTCAGGTGTAGAGTTTAGTAATTCATCAGTTGCGTGATGTATATAAGCACAATACCCAGTGCTCATCACATCATGTGCCCTCCTGAATGCTCTTTATCCAGGTACCCCATCCCCTCCCTCACCTCACCTCCAGCAACCCTCAGTTTATTTCCTATAGTTAAGAGTGTCTCACTGTTTATCTCCCTCTCTGATTTCTTCCCACTTTTCCCTCCCTTCCCCTATGTTATTCTGCACTATTTCTATGAGTGAAACCATGTGATAATTGTCTTTCTCTGATTGGCTTATGTCATTCACCATAGTACCAGCTAGTTCCATCCATATCAGCGTGAATGCTAAGAGTTCATCATTTTTGATGGCTAATAATCCATTGCACATAAGTACCACATCTTTATCCATCATCTGTTGATGGACATCTGGATTTTTTCCATAGTTTGGCTATTGTGGACATTTGCTGCTGTAAACATTGGGTGCAGGTGCCCCTTCAGATCACTGCATTTGTAACTTTGGGGTAAGTATCCAGTAGTGTAATTGCTGGGTCATGGGGTAGCTCTATTTTTAACTTTTTGAGAAACCTCCATACTGTTCTCCAGAGTGGCTGCACCAGTTCACATTCCCACCAACAGAAGGTTCCCCTTTCTCTACATCCTTGACAACATTTGTTGTTTCTTGTCTTGTTAATTTTAGTTATTTTGACAGGTGTGAGGTGGTATCTCATTATGGTCTTGATTTGTATTTCCCTGATGCCAAGTGATATGGAACATTTTTTCATGTGTCTGTTGGCCATGTGTAGGTCTTCTTTGGAGAAATGTCTGTTCATGTCTTCTGTCCATTTCATGACTGGATTATTTGGTTTTGAGTGTTGAGTTTGATAAGTTCTTTATAGATCTTAGATACTAGTCCTTTATCTGATAGGTCATTTGCAAATCTCTTCTCCCATTCTGTAGGTTGTCTTTTAGTTTTGTTGACTGTTTTCTTTGCTGTGAAGGTTTTTATCTTGAGGAAGTCCCAATAGTTCCTTTTTGCTTTTATTTCCCAAAGGCAAGGTGAACACCCATGTTTCTTAAAGATATACTATTGCATGTACATACAAACATGCAAACCAGAAGGTGCAGCACGTCATATTACAATATCCTAATTTTGCACACAATCTCTTACTTCTTAATGTTTATGTTAACATAATTCATCATTA
This sequence comes from Canis lupus baileyi, assembly GCF_048164855.1. Classification (NCBI taxonomy): domain Eukaryota; kingdom Metazoa; phylum Chordata; class Mammalia; order Carnivora; family Canidae; genus Canis; species Canis lupus. The sequence continues at coordinate 44,237,788 of NC_132851.1, read as the reverse complement.
CTACCTTTCCTCTAGATATATTGTCATTTATTCATACATGCAAAATATAGAAATATTTTTTAGTAAAATATCTGCTTGAATATACTTGTTCATTTATTCAACACTCAGTAAGTATTTATTGATGGGCACTATGAGCAGGTACTGTTCAGGATGTTTGGGATATTTCAAGGGACAAAAAAGAAAATTCTCTGTCCTTCTAAAATTTAAATTTTAGTATAAGAAATGCACAATAAGTGAGAAACAGATAATTGTAAATTATGTAGAATGTTAGAAGATAACAAGATTAAAGAAAAAAATGGAGTAAAGCAGTGTATGGAGGGTAATTGGTCTGGTTGGGAAGTGGGGTTGTAATTTTATTGGTGATAAGTGGCACCATCCAATGCAAAATCTGTAAGGAGAAAACATGCCTGGCAGTCAGGATAGGCACGGAATTAGGAAGGGTAAAAATAACTCCTTAACTTTTTGCCCATAACTATGGACTTGAACATATTCTTTTTATATTCTGCTCCATATTCCTATCCTAAAATTACTACAGATAAAATCCTAAGAAATGATGATATTCATATAAAACACAATATATGCTTTATGCATTTTAGAATAATGATGGGCCCGTTTGCTTCACTGAACCCTCTGATTCCTCTTGACTTAACTCATTTAATCATTTTTGCTTATATGAAAAAGTCACAATATTTTGAATCAAGGTATTTTGAAATTCTACCTACATTTAGATTTGTCATAGTTCAGGACCCTTCGGCTGTCTCACCATTTTCTCCCCACCTGAATGGAAGAGAAGCAAGCCTCAATATCCTCATCGCAAATCCTTTGTTCTTTGCACTACTGTGAAAGATTTTCTCTTATACTTTGTCTAAAGGCATTGTGCTTTTTCCTCCTTCCTTCCTCCCTCCCTTCCTTGTTTTCTTCCTTCCTTACTTCCTCCCTCCTTCCCTCCCTCTCTCCCCCCACTTACTTTCTTTTTCTTTCTTTCTTTCTTTCTTTCTTTCTTTCTTTCTTTCTTTCTTTCTTTCTTTCTTCTTTCTTTCTTTCTTTCTTTCTTTCTTTCTTTCTTTCTCTTTCTTTCTTTCTTTCTTTCTTTCTTTCTTCTTTCTTCTTTCTCTCTCTCTCTTTTCTTTCTTTCTCTTTCTTTCTTTTTCTTTCTTTTCTTTCTTTCTTTTCTTTCTTTCTTTCTTTCTTCTTTTTTCTTTTCTTCTTTCCCTTCCTTCCTTCCTTCCTTCCTTCCTTCCTTCCTTCCTTCCAGAGAGTATATTTTGTCTCCAAATATTATTTCAAATATGCTTAGAAACTGAGAAGAGAAAACAGATGGTGCCTTCTTCATAATACCCTAGCTTTACAAATCATGTCAAAGGTATCAGGAGGCAATGTCCAGTATGCTCTATATCTATATAAAGCATTCATTTTGGAGAGTTTTTATAATGTCCCACTTTGAGCTTCTAGTTCCCTAAATATCCTACATCAGAAAGATGGTTCAGAGGTATTAATTTAGATGACACAGTTATCCACATATTCTTTATAACCAGCCATAGACATCAGAATTATTCTGTTTGTTCAGTAGTTGCATTTTTGATATAAAGGCAAAAAGAAAATCCATGGCTCTTAAATCTTAAATCATACTGAATTCTGGTCCATAAAAGAAAACTAAAACCCTGCACGTCTTTATTTTCTATGTGGCTTATTTTACGTTTAAGGCAGCATCGAATAGATATATTCTTGGAAGCCCCATATTTATTTATTTATATATGGTATATGATATTTAAAATACATGCATATGTTATAAATAGCATATGATACATACTCTGTCATTTCTTTAAGTCGTACCAGAATAATTTCAGGTTTCAGAGATGAAAAGCCAACTCAAAACAGCTCATGCAACAGAGGGATTCATTACCTCACACCATACAAGAGTACAGATTCTTCAGTTCCAAGACTGTGGACATTTTGTCACTCACTTAACCAAAGGTTCATATTGCTTTCATTTATTTGGGTATTTATTTTTGTAGCCCTCCCTAGGATGTGACCTTTCTCCTTTCACGGTGGTGGGATGGTGCTCCGGGTCCGGAGGCCACAGACCCACACAGCAGCTGTGAGAGCCAGAAGCTCCTTCTCCCTCTCTGCCTTTGTCTTTGGTTCTCTTGCCCTGTTTCTGAATCTGTCTCTCTCTCTGTCTCCCTGAGATACAAATAGATATGATGAAGAGCAACGGGTATTTAATATTTGACAAACATATGTATTTGCGTATCTAAGTATAATTAATACTCCAAGACGATACAGAATATAAGCATCACCTCAAAGAGCTTCCCCATACCCACTCCCGGTGAATTCCTGCTCCAAAAGACAAACACTGTCCTTACTTCTATTACCATAACTTAGTTTTACTTGTTCTTAAACTCAAGGTCAATGAAATCACATAATGGATTTTTGCATAAGTGTCTGGCTTGTTTTTTCTCAAAATGATGTTTTTAGATCAATCCATACTGTTGTATGTATCATTATATATTTATATATTCTTTTAATTTCTGAAGAGTGTAATATTTTAGAAATATGCCATAATCTATTATTTATTTACCTGTTGATCTTCATTTGGGCTGTTTCCAACCCAAATTATATATAGCTATTATAAAGAAAGATACTATAAATATTCTTATACACTTATTTTTTAAGAAGGTTTATAGAAGACTCCTGCTGAATGAGAGCCTGATGCAGGGCCCGATCCCACAACTCATGAGATCACGACTTGATCTGAAATCAAGAGTTGGACGTTCAACTGACTGAGCCACCTAGGTGCCCTTACGCTTATTTTTATAAACATGCATTTCTACTTCTCTTGTGTAAATATCTAGTAGTGGAATTGCTGGACTGTAGGGTACGAAATAAATTCATAATAAATGGATCATCAAAATAATTTCCAAAGAAGATTTTGCCACTTGTACTCCCACCAGCTGCTCATCATCTTTGCTAACTTTTGTTGTTGCTGTTACTTTTAATTGCTGCTGATCAAATGGCTTTGAAATGCCATCTCATCACATTTTTAAGTTTATAATGCTAAGATGATTGATAATGTTGATCATTGTCCTAGGAACTTAGCCTTTAGGTATACCTTCTTTTGTAAAGAGACTGCCTTCTCTATAATTTATTGGGTTGCCTTATTTACTTGTAAGAGATTTTTGTATATTCTATGGAAATATAAAAATGCAAGTTCTTGGTAAGATACCTGTATTTACATTATTTCTCCCAGTCTGTGCCTTGAATTTTCATATCTTTAACAGTGTATTTTGATGAGCATAAGTTTTTAACTCTATGAAATTCAAGTGTTTTTTTTCCTTTTATTTATTTTCTAAGAAATCTTGCTTACCACAAAGCATTAAATATATTTGCTCAAATTTTCTTATAGCAGTCTTCCTTATATTTGAACTTTCAAATTTAGATCTATGGCCCATCGTAAATTAGCATTTTTGTGTATAGGGTGAGGTAGTCTTCAAAATTTATTTTTTTCAATTTGTTCTATGTCATTTGCTGAGAATACTTTTCCTTTTCTATACATTGCTATGACATTTTTGTCCAAATTAATTAACAATATATGTGTGATTATATTTCTATTTCAATAATTTATCCTATTCCAATAATTTCTTTGCCAACAAACCAATTTAAAAAATACCACATTAATTTATATTGGTCATTATAGCTCCTTTGCATTTCCTTATTTAAAAACAAAACAAAAAACTTCTTAAATTCAATAAAGATCTGGGATTTTTACTGAGATTGCATTAAGTTTATAGATCAATCTTAAAATGATCCCCAAGCATCCATAGCCTTGTATAATAAGTGCCCCTTGCATGTGGGTTGGATCTGTGAATATAAAGGGGTATCAATCCCATGATTATATTATGTGGCAAATGTAAAGAAATTTTGAAGAAATTAAGATCCTAGTCTTACGTTGATTTTCAGTTAACCAAAAGGGAGATTATCCTGGATAAATTCACCTAATCAGGTCAGCAATTTTAAAGAGAGACTGGCCCCTCCTGCTGGTCTAGAAGCAACAAGACAATATGAGTTCTATAGTTGCAAGAAAATTAATTCTGTCCACAACCACATGAATTTGAATGAGGACTCTTCATCCCAGATAATTTTATTATTGCAGTTTGTGAGACCGTGAACAGAGGATCCAGGTAGTCCATGTTCACATTTTGACCCATAGAACCAAGATAATACATACATGCTGTTTTAAGCTGCTAAATTTGTGGTAATTTGTTATGCACCAATGGAAAACTAATACAAGTGTCTGTTTTAGTGGGACAATAGTTAATACCTAGGAAAGAAGTCAGGATCATAGAGACGCAAGTCAGTAACAGGAGTAAGAGGTTTAGTTCGGAAATTAAATTGGCAAACCTATTGCTAGAGATCAGTAATGAAGTGGTAACTGTGAGCCAGAGGCTTGGGTGAAAATCACAGAGCAAACTGGGAGACAAAAACAAGGAAAACTAATGACATCTTAGCAGTAATTAGGTAGATTAAGTAAGCAATTGATTTGGTAAACAATTAGAAGAGGTCAGAATTTTCTGGGATTTCTGTCTTTAGCCTCTAATTTGCATATAAACCAGGAGAGGGCAGGTAGCAATCCTAGGGCATGAACACCTCAGACTCTGCAGCGGAATAGATGAAGGCTCTAGCAGAGGGAGTCAGAAGTATAAGAAACATCACCCATGATGGATACATTGAGTGATATTCAAGAAAATTCCATGAAACAAGGAAACTATCAAAGAGGTAGAAATAGTTGAAGGATTGGAGAAAAAAGGACAACAGAATTCTAATTTGGTGATACTATGGTTTACCTGAGAAAGAGTCCCATAGAGAGAAAACAGACTTTGATAGAATAACACTTATTAGAGCTGGTTAAAGACATGATTTTGAAGATAGAAGAGCCCATTCTACTTCCCAGATTACAGCCAAGATTAACTATAATAAATCTCCTAGGATAGTATTTGAAATTTAAGAATAAAAAAGAATCCAACAGGTATCTAGGCAGTAAGTCCTAGGTTAGCTACCAAGAAGAATATTCAGACTTCCTCAATCATCTCCTTAGCAAAATTAAATGTTATTGGGTAGGGAGATGAAGAACATTTCTATTTCTGTTTCTACATCCAGTTGCTAGATTTGGTCTATGAAGAAAGGTTTTTTTTGGTTCCCTCTCCCTCTTTTGATGAATATTGAAAGGAACATTTTTTCCTCTAACCTTATCACTTTACTTGCTCTAGGACTCAAAATAAATCTTAGTTGTCAGAAAATGACATTCATTTCTACTTGTCTGTTGAGTTATTGTGTATTAAAATTCAGTGCTCATAAAAATCAGACTTCTAGCCCTCTTCTGTGTGGATATTGAATGAAAACCTGGACCTTCTGAATAAGCTCTTTTCAGTGCCTAAAACTTCGAAGAACATGCATGCTGTTTCTTGCCTCATCTAAGATTAAAAGGTCTAGAGTCCTCACTGTCCATTGCCACACCCCTCATCATGGTCTAATTACAAAATGGGCAGAAGCTCAGAGGCCTCTTCCATGTCCAACTAAACAGACTTGGAAGCATAGGCCAACACATGGTTAGACAATCTTAAATAGCTCAGATAGCTTCTTGTTATCTACCTGAAACATTTTTCTAAACTTTTAAAAAATATTTTATTTATATATTTTTAAAGAGATGATAAGTTTACTTGGGTCACAGTTCAGAAGGTACAAAGGAATTAGCATTAAAATCCCAGCCACTCCCACCCTTGTTCCATTATTCAATTCTTCTTCCTTGATACAAATCGTGCCATTATGCTATTACTGTTTTGTTTTGACTATCAGATATATTTTATGCAAATTTAAGCAAATACACAAACACATGCATAATTTTTCTACCTTTGTTTCTAAAAAATTATGGCTTATTATGACACTCTTCTGCACTGTGTCTTGTTGTTGTTTTTACTTACATTGACACACAAATTGGTTCTTTACCAACTCACAAAGAGTTTCTTAACTTTTTAAATAGTACTTGGTATGGTGGTATATGATTTATTTAACTAGTCCCATAGATTCAGATTATGATTTAAGGTTATTTCTAAAAAACATAGTTATTAACATAATTCCACAGGTGTAAATATATTTCTAATTTTTAGGGATGGAATGGCCAGGTAAAAGAAATTTGCATTTATAAGTTTGATAGATCCTACCAGATTTCTTATCATGGAAATTATACCAATTTACTCTCTTAATTATTAATAGTTACACCTGTTTCTTCACACTCTTGAAAACAGTATTACTTTCTTTTTTAAGATTGTATTTATTCATGAGACACACAGAGAGAGGCAGAGACACAGGCAGAGGGAGAAGCAGGGTCCCTGTGGGGAGCCGGATGTGGGACTCTATCCTAGGATCTGGGATCACGCCCTGAGCTGAAGGTGGCGCTAAACTGCTAAGTCACCGAGGCTGCCCCAGTATTACTTAAAAAATAAAAATAAAAATAAAAATAAAAATAAAAATAAAAATAAAAAATCTGGAAATTTAGGAAAAGGATCAGTTATCATAGTTTTAAGTTGCATTTTTTTCTATTAAAATTAAGGTTGAGCTTCTTTTCAATTATTTAAGAGTCATTTCAACTCCCTCTAAACTGAACTGTCTTTGTCAATTCTCTTTAGGGTATTTGTATAATTAATTTGTAGAAACATTTTATATATTAAAGATATTATTTCTTTTTCTTAAATAAATTTATTTTTTATTGGTGTTCAATTTACCAACATACAGAATAACACCCAGTGCTCATCCCCTCAAGTGCCCCCTCAGTGTCCGTATTATTTCTTTACTGATGATATAAATTGCAATATTTTCCCAGTTTATCATTTGTCTTTTTACTTTGTGTATGATGGGTTTGGCAATATTTTATATATATATTTTTTATTTAGTCAAATTTATCAGTCTTTCTTCTATGATTTCTGACTTTTGTTTCATTTTTTTGTGTCACAGTTTCTTTCTGCTTTTCTTCCCCAAATAGCCTATGGCCTCTTCAAATATTGTTATGATGTTAGATTTCACAATTAAATTTGATCCATCAGAATTATCTTGGTGCTTAGTATGAGGTGAGAATGCACATTTACTCTTTTCCCTGAAAAAAGTTACTTTGTTTACCTAAAAAAATTTCTCTTATGAACCATAATAATCTCACCTATATGAAAAGGGACTTTGTATTAGTCAAAAATTCCATTTACATTTGGACTCTCTATTCTGTTCCTTTGATGTGTATGTGTATACCTACACCAGAACCAAACTACAAAAGTGGCTTTAATGTCAGATTACTCATTTATTCATATTCATTCTGATTCTCAAAAAACCTAGCTGGGTTTATGGAAGATATTGATGATCACCCTGGTAGTTCATAAAAAAGAATTTAGGCTTTTTTTTTTTTTTTTTTTAAATCTGAAGATGTGTCCTTTGCTTCCTAGAAATACACTGCAATAGCTTTTTCTGGAATCTCTAGGTGTGTAGTACCCACTGTAAGCCCTTGCTCTTCCCTGCTTCATTACCACTGTTTTTGAAAGTAGTGGCAGCAATTCCAATTATTTTACCATTTGGGTTTTATCTATCATCCAGTTTCATTAACGTGATCTTTTCATAATTATTTCTTATTCTAAGTGATTTTGGGTAATTTCCCAAAAGAGGAAATGATGGTTTCTTGCTAATAACTGCATACCAGAAGTGCTCTGAATCAATTTCTCTATTCATAGCAGTTACATGACTCATTATCAGTTATTGGACAAGAAAATAAGCATAAACCCAAAGTCTCTTCTTTAAAGCACAGATTCTAGTATTTTGAGATGATAGTAGCACCCATAACAATAAATGCTGAGCTCGGACTTAATTTTCAAAAATAGTAGTTTACTTTCTAAGTAAAGTGTCTCTTAAAACGTGTAGAGTTTTTGTGTATGGGAATTTTAGGGTTAGCAAATAAAAAACATTCCACTACTAGCTAGACCCTCCTTAACCTTATTCAATTTCTTATCCAATAGTGTAAGGTAAAATTAAGTCCTCCCCAGATAGTTTCTACCAGGGTTACAAACCAAAATTTCAAAGTTTTAGGGCTTTCAGATAAATAGTCCTTAATATGAGTAGACGGATTCATACTGGCTATCCCAAATTCTGTTTCTCTTTATCAAGTGTGATCTATAGTCAAGGAAGAAAAGGAAAAGTCTGATACATCCTCTTTGCCCTGTATACAACATCAACAGGCTCTGGACTCCTCTTCACATAGACCCTGCATATATCTGCTGATTTCAGTGACCCAGAATGTAGACCACTAAAAATAAGTAGATTATTTTATCAGTAAGTGAATGAAAACCAAAGAAGACCTCGCACAAATAAGAGGAATATTTCATCTTTGTTACTGAGTGAAGAAAATAAAGACATCAAGAAGTGTTATAAATTCAAATGATACGAAGTAATGTAAAAAGCTGATACTGCAAAATGCTCTCTGTAAATACTGGATATACCCGGAGACTCTCTGGAAATGAGGTTAGTTTAAGAAAAAGTTTAAAGATCAAGTGTTATTAGAAAAGGTAGAAACGGGAAAGAAATACAAAAGACGGTAAGCTGTTTTACTCGGAGAAGAGTTACGTCCCTTGGGAGAAGGGTGGTACTCACTGCTAGCTGCTTATCTAATGTAATTTTCTTCATTTTATTGTAAGAAATAAAGGTTCAAGTTATAGTTAATTTAATAAAAAGAAATAAGCTGCATTTTTCTTTTTTCCTTTATTATTTATTTTATTATTTTTTGCAATTAGAAGTGTTGTGTGATTTCGGTTCTTGCCTATGAGATGTAAAAAGAAATTGTTAGTAGAAAAGCACTTTGTGGGGGTGTGTGAGCCTGGGTGGCTCAGTTGGTTAAACGTCTGCACCTTCTCAGGTCATGATCTCAGGGTCCTGGGATAGAGCTCAGCTTTGGGGCTCCTTGCTTAGTGGGGAATCTGCTTTTTCCTCTCCATCTCCCTCTGTCCTTACCTGCTGCTTGTGCATGCTCTCTCTCTTTCAAAAAAATAAATAAAATATTTAAAAAGTCATTTCTTAAAAAAAAAGAAAAAAGAGAAAAGGAAAAAAAAAAAAAAAAAAAACCAGAAAAGCTCTTTAAAAAGTGCCCAGCTTGAGCTAGATAAGATTATTTTCTTATGCCTTTGGCCTTTCCACCTTCTTCCTGAAGAGAAAACAGACATGATGCCTTGAGCAATAAGGATCCATCTTGTGATTATGAAGGCAGAGTGCCAATGCTAATGACTACAAAGTGGAACAGGAAATTTGCATACACAATGAAATTTTGAGCCAGTTTAGTACTAATTGATCAGTTTCCTCTGGACTTCATCCTGTGCGAGGAAAAACTTTTAGTAAATTTAGGCCTTTCGAGAGATGTAAAGACCATTTTTGAGAGATGGTGTGCATAGTTCTTTGCTCAAAGCTGAGCACATCCCTAAAATAACACAGAAGGGTTGAAGTCTTAGATGCCACATTATATTTAAATGTTTTAAAACAAGAAACTACAGTACATGGCCCAGATCAGGCCCTCTGGTCCTTGTAGTTTTCTTGGATTATGGCCATATTCGTTGGTTTAATTATGTCTATGGCTATGGGCATGCTACAACAGCAGAGTTGAGTAATTGTGACAGAGATCACATTGTCTAAGTCTAACATGTTTATTATCTGACCCTTTGTGGAAAAACGTTTTGACCCCTGCTTTAAAGTATGAAATCCAGAGAGCAAGGAGAGATTAATATTTTAATTGCCATGGGTCAGAGGGGATGACTCGAGCAAGAGAGATCTAGTAGAAGGTAACAAGCAAGGCATAAGTCAAACCACAAGTAATACCGAGAGATGCTGTTGCTTTTAGCTGCAATACGAATTAAGAAAGCAATTGTGAAAGTTCCTTTCAATGCCCTGACTATATAATAAGTGGTTACATAAATTTTGGATATTTTTGACACAGCAAGATTGTGAAAATAACTAAAGAAATTATTATTATTATTTTAGTGGGAAAATAATTGATACCCTGTGATAGAAGGGAAATTTGTGAGGCTAGGGTCTCAGGAAAACCACAAAAGACATGAGAAATTAAATAGAAATTCAATTCACTCACAGCGGGGTCCGAAAATGTGTGTGATGACACAGAAGAATGGCTTACAAATGGAATTATCCTACTCAAGGTGGTGAAAATGGTTTGCTTTGCTTAAAATAATAGATGCTTTGGCAATTCAAGAGATGATTGACTTCATTTCTCTCACTAGGAAGGAAGATTACAAGTTAGAACCTGCACAAGTGTGTTAGGGAAACCTATATCTAGACCAGAAATCAAAGAGAAAAATACGAAACAGACATTTGGATTCAAGAAGCAGAGTTGCCATACTTAATACAGAGAAAAAAGGAACAGGATTAAATAAAGAATGTTACAGCTTTATAGTTTTCATGCTCAGCTCTAAATAGAAATCACAAGAAGAAGCGATAAATAAGCTCCACCCTTCTACCAGGAAAGAAAAGGTAAAAATGAAATATTTCTCCTTCTATTAAAAAATGACAAGTAATCAACAAAATATTTGGGGAGAGTGCCTGGCAGGAGACAAACTGGTCCTTGTTAGTCATGTTAGGGCGACGGAAGCTTTAACACTATCAGCATATTTATATAAAAACCCTCACGTTTGCATACAGTTAGGTTCAAAGTTAAAATTCAATTTTAAGAGTTTCACAGGCATTGAATAGCATTCTCTCTATATATACAGTATATATATATATATATATAACCTTCTATTCCTTCTATCCCTTTCTTTCAAATTTTGGAATTCCTGGCAAATTTGATTACTAATCCAAAGTCAAATGAAATCTAAGGAAATTATGTTTTAGGACTATCTCTACGCTCGTTTCGTCTAATTTTTATGTCAGATTTATCTCTATGAGCTTCCCAAGGAAGTAGCTTTTACACTGATGAGGTATTATTATAAACCTCTACATCTGCACTGCTTTAAGTGTGAATAATCTTATTCTGATGGCTAAAATAGGGAGTTTTCTAGAAGTTTGCTCTTATGTTATTCTGATGTAGTCTGATATATGCTGATATAGACTATATAGTCAGATAGATCCCGATATATAAACACAATTGAGGACAAAAAGCAGGAACTGTTGGGGTCTTACCTTATGTTATTTTAAATGTAATTTCTGTCAGTTAAAACTCACATACTTGACAACTATTGATTTGCACCGTATTCAATAAAATTACTTAGATTTAATTGATTTAAAGTGTGCAATTTATATAATTGAGTATACTATTAAATTAGAGATTAAGTGGAACAAAATGTTCTTCAGGACCCTTAATCTTCAATATCACTGCACTAGCCAGGCTCCAATTATCATAATTGCAAAACTCTTTTAGAATTCTAGATACGTTTATCTTCGTGTATGGTGAAAGAGAGTGGTCTAGTTTCATTCTTCTGCATGTGGATGTCCAATTTTCCCAGCACCATTTATTGAAGAGACTGTCTTTCTTCCAGTGGATCGTCTTTCCTCCTTTATCGAATATTAGTTGACCATAAAGTTCAGGGTCCACTTCTGGGTTCTCTATTCTGTTCCTATGATCTATGTGTCTGTTTTTGTGCCAGGACCACACTGTCTTGATGACCACAGCTTTGTAGTACAACCTGAAATCTGGCATTGTGATGCCCCCAGATATGGTTTTCATTTTTAAAATTCCCCTGGTTATTCGGGGTCTTTTCTGATTCCACACAAATCTTAAAATAATTTGTTCTAACTCTCTGAAGAAAGTCCATGGTATTTTGATAGGGATTGCATTAAACGTGTATATTGCGCTGGGTAACATTGACATTTTCACAATATTAATTCTGCCAATCCATGAGCATGGAATATTTTTCCATCTCTTTGTGTCTTCCTCAATTTCTTTCAGAAGTGTTCTATAGTTTTGAGGGTATAGATCCTTTACATCTTTGGTTAGGTTTATTCCTAGGTATCTTGTGCTTTTGGGTGCAATTGTAAATGGGATTGACCCCTTAATTTCTCTTTCTTCAGTCTCATTGATAGTGTATAGAAATGCCACTGATTTCTGGACATTGATTTTGTATCCTGCCACGCTACCGAATTGCTGTATGAGTATGTATGGAGACTTTTGGGTTTTCTATGTAGAGTATCATGTCATCGGTGAAGAGGGAGAGTTTGACTTCTTCTTTGCCAATTTGAATGCCTTTAATGTATTTTTGTTGTCTGATTGCTGAGGCTAGGACTTCCAGTACTATGTTGAATAGCAGTGGTGAGAGTGGACATCCCTGTCTTGTTCCTGATTTTAGGGGAAAGGCTCCCAGTGCTTCCCCATTGAGAATGATATTTGCTGTGGGCTTTTCGTAGATGGCTTTTAAGATGTTGAGGAATGTTCCCTCTATCCCTACACTCTGAAGAGTTTTGATCAGAAATGGATGCTGTATTTTGTCAAATGCTTTCTCTGCATCTAATGAGAGGATCATATGGTTCTTGGTTTTTCTCTTGCTGATATGATGAATCACATTGATTGTTTTACGGGTGTTGAGCCAGCCTTGTGTCCCGGGGATAAATCCTACCTGGTCGTGGTGAATAATTTTCTTAATGTACTAGTGGATCCTATTGGCCAGTATCTTGTTGAGAATTTTTGCATCCATGTTCATCAGGGATATTGGTGTGTAATTCTCCTTTTTGGTGGGGTCTTTGTCTGGTTTTGGAATTAAGGTGATGCTGGCCTCATAGAACGAATTTGGAAGTACTCCATCTCATTCTATCTTTCCAAACAGCTTTAGGAGAATAGGTATGGTTTCTTCTTTAAACGTTTGATAAAACTCCCCTGGGAAGCCATCTGGCCCTGGACTCTTGTGTCTTGGGAGGTTTTTGATGACTGCTTCAATTTCCTCCAATTATTGGCCTGTTCAGGTTTTCTATTTCTTCCTGTTCCAGTTTTGGTAGTTTGTGGCTTTCCAGGAATGCGTCCATTTCTTCTAGATTGCCTAATTTATTGGCGTATAGCTGTTCATAATATGTTTTTAAAATCGTTTGTATTTCCTTGGTGTTGGTAGTGATCTCTCCTTTCTCATTCATGATTTTATTAATTTGGGTCTTCTCTCTCTTCTTTTTAATAAGGCTGGCTAATGGTTTATCTATCTTATTAATTCTTTAAAAGAACCAACTCCTGGTTCTGTTGATCTGTTCCACAGTTCTTCTGGTCTCGATTTCGTTGAGTTCTGCTCAAAATGGATGAAAGATCTAAATATGAGACAAGATTCCATCAAAATCCTAGAGAAAAACACAGGCAACACCCTTTTTGAACTCGGCCACAGTAACTTCTTGCAAGATACATCCATGAAGGCAAAAGAAACAAAAGCAAAAATGAACTATTGGGACTTCATCAAGATAAGAAGCTTTTGCACAGCAAAGGATACAGTCAACAAAACTACAAGACAACCTACAGAATGGGAGAAGATATTTGCAAATGACATATCAGATAAAGGGCTAGTTTCCAAGATCTAAAAAGAACTTATGAAACTCAACACCAAAGAAACAAACAATCCAATCATGAAATGGGCAAAAGACATGAACAGAAATCTCACAGAGGAAGACATAGACATGGCCAATATGCACATGAGAAAATGCTCTGCATCACTTGCCATCAGGGAAATACAAATCAAAACCACAATGAGATCCCACCTCACACCAGTGAGAATGGGGCAAATTAACAAGGCAGGAAACAACAAATGTTGGAGAGGATGTGGAGAAAAGGGAACCCTCTTACACTGTTGGTGGGAATGTGAACTGGTGCAGCCACTCTGGAAAACTGTGTGGAGGTTCCTCAAAGAGTTAAAAATAGACCTGCCCTAGGACCCAGCAAGTGCACTGTTGGGGATTTACCCCAAAGATACAGATGCAATGAAACGCCGGGACACCTGCACCCAGATGTTTCTAGCAGCAATGGCCACGATAGCCAAACTGTGGAAGGAGCCTCGGTGTCTATCGAAAGATGAGTGGATAAAGAAGATGTGGTTTATGTATACAATGGAATATTCCTCAGCTATTAGAAATGACAAATACCCACCGTTTGCTTGAACGTGGATGGAACTGGAGGGTATTATGCTGAGTGAAGTAAGTCAGTCGGAGAAGGACAAACATTATATGTTCTCATTCATGTGGGGAATATAAATAATAGTGAAAGGGAATATAAGGGAAGGGAGAAGAAATGTGTGGGAAATATCAGAAAGGGAGACATAACGTAAAGACTGCTAACTCTGGGAAACGAACTAGGGGTGGTAGAAGGGGAGGAGGGAGGGGGGTGGGAGTGAATGGGTGATGGGCACTGGGGGTTATTCTGTATGTTGGTAAATTGAACACCAATAAAAAAAAAAGAAAAAGAAAAAGAGCTCGGCTACTCTGCAGAGCCCAGGACATGAGTACAAAAGGAGACCCAGCTACCATATGTTTATCTATTTAAAAGTTGTAATTCAAGCCAGTGTACTATTAAATAACATATATTCATCTTCCTGCCTTGACAAATACACCTTCAAAATGACAAAATCAAGAATATATGTCAAGCTATAATTTTTATATGACTGAAAATCAGTAAATCACCAAAGACAATTGAATTTAATTATGACTGAATATATCTGGGTATACTGCTGATGAGCTGGCAAACTCTGAATGAATAATAAAATCATGATATACGTCATTTATAAGTTAAAAAATAAATAAATAAAAGTTTATCATTTAATATAAAAAAAAAAAGAAAGATTTGAGAAAAAAACAGGAGTGACCACTGTGAGTGAAAGGGAAACATACATGTTGCAGACAAAGGATAGTCTGAAATGTAATTAGATGTCAAAATCCAGAGGTTATTCCCATTTCTTTCAAAGAAATAAAAACTTGTTCCAAAAAGTAAAAAAAAAAAAAAAAAAAAAAAAAGAATTCTAGATATGTATGAGAAGTTCTGTGCTATTTATCAGAATGAAATCTTTCCTCTTTCTTTTTCTTTCTTTCTTTTTCTTTCTTTCTTTCTTTCTTTCTTTCTTTCTTTCTTTCTTTTTTTTCTTTCTTTCTTTTTCTTCTTTCTTTCTCTTTCTTTTCTTCTTTCTTTTTATCATCTATCATCTATCTATCTATCATCTATCTATCATCTATCATCAATCATCTCAAGAAAATGTTATCATTTAGTCTAGGGCATGACTGATCTTTATATAGCTTAGTGATAAAGAAGACAAGAATTAGAGTTTGCAGTCGGAAGTGATGACATGATTTAAATGACTCAGATTCTCATGCCAACAAAAAGATGAGACCTGCATTCTGAAATATTTCTTATTTATTTAATGCATTTGTGTTTTCTTTATATCTACCTTCTTGTCATTAAGTTTTTACCACTTTAATATAGGGAATGCACTTGATTTTCAGAACTTTAGAGAGCAACATGTTTAGTTACTTAAGGGACTTCTGATCGACAAACTTCCAAGCAACTGATTATATAAAACAGTCAGGGAAGAAAGGGAAAGAAACAGTGTGTGAGAAACTCATTAAATACTTACACACTTTACTATTTGCTGCTTCTAATAGAAAGTGTGTATTTGGTATGTTTTCTTTGTTTGGTACTTGTCATCGTGATTGCATTCTTGTGCTTTCTTAAAACAGAAAATACACCAACTGCATTTGGGGCCCTTAAAATGGACCTTTAGAATTTCTACTTTAATTACACTACATTTATTGATTACTTTGTAGAAAATCTGCATTAATTCAACACTAAGTTTACTATCAGGATGAGACATATTTCTAATTTTTAAAATCTTCTCTTAAGTATTACAGTAAGACATTATTCATATTCATGTTCACATTTATCATTTACTTATTGCTAAGTAATTTATTGTTTTTAATGCAGTATTATATTTCCTACCCTTTATCATTGGTATTAATCAAAGTGCATGCCTTTTATATTTATCCTTCCTAAGTATCTCACTGTAATATGTAATTTTAAGCAAAAAAGTATTATTTGCAAATGGTTTTTAGATCTTGACTATATTTATAAACTTTATTTCCATTTTCTCTCTTATAATACTCTTTAAAGATTTATTTATTTGAGAGAGAGAGAGAGAGCACTATTGGGGGGTAGGGGCAGGAGGAGGGAATATCAAGCAGATTCCCTGCTGAGTGTGGAGCCCAAAGTGGGGCTCGATCCCTTGACCTATGAAATCATGACCTGAGCTGAAACCAAGAGTCGGATGCTCAATGAACTGAGACATCCAGGTGCCACCGTATGGTCCTTTAAATATGACAATGTAAGAGTGAATTTTAATGAAGATCATAGGAATATTGGCCTTGATATCTTATTTTCCTAAAACACAGCATTATTGAATTGATTTGAAAATAACAATAAGAAAATTATTGAGCTTAGATGTCAAATTTTAAATAAATAAGAAAAACTAAAGTTAAGGAGCTTCTCTTCCTTATGACTTTCTTAATAATATTAAGTTTCCTTATTATAAAAATATATAATACATGTAATATACAAAATATGTGTTAAATGATTATTATTGTTAAGGCTTCTGATCAACAACAGGCTATTAGGAGCTAAGTTTTGGGGGAATCAAAAGTTATATGCAGGTTTTTGACTGCATAGGAGTGGTGCCCCTAACCTCTTGCTCTGCCCATTGTGCAAGGGTCAACTGTACATTGGCCTTTATGTCTGTTCTCACGTCAGTACTACACTGTCTTGATTACTAGAACTTTCTAGTAGGTTTTCTAAGATGGAAGCATGAATCATCACTTTTGATGGAATTCAGGATTAGCTTTTAGTTTCTGTAAATAACACAGCTGTGAGTTTGTGGGAAATTTCATTGAATATGTAGATCAATTTGGCGGGGGGGATAGTCATCTTAGTAATATTGAGGGTTCCTATCTGGCTTCCTATTTATGAACATGAGGAGTCTTTCAATTTATTTAGGTCTTAATTTCTTTCAGCAACGATTTACCCCCTCAAGACTTAGCACTAAGTGGACTTTCAGAAGCAAGAAACAAACATTTGTATGTAAACCATACACAGAGTACTTTTTTTTTTTTTTAAAGAGGGAGAAAGAGAGAGTGTGTGAGCAGGGCGGGGAGGGGTAGAGGGAGAGAATCTTAAGCAGACTCTGAGCTGAGTGTGGAGTTGGAAGCAGGGCTTGATTTCATGACCCTGACATCATGACCCAGCCGAAATCAAGAGTTGGTTGCATAAACGACTGAGCCACCCAGGCATCCCTACACAGAGTACTTAAAAAAAAAAAAAATTCTAGTTCTTTCTTTATGATCCTTTTGGTCTCATTTCAAATCTTGGGCTCTTTCTCCCTCTTATGAAAATGTTCACTGATCTGATACTTTGGATATAGGTTCTTTCCTTACTCATATGTCTATTCCTTTGCTCTCCTACTTTTTTGCTCCTTTTCTTTTTTCTTTTCTTTTCTTTTCTTTTCTTTTCTTTTCTTTTCTTTTCTTTTTTCCTTTCTTTCTTTTCTTTTTTCTTTTCCTCTCTTTCTCTCTCTCTCTCTTTTTTTTTTTTTTTTTGGTCTGTAGATAACCCTTCTTACTGTATTCAACTCTCTAAAATCACATTTGCACCCGTCATACAATAATGCTCTGTTAGCACACTCAAACTGTTAGACTTGAAATCTTAGAGTAATTTTATACTAACGTTTTATAGATATAAGTTACTAACTCTTGTTGCTTTTATATTTTACCTTTGTACTCCCTATGCCTTGAGAATAATAGAGGCACTCATTGCTGTTATCTTTGAGAATACTATATATTTTTTTTCTAAATGTCTTCCTTTCCCTTTCGTCTTAACTTTGCCATGTTTCTTTTATTTCTTTGACATTTTCATATATATATATATATATATATACATATATTATATGGAAAAGTAAGAGGAACAATGTCTGTGTACCATTCACAGGGTTCACAGAAAATCTTAACATTTTGCCACACTTGTTTCAGTTTTCTTTTTTATTTAAAAATAAATATTCAAAGATAATGTTGAAGTCTTCTGTGTCCTTTTCATTATCCCATTCTTCTCTCTCTTTTTCCAGATGCAAAAACTATGAGGAAGTTCATGTTTATGTTTTATTTACCCTGTATGTTAGTCACTATTACTTTGTGAGTGTATCCATCCATAAACAATATATTTATATGGCATTTATTGCATATTTTCAACCCTTAATTAAATAGCATAAAACTATTTTAAAAGTCAGCTTTGAACTCAGCTCTGATTTAGAGATGTATTCATATTGGTATTAATACAGCTAGCAAAAGTCATTTGGTTTAATTACTATATTTTATTGTATAAATATATAACTATAACCATTTTTATAGATAATTATTTGAGTTTACGGTAGCATCAATTGCTTCAATGAAGAATCTCATATTTATGTTATGGTTTGATTGTGAAAATAATTTTAATATTTTTATTTAAAATGACTTTAGACTTGCAGAAAATAGGCATTAATAGTAAGAAAAATTTCTATATACCTTTCACTCAGCTTACCATGTTAACACCTTACCTAGCCACAGTACAAATATAGAAACCAAGATATTAATATTAGCACAATAATAACAAACTACAGAATTTCTTGAAATTTTTATAATATTTTCCACTAATAACCTTTTTCTTTTCCAGGATTCTATTGAGCATCACTTATTATATTTTGTTTTGATGCCTCTTTAGTTTTTAAATATGTGACAATTCCTCATTTTTTTTCCTTTTTTTCATGACCTTAAAACTTTTTTAAGTCACTGGCCAGTAATCTAGTAGAACGCCCCACAATTAGAGATGTTCTAATGCTTAGTCATAATTGGATTAAAATTCTGTGTTTTTGGCAAGGATGCCCCTGAAGAGTTCTGTATTTTACAGTGTCTTATATCCGGAGGTCCATGAAGTAAAAAATGTGTCTTATTAATAGTGTTATTATCTTGATTTTACTTGTTCCAAGTGGTACCTACCAAGTTTCTGAATTGTAAAGTGACAGTATTTCCCTGGTAATAAATTTCTTGGGAGAGATACTTTTAAACTATGTAAACATCTTATTTCTCCTCAAATCCTCACCCACTATTTTAGCACTGGGTCACTTTCAACAATTACTACTGTGGTTTCCCAATGATGATTTTCTATTTCCTCTATTCCTTCTGTGAAAATTAATAAAGGAACGTTCATTTAAAGTGGAGTCAAGAGGCTACCCAGAGTTTCTCGCATGCCCTACCGCTGGTGGTCAACTGCAGACCCAACAGGAACCAGAATATCTTGCAAGTCTATACTACTTTACCTATTGCTTTACCACCCCAACAGGAGGAAGAAAGGATTTTCTCTCTCCTTCCCAACAGTCCAATGAGAGACAGTCACAACTCAGCCAATGAGAAGTCACTACCTTCAAATTCCCAGTTAACTCCAGTGGACTTGCTTATAACAGCCCTTCTCCCCATTTTCCTCTTTAAAAGAACATTCCTATCCTTTGTTCGCCAGACTTATCTACGGTTTTGCTGTAGTTTGCTTGTCCTGAATTGAAATTACCTGCTGTTCTCAAATAAACAATTTTTATGCTTGCAAAAATAACTGCCAGTCTTGTATTTATGGCTAACACTTCTATATTTATTAATTAAAATCTTCAGAGAGGACAAGCTTTCTTCCCCACGTTTTATTCAATGATTCATTTATATCAATATTGGCTCGTGGATATTGGGTATTTATTTTGTTGCCTGAGTTCTAATCTAATGTCATTTTTTTTTTTCTGTTTAAATTGTTACTGATTTGGCCATTTGGAGCTCTTTCAGATCATTACCCATGTTTTAGTTTTTATTTTGAAGCTTGCCCCTTCTTTTTTGTTTGTTTGTTTTAATTACTTCCCTACTTTCTGATACCACAAGTTGCTCTAGGACCATCTTGTATATTCTCTGTCCAGGTCTGAAATCAACCACTTCTCCAGGGAATGCTGTCCTTTGGTTGGATAATCATATTTAGAAAATAAGATCTTAGTAACAGATGTGCAAAGATATTTAATAAACATAGTACTGGAAGTGGAATTGTGGGATCTGAAGGGAAGGAATCTTCTTGATACCATTAGAAATTGTCAAATTGGTAAACAAAGTAGTCTTACAATTCCTTCAGAAGCATGCAAGAAATTTGTTTGTTCTTCAGTCTTAACAATCTTTGTTATTCTCAGACCTAAAAAAGAGAAATCACTAGTCTAATGGGTGTGAAGCAATGTTACATTGTTGCCTTTCTTGTGTGCCTGGAATCTAGTAAGGTGAAACATCTTTTTTGTGTAGATTAGTCACTTGATTTGTATTTTCTATGCATTGCTTTTAAATGCCTTTGCTCATTTTTCCATTGCATTGTTTGCCTTTTAATTATTGATTTGCAAGTACTCCCAAAATCAGATTCCGGGAAATAGAGAGCAACTGAGCGACAAAAGGCTTAAACTCTGTTTAAAATAGATTTCAGAGCAGCCTGGGTGGCTCAGAGGTTTAGTACCACCTTCAGCCCAGGGTGTGATCCTGAAGACCCAAGATTGAGTCCCACGTCGGGCTCCCTGCATGGAGCCTGCTTCTCCCTCTGCCTGTGTCTCTGCCTCTCTCTCTGTGTCTCTCATAAATAAATAAATAAAATCTTAAAAAAAACCAAACAAACTAGATTTCAAAGATTTTTTCTTGCAATTTTCCTCTTTATATCCTTTTTATATTATTATTTTAAATAAATATTTCTTTTTTATATTTTATTGGCTACAACTTGGCCAAATGGTTACCCATAAATGGAATAGAAGCTGGGAGAGGTAGGCTTTTATTTTGAGTGGCCAGCTACCCACTAAAATTCAGAGTTCTCACTCCAAAACATTTAGAGATAGCTATGAATTAACTAGATAGCTTGGCTTCTTGGGATTTGTTCCCAGTTCTGAAGCTCCTCAGCCTTCTTTCATGTGATCTCCTCCCCTTCACCCTGACTGCTGGGTTTTTTCATATGCCAGTGCCACGTTTCCTGGAAAATGAGTGGAAATGTTCAAGCACCTGAAGAGCAGGCTCAGATTGGCACATCATTACTTCTGTCTCACTCCTGGACAAGGCATATGGTCATATGGTCAAACCAGGTTCAACTCTTCATAAGAGGTGCTTCATGGTCTCATTACTAGAGGGAGGATAATTGTAAGCATTTTTAATGATAAACCTACATCAGTCATACACTCATTGCTGAAAATGAGGCATGCATAATCTCTCAAATTTACTTTAGATTGATATGTCATTGCCCATATTAGTTTGGCTCTTTTTTTTTTTTTTTTTTTAATTAACCTGCTGGTTTTCCCACCCCTCTACTCAACAAAGTAGTTAACTGTTGAATCAATATGTTTTTTAATAGCTTTTGATGTTTGGCAAATTGTTAAACAATACAGAGTATAAAACCTCTGTTATAGTATTTATGGTATATTATGTTGTACCTGTGTAAGTTATTACAACCACTTTAAAAAAAAATGAAACAACATCAAAAATGATTAGGCATAGAATCCCTCCCTTATGGGTTGAGTAGAGCTTAGGTTAAAACTCTTAAAGGACAAATGTGGCCAGGACCATTTGAAAAATATAATTTGAAATTAGCCAGATGACTTAGTGACATTTTAAAATGTCATTTTGAACAAGCTCAGGAAAAGTGGTTATTAACTTGTAGCATAATAAATGAATCAAAGTGCTGGTATATATACCTTTTAAAGCATAAATCTTTAAGTGCTGGCAATGAACCACTAGTCCGTTTTCTTCTTTTCCTTTCATCTAGCTAGGCATTTCAGAGATTCTTAGAGAAGCCAGAGTCATTTATCTGGAAGGGTCTTTTATTCAAACAAACCTCAGGGTTTTCCTATCCACCTGCTTATTTCCTTGCCTTTGCTCTTTACTACTAGTAGCGACCTGTAAAAATCGAATTGTGTGGATTTCGGACATGGCACATCTCAAAGAATTGAGGGACTGAGAATGGATTCATGGTGAGTCTGAGGGGAAGGGAAGTAAGCTATGGGCCTGCCCCTCCGTTAAAAACAAAATCAAGAAAATAAATAAACATGGCCAGCACAAAAAAAGTCAAAATAGCAAGTTATTGTATTAGAGCAGTGATAACAAATGCCTTTCCAAAAATAATGATTTTGAACTTTAGAATCGCTTTCAGGGAGGAGGTATGCAGTTTCTGATAAAGCTGACTGCAGTCTACTCCTCTCTTCCCATAGTCTTTACACATAGTCCTTATCACCTGAAGTTCAGAACTGACAATCTGTGGATTGTGAACTGCTGATCCAAACTTTGCTAATGCCAACCGCACTTCCTAATAAAACTTATTATTATCCCATTGTCCAGTGAAAACCACACATTTTTATATCATTTAAAAAAAATCTCAGACATCAAACACAGAGAAAAATAAAGACTGAATTGGGGTTCTTCTATTACCTTCTTTTTAAGAAGACCACCAATGATTATCAAAGAGATTGCATATGTACAAATAAGACCCATAACTTATGAATATAAAATTTTATTTCCCTTTTATTATTTTAGACATAGACATAGCATCAAATTTAATTTTTCAACTGAAGGTGAAAAAATCTGGATCATGCATTATGATTCTACTGCTATAATCCCTATCATAGTTT
Organism: Canis lupus baileyi; assembly: GCF_048164855.1. Classification (NCBI taxonomy): domain Eukaryota; kingdom Metazoa; phylum Chordata; class Mammalia; order Carnivora; family Canidae; genus Canis; species Canis lupus. Next base: position 44,215,070 of record NC_132851.1, on the reverse strand, counting down.
GTGATTTATAAATTTATGTGATGTGTAAATAGAATGTCAAGGGCTTCAATCACATAATACATGACTTGACTCTAAAGCACACGAAAAATGAATCTTGCTAAAATTGAGGAAATGCTTCATGGTAGTCTACCAATCAATAAAGTCATTTTACAATGGGGGACTGATTTAAAGTTATCATAAATCCTACTGAAGGAAAACATTTTCGGCTAATCAAATTAGCTGCTTAAATTGCTGAAGCAACTTAATTGAAATTGAATCAAATAATCTGCATAAATCACACCATCAAATGTTTCTCTTGAAATCTATTTAGTTGTGATTTGTATGAAGAATAAGCACTCAAAGATATTAACACAAACCAGGCCTCTGAAACTCATTGTACTATTATGGAACATTTGTAAATGTGTCATTATTTAATTAGATTTAATATTTTAGTACTTTGTACAATTTAAAGTTATTTATTTTGGAAACATTAGTTCTAAATTATCTTGCCTTCAGTAATTTTTCTAAGGAGGAAATCGGTTTATGAAGTGTGTTATTAGCCAAGTAACTGAGTGGATTTATTTAAATGTATTAAAATACATGCCATGTTGCCTCTTAGACTGTGATCCATATTTGTTTATGAGATAAATCTTTTTATTACTTCATTATATGTGACTTGCTCTTTAGAAATGTTGAGCTTTTGCAGGGAGAATATGTGTGAATATTTCAAAAATACATAGAAAACAGATATTTGGAATGCCCGGGGAGGGGTGTAGGGCTCAGTGGTCGAGCTTCTTCCAGCTCAGGGTGTGACCCCAGGGTCCTGGAATTGAGTCCTGCATCAGAGCCCCCGCAGGGAGCCTGCTTCTCCCTCTGCCTGTGTCTCTGCCTTTCTCTCTGTGTCTCTCATGCATAAATAAATAAAATCTTTTTTAAAAAAAAGAAAACATATTTGTTTATATATTTATTTATATTTAAGTATTGGCTTTTATTTTTTTTAAAGATATAAAGGTTTTTTTTTTTTATTTTACAGACAGAGAGAGAGCAAAGGGAAAGGGAGAGAGAATCCTCAAGTAGACTCCCCCCACCCCAAGTATGAAGCCCAACACGGGGCTTTATCCCAGGACCCTGAGATCATGACCTGAGCTGAAACCAAGAGTCTGATGCTTCACCGACTGAACAGCCCACACGCCCTAACACTTGCACATATTTTGTTTTTTATTTTATTTATTTTTATTTTTTTATTGGAGTTCAATTTGCCAACATATAGCATAACACCCAGTGCTCATCCCACCAAGTGCCCACTTCAGTACCCATCACCCAGTCACCCCAACCCCCCACCCACTTCCCCTTCCACTACCCCTTGTTCATTTCCCAGAGTTAGGTGTCTCTCATGTTTTGTCACCTTCACTGATATTTTCACTCATTTTCTCTCCTTTCCCTTTATTCCATTTCACTAATTCTTATATTCCCCCAAAGAATGAGACCATGTAATGTTTGTTCTTTTCCGATTGACTTATTTTACTCAGCATAACACCCTCCAGGTCCATCCACCTCGAAGCAAATGGTGGGTATATGTCGTTTCTAATGGCTGAGGAATATTCCATTGTATACATAGACCACAGCTTCTTTATCCATCATCTGTCAATGGACACCGAGGCTCCTTCCACAGTTTTTGTTTTGTTTTGTTTTCTTTTTTTTTTTTTCCTTCCACAGTTTGGCTGTTGACACTTGCACATATTTTAATGCATGGATTAATATTCTTTGATATAACTTATTTAAAAGAAACATACCAATAATCATTTCAAGTCCCATTTTACTTGAACCTACTAAGCTACGGGTCAAACTGTAGCATATTTATTAGCCAACAGGGACTTTGATATTCATATAAAAAACAAAGCCTCTTAAAAGTTGTAATTTGTGTTAACAACTTCATGGAAGTTGTTAGATTGACGAAGGAAGTCACAGGTTTACTGCATGCTGACTGCTGATTTAAAATGATTGAATATTTATAAAACTTTGTATACTGTCCAAATAATAAATCTTGGAATTGTCATTAGCTTTACTGCTCCAATTTTTCTTTTGTTAATTTCTTCTTTTACTTTGCATATTTAATTCTATGCGACATGAATACAAAATCAACTTACATAGTTCCCTGACTCTCAAGTACGAGGGAAAACTATTTCCAACTAATAAACATAATGCAATTATTTATCTTATAGCACAGAATGGTCCTTTAATTAAAAGAGAAGATTAATAACACAAATGACTTTCTAGTGTCAAGTATGCTTGGAAAGATCTTTTTGAAGGATGGTGTACCTTTTACACAACCTTCTCAGCGGATGTCCTGTTACATCCTCTCATATCTTCTGCAGCCTACAAGGCTCTACACCTGGTTTGCACATTTTTTTGCCATGTTGCTGAGTCCTATTCTAGTCCTTGGGCATGCCACTAAAAACAAATGATCCATGCTATGAATTTCCAGTCATCAGAGTCTATGTTAGCCTATATTATTTTAAGCCACATCTTCATAGAACGCATGCTCATTGCCTTTATTAAGGCTGAATTTTAATATGCTCTTTTATTGCTTAATAATACAGATCAGTAGTTTTCAAATTGGGCTCAGAGGAGAACAAGGATTTCATGGAATCTTCCTCAAGGACTTATCTGATGAAGATTGCAAGAGTGAGCAAAGCAGAGCTGTAAAAAATCTGCTTTCGCTTGTAGACAGACATCTGCCTTCTGACTGTGTGCTGTCATGGACTTTCTTCCATTCACGCACATGGGGAGTGTGTTCTTTCCTCTTCTTATAAGAGTATTGATCTCATCACGAAAGCCCCGCCCTCATGACATAATCTTATCCTAATTACCTACCACCCCCAAATATGATCACATTGCAGATTAGAGCTTCATCATACTGTGAGAAATTGTTCATTCTGTAAAATCATCAATCAATTAATTAACCACACAGACACATTAAAGAGACGAATGCAATGTGATCTTCTAGGATTCTAGGGAATCTTTCCAAATGAAATAAAATCTAAATTGATAGTGATATTATGAGCAGCAAGTTTTCTATTATTTAGCTTCATTGCACAAAGAGATATTAAAATTCCTGCAATATGTCATATTAATAAAGCACCCCTTTTTAAGGTGCTTTATGATCTAGTTTCCTTCTTACTCTGCCTAATTTGAGGCTTTGGGCCAGTTGCAGTGCCCTCACTCTCAGCTTCCCTCTTTATCAACTATGGGCTTTGGCTAAATTATTATCTATGAGTTGATTTACAGTACCAAATTCTATGATTCACTGTTTCCACAAGTAGCAAAGTAATAGGCTCATGTGATTCTGCATTCAGATTAACTCCATAAAATTTACATTTAAATAAAAAATGAGAAATGGTTTCAGACTATGGGAAGTACTACGCTGGGAAATTTTCTTGCATTCAATAATTTAAATGTATTTTATCTAATACAGCAACTGCCTCTTGGGTTTTAGGCAAAGAAACAGATGTGATGCCTCCTGTAAATCACAAGAAAAATGTTCCATGCAAGATGACTGACCTGAAGCCTGAAGGCAATTTTAGGACGGGAAATATAATAGCCTATGTGCTCTAAAGTGTATTTGCATAACTTAACTTATGTAAAGAAATTCTGATTCATATATGCTTCTGGGTAACAAATACATGACAAATAAGTAATTGAATATTATAAAAAACAATAATCAAGTAACTCTCTTGTCAGTCACTAATATTGGAATCACTACTCATGATTGATAATAGTGTATAGTCTCTGTAGATTATTATGTGGAAAAGTATTTTATTCTACAGGCTTCAGTTTTTCTATCACTTCTTCAGTCCTAAGAGTGATAACGACATCTCACTGTCAAGTAAAGTCTATCTAAATATAACAGCTTGAATCATTCTTTTTTTTGTTTTGTTTTGTTTTGTTTTGTTTTGTTTTGTTTTTTCAGCTTGAATCATTCTTGAATCAAAGAAAACAAAAAGTGCTTCTCTAAACACCTTTGCAAGTTTTTTTATGACACGGGTTGTAAAATAAAATCACTACCGCCCTGCTTCAGATTGGATATATTAATTTCATTTTACGTCTCAAACTATATCAGGAAAAACAGTCATTGTCACTTACCATTTAGACCCAGTGACTTGCTTTTCCAAATAATTTCTAAAAGTAAAAAAAAAAAAAAACTGATTAAAAAAAAAAAACTTGTTAGAAAAAACTCAGTTAAACTTTCTCATTCTGAGATAATTGTAGATTTGTTTATAGGTGTAAGAAATAATAGGGAGATTGTATGGGCCCTTTACCAATTTTCCCCATTTATAAGGTTTGAAAAATAATAATAAAATATCACAAACATGACATTAACATTGAATAGTGAAAATGCAGAAACTTTCCATCACCACAAAAAATCCACTCATTTCCATGTATAGCCATGCCACTTGCCTTTAGCCCCCAATCTTAACTCCTGTCATCTGTTCTCCATTTCTAATTTGTTTTCTATAATTTTTCCATCTCAATAATGTTTCATCAGTGACCTAATAGAGTGTGTAACCTTTTGGCATTGGGATATTTTTTAGCATAATTTTCTGGAGACTCATCCAGGTAGTACATGCATCAATAGTTTTTTACTTGTCATTGCTTGTTAGTATTCCATAATGTGAACATACCCCAGTTTGTTTAGCCATTCACCTGTTGAAGGACATCTATGTTGTTTCTAGTTTAGAGCTCTTATAAATAAAGGTGACATTAACATTTGCGTATATTTTTGCTTTGTTTTTGTTTTTGTGTCTTTGATTTGTGGTTTTATTTATTTATTTATCTATCTATCTATTTATTTATTTATTTATTTATTTTGGTGTGTGTAAACATAAGTTTCATTTCTTTGGGTTAAAAACCCAGGAGTGCAACTGATGGCTTCTATGAAATGGAAGATTTTGTTTTTTAAGAAAATTTCAGGGATCCCTGGATGGCGCAGCGGTTTGGCACCTGCCTTTGGCCCAGGGCGCGATCCTGAAGACGTGGGATCGAATCCCACGTCGGGTTCCCGGTGCATGGAGCCTGCTTCTCCCTCTGCCTGTGTCTCTGCCTCTCTCTCTCTCTCTCTGTATGACTATCATAAATAAATAAAAATTTATAAAAAACGAGAAAATTTCAAAATTTTTTCAAAAGCAGGCATATCACCTTACATTACAGCAATGCCTGAGTAATTTAGTTTCTCTACATCCTCACAAGCATTTGTCATGGTCACTATTTTGTTTCAGCCATTCTGATGGTGCGCAGTGACATCTGATTGTGCTTTGATTTGTGTCTCCCTTATGGCTAATGACGTTGAATGTCTTTTCACATGCTATTTGACATATGTGTATTTTTTCAGCAAAATATCTTTTCATGACTTTTGCCCATTTTCTAATTGGATTGCTCCCTGTTTTCAACTATTGTATTTTGAAAGTTCTTTATATATTCTAGACCTTAGTCATTTGATAGATAAATGGTTTTAAAATTATAGTATTTTGCTTTTCTTTTCATCCTCTCTTAAGCAAACTATATATTTTATATATATATATATATGTATACTTTGAGAGAGGACTAATTTACACGGTTTTAAAAAATAGATCATACTTTTTGGTATCAATAACTTTTTTATAGCTCTATAAAAATGTTTTCACTTATGTTTTTTCCAAGAGTTTCATAGTTTTAACCTTGCCATTTAAGACCATGATACATTTTGAGCTCATTTTTGTATAAGATGTGAGAATGAATTTGAGATTCATATTTTGCATATAAACGTCCACTTTCTTCAGCATCATTGGTTGAAAAGGCAATCTTTTCTCTACTGAATTGTTTTCACATCTTTGTCCAAGGTTAGTTGAGCAGTGTTCTGGTTTTAGCTCAGATATATAAAGAACTTGAAAGCTGTCGCTTTGCCCTTGTGGTAAAACAAAACAAAACACCACCACCACCAATAACAAAACTGAACATACTGAGGGGGCACCTGGGGGGCTCAGTGGTTGAGCGTCTGGTTTTGGCTCAGGTCATCATCCTGGGGTCCAGGGATTGAGTCCCACATCGGGCTCCCCCACAGGAAGCCTGCTTCTTCCTCTGCCTGTGTCTCTGCCTCCCTCTGCGTGTCTCTCATGAATAAATAAATTAAAATCTTAAAAAAAAAAAACCCACAACTGAACATACTGAAAATCTGTGACTTTTTAGAGAAATTAGATGTCAGGGAGCCACTACTGAAACCTGAAGGAGGCAAATCCAGAGTGTCACAGCCAAGATATACTTATCTAGGTAGAAGCTACTAGAGCTACAGACTGTTAGTAACATGTAAGTGGCAATTTCGATGAATTACTGGGAGCTGAGTATGGGTTATATTGAAAAACTACTTCAGGTTACAGTTTCTTGGGCTTTACCTTCAGGAACCCCAGCAGGTACTCACAGTGAAAATCCAAGAAAGATTCTCTTGTGGTATGGGTGGGAAAGGTGAGATCAATCACTGTGAATAAGATCACTGTCCAGATCACTGTCTATAAGAAAGGGTCATTCCTGAGAGAAAATGACTTTACCAGAGTCTTATCTGAACTGAAGAAGAGAATTCCTCTTCTTTCTTCCACTCTATCCTCTAGTCTTAACTGTTTTTACTTAAGAGGCCAGGAGATGCTATGTCACTAGAAAAACACTTTTGAAGTTTACAGTCCAGATACAAAAACACACTAGGAGACAGATTTAGTCACAAGATTCCAGAACACTTCCCCTACCCTACATCTGATGGCCAGGGTTCCAATATAATAACCATGGATTATAGGTGAAAATGCTGCAAGACTCAGACTTTCTCTAAGAGGAAATATTTAGGAAAACTCAAAGCCAGAAAACAAGAAGCCAAAAAAAAAAAAAAAAAGGAAAACAGAAATTTGAAATGTTCTACAGAAAACATTAAACATAGCACAAATTCAAGCTAAATTAACAGAAAACCTCACACTAAGTGACTATTTATATTGGTTCCTATAAGCCAAAACATCATGTCTGGCTTTCAAAAAAAATTACAAGGCATACAGGAAAACAAGAAAAAAAAATCACAGGGTAAAGAGAAAAAGCAAATATCAGAAGTAAATTCATATGTGACACAAATCTCAGAATTATCAGACAAGGAATTTAAGAGTTATGATTAGTATGTTAAAGACACTGAAGGAAATATATACACAGCATGCAAGAACACATGAAAAATGTAAACAGAGAAATAGAAGCTCTAAGGAAAAAGCCAAAGGCAGTCTAGAAAATGCAAATTTCCTTTGTTGGACTCATCAGTAGATTGAACATGGCTAATAAAAGAATAAGTAAGCTTTAAGGTCTATAGAAACTTCTCAAACTGAAATGCAAGAATAAAATTAAAAATATAGGCAAACAAAAAACACAGAGAACAGCACCCAACATCATACTTGATTTCAAAATGCATGAAATATGTATAATTGTAATACCTAAGAGAAGAGCAGAGCTGAAGAAATATTTAAATAATTACCAAGAATTTTCTAAATTAATAACAGATACCAAACTACAGTCATAGGAAGCTCATATGAAACCAAATAGAGTAAATAAGAACAACAAATCTATACCTGAGCATACCATATTCAAACTTTAAAAAACAAAAAACAAACAAAAAAACCCAGACTTTGAAAAACAAAGACAAAGAGAAAATCCTGAAAGAAGACGGAGGAAAAGCTGTATCTTACCTATAGGGGATCAATGAAGAGAATTAGAGTGTACTTTTATTCAGTAAGAATGCAAGCAAGAACATAGTGGGATGAAATATTTGAAGTGCTGAAAAGAAAATCCACCATACCAACATTGTATATCTTGTGAAATCATCCTTCAAAAGTGAAGGAGAGGGGATCCCTGGGTGGCGCAGCGGTTTGGCGCCTGCCTTTGGCCCAGGGCGCGATCCTGGAGACCCGGGATCGAATCCCACGTCGGGCTCCCGGTGCATGGAGCCTGCTTCTCCCTCTGCCTGTGTCTCTGCCTCTCTCTCTCTCTCTCACTGTGTGCCTATCATGAATAAATAAAATAAATATCTCCCTCTTTAAAAAAAAAAAAAAAAAAAAAAAAAAAAGTGAAGGAGAAATACAAACTTTCTCAAACAAAGAAAAGCTGAGAAAATTCATTCTCAGCAGATCTGCCTTGGAAGAAATGTTAAAGCTCTTCAGGAAGTTAGAAAATGATCTTGTTCAAAAACTTCAGATAAAGAAAGGGAGATTGTCAAAGGAGTAAATAAAGGAGGTCTGGAGATTCAGAATGGAATGCAGAATGTTGCGAAACAACCCGATGGTATTCCCATTACATGAAACTGCCCTACTGAACGGGGTAGGTGGAAAAATAACTCTGAAGATTAGTGGAGTTTGTAAAACTAAAAGCAAAAGAAACTGGATGAATACTATAGTTGATGAAAGTGTTTCCTATAGAGTTACAGGCCAACAAGTTAGATACTTCTATCTGTATCTCTATCCTGCAATGAAATAATTATGTGAATGGATGGCAGGTGGAGGAGGCCAAGTTTCTCACTGTTGGAGTAAGAGGTTACAAATAAGCAAGGTGAGAGTCTAGAATCATCTATGTGGTAATTAATTCAAATTTGAAATGTAAGCATGAACACGTTTAGCTTAATATCGATACAGGTAGTTACACGTGGAACTATTTACACATTTGTGTATGTACATGGGTTGTATACATACCTGCCCTTCTTACTACATCAGGTGAGAGGACCAAGGAACAACATACCATTAGAACAGTCACACTCAACGCACAAATATTGGTTTCTAATGCTATTCTCCAACACAAGCAGCCCCAAGGAGAAAAGGTTGATTATAGTATCGGAATAAGAGATATACAGTATGAGTCTGGAGCATCTCATGGTGCTAGAAAGTAAAGAAATGCTCAAAAACAAGCAAAAAACTTATGATAACTAGGGTGTATCAAAGGCACACAGCGGTCAACTCAAATGACTTCAACGACAAAGTTTAGAACAATTTGGCAGACAAGTTAAATAAATTTGTAGTGGATTATAACCTGAGGAAGACATTTCTGAGTCCACATTGTTATAAATAAATGACCGAATAGCTAAATAAGGATGGAAGAAAACGCAAATCTGTGCAAAAGAATTCTAAGTAATTTATGTTGATGTTCTACTCCCAAAGAAGGAGAGCATAACTCCCCACTCATTAAATGTGGGCTGCACAAGGTGACTTCTTTCTAAATAATACAGTAGGAAAACAGGTATAAAAAGAGTAGCTTGATAGTGGAGGAACCTGGGAATCCGTTTCTCAGCCGGATGAGCCAGGCTAATATTAACAGTGTTAAATCATAGTGACTGTATATACTCTTGATATGATGTGATAATAATGCATTTTGCCTCTTTGACTTTTCTCCCCAAAACATAGAACTCCTGTGTAATTATGAGCAAAACATCATTAAGGTCCAATTGAGGGACATTCTACAAAATACCTGACCTTTCATATCTACTGAGGTTATCAAAAACCATGAAAGTCTGAGAAACTGTCTTAACCAAGAGAAGTCTAAGAAGATATAATTATTACACGTAATATTGTGTCTTTACTAGGATCCTAGAATAGAAAATAATATTAAGTAAAATTAAGAGGATCTGATTAAACTATGAGCTTCAGTTAATAAAAATAATCAATCTCCAATGAAAAATATACATATTAAAAAATAAAAAACAATGATGTATCATATTGGTTGCTTAATTGTAACAAATTTACATTAATAATGCAAGACGTTAATAATAAGGGAACTGAGCATGAGGTATATGGGAACTTTTTGTACTATCTTTGCAATCTGGCTGTAATTCTGAAATTTTCCTAAAATAAAAAAAAATTGTTGAAAACTACAAAACAATCAGTTTGTATATTTGTATGGGTCTATTTCTGGATTCTTTATTTTATTATTTTATTTTTTTGGATTCTTTAATTAATGTTCCATTTATCTATGTTTCATGCCTTCACCAATACTACACAATCTTGATTACTTCAGCTATATGAGAAATCTGGAAATCAGATAGACTGAGCACTCATTGTCATTTTATTTTTCTTCTTCCAGATTATTTGTTATTCTAGTTTTATCAGCTTCCTGTGTAAATCTTAGAAAAACATTGTCTAAAATTAGCATAAATAAGTCTTACTGGGATTTTGACAGCAATTATATTAAACTTAAATACCAATTTGAGGAAAATTTATATCTTTGCTGTATTTTCCTATTCACAAATATGGTATGTGTCCATATTTGTCAAGATCTTTTGGGATTTCTCTCTTTAACATTTTGTAGTTTTCAGCATACACATCTGGACTTAATCTATTACATTTCCTTTTAGGTATAACATTTTTTAGCAGATGCAAAATGGCATTTGAAATATTTTTTTATTTGTATATAGTTGGCACACCAGGTTAGTTCAAGTAGGCAACATAGTGATTCAACATTTCTGTATGTTTTGCTCTGCTCCCCACAGGTGTAGTTATCACCTGTCACCATTCAACACTATTACAGTATCATTGCTCATATTCCCTCTGCTGTGTCGTTTATTCCCATGATTTATCTGGAAGCCTGTATCTCCCACTCCCCTGCACCCACTTTGCCCATCCCCCAACCCCTTCCCTATGGCAACCATCAGTTCATTCTCTGTATTTAAGGGTCTGCTTCTTGTGTGTTCCTTAATTTGTTTTTGTTTTTGTTTTTTTTTTAGATTCCACATAGGACCAAAATCATACGGTATTTGTATTTCTCAGTCTAATTTTGGTGACCACATTTCCACTATAGATCACTGAAGAACAATTGATTTGTATATACTTATCTTGTATCCTATGACTTTGATGAACTCACTGATTAGTTCTAGGAATAGTTTGGAATCCTTGCTGCTTTCTTTGTAGACAAATATGTTACCTACAAATAGGGTTTTTTTTGGCCTTTGAAAATTATATGCATTTTTTCCCACTAGATTTCATTGACTAGGATTTCCAGAACTATGTTGAGTAAGTTGGTTTGATCAGGCATTCTTGCCTGGCTGCAAATAGTAGTGGAAAAGTATTTAGTCTTTCACCATTAAGAAGCAAGTTAGCTGCAGGCTTTTCATAGACGCTCTTTATCATGTCGAGGAAAATCTTCCTTTCAATCCTCCTGAGAATTTTTGTCAGGAATAGATGCTGAATTTTGTGGGTTTTTTTTTTTTTTTTTTTTCTGTATCAACTGACACAATCGTGTAGTCTTTTTTCTTTAGCCTGTTTTTGCAATGGATTACAATGATTGATTTTCAAAAAATTGATCCTGCCTAGTATAGACTATAGCTAATAATCACGACTGTATTTGATAATATTGTGTTGCCTATTTGAAAGTTGCTAGGACATTAAAACTTAAAAGTTCTCATCACAAGAAAAACATTTTAACTATGTATGGTGACAGATATTAATTAGATTTATTTTGGTGGTGATTTCACATTATGTGAATATCAAATCATTATGTTGTATACCTGAAATTAATATATTATATGTCAATTTTACCTCAATGACAAAATTGAATCTGTTTTAAATCTTTGGAATAAGTCCCACTTGGTCATGATGTACAACTCATTCTATACATTGCTGAATTCTATTTGAAGAAGATACAAAATTTATGCTATTACTACTACCATTTTCTTACCTTTCTTTCATCTGTAATATAATAATAACCTACTTTTTTTTAATTTGAAATACACAAGGACATTTTTATTTGATAACCAACTGAGGCTAATATTGTATGCCAGCTTTCCTAGAATGACTTTCCTAAGGATATTGGAACAATTTGTCTATTTGTCAAATCCCTTTATATCTTTTTTCATCAACTACTTCATATTGAATTTAGATATGATAACCTAACTCAAATAGTTTCTTAAATGTCTTTGGAATGCTGACAAGCCATTTTTGCATAAAAATTTACTAAAACAATAATTATATGTATATAATTATTGTCTGTGACTGTCAATATATAATTTTTGTCTGTGACTATCTGAATATATATATAATATATGCATAATTACAGTATAATATGTACATATATTATACTGTAATTTCCAATGTACTATTCAGAGTAGACTTGTATGTGTATGTACTGGCTCCTTAAACCTGCTCTAAAATCTTTATGGCATTACTTTAAAGGATTTCCTTTATTTTTATTTCCTTTTATTTTTATGGTTCAGATTGAATCAAACTTCTTTGAAACATAGAAATTGTTTATATGATTTTGTGGCAATGTATTTTATTTTCAAAAATGAGACCTACATTATTCTTCACTTGAAAATCCATACTCATGATCCTCCCCAGCCTCAGAAGATTACACTAAATCTACTTCCCTGCGCCTATGCTAGTAGTCTATGCCCCTTTGTAGCTAATGCTTTTGTCTTTCTTGTGCTTGGATGGAAAATGTCACATACTTTCTGATGCTTTTTACTCATAGTCTAAGTCCTAAGAACAAGAATCATATCAAAAGCTTATTTCACCTAACTTCTTTTGAATTTGGTCCAGTCTATAGAGGTCAGAGATACTGTAATAGGTTTTGGTGAGCCTTCCAGTTTAATGCTGGGGCTGGAGTGTTACCGGGAGCCCCTGTTGCTTCACTTAGTGCCCTGATATTATTTTCATTTATGACAGCTTCATCCCAAGGTAGGTGGTTCTGGAGTTGGTATATCCTACTTCCTGTTGTCGGCTGAAGTCTGGTTCTGAATGGACTGATGACAAGATTCTCTGAGATTTAAACTTTGTAATTTCATAGTTATTAGGGGCAAATATTTCTCACTATGATTGCCACCAAAACGGACATTTTTGGGAGGGGAGGGAACTTCAAAACAAATGAGATTTTAGGGGGTTTAGCAGTTTAATATGGTTGATTACAGGGAAGCTTCTGTATGCAGCAGCATGATGCCATGTACCATTCTTAATTGCAAGTGTAAGATGTTAATTAGACGCTGCTACTTCTTTTCTGGCTGCTGGATTAAATATCCCTGAACTTTCCCTGTGTATTAGAATCCCTTCCAGCTCAAATTTTAGGTGAATTCTTTCATCCATCCTTGTTACATCTAACCCCAGACCAAAATTCGACAGAATCCAAATTCTAGGCTACTTCAGTGTAAATCTGACCTCACTTATGAAATTCCACTTAATCATAGAATAGACATTTTTTTTTTTTACTTTCACAGTAACTCTAACTCCACCTGGCTTAATTAAAACAATAACAAAAGAGAAGAAAGAATATCATGCTTCTACTTTCATTCATATCTGATTTAATCCAAGTGGTTAGGCAGGCTAATCTCTATTGGCTCACATCTAATTTTTTAGTAGATTGGGAAGTTTAACTTTTTGACGCTGTAATTTCCAATGTACTTATTTTTCTTTACATTTTACTGTGACTGTCAACATCAACTTGCATATTTTGGATCTTGTGGATTTTCCAAGAAACCATATGGCTTAGACCTCTGCCTTCAGGCAGATAATATCCTATTAGTGCTCAATAACAAAAATTCTTCTTATGAACAATTTTAGAGCTCTTAAAGCTTTTTGATTTTTTTTTTCTAACCACATGTCTAGACCTCTGAATGCTGCTATTGTTGGCATTATATTACTCTTAAAGGGTCCCTGTAGAATCGCCTGATGCGTGTGACTGCATCAAGGCCACGCTTGAGAGATTTTAGATGGGAGAGTGCCTGATTGCAAAACCTGAGGGTATTTTTTTCTGCAGTGGAAAATATGTTCCCTACTTACTAAGTGATTTATTTTGTCTAAAAAAAAAAAAAAAAAAAAAAAAGACATTTTGGAGGTGGAGGAAAAATGTCTCTGTCGATGTAGCTGTCCCGAGCTTAATGTCATTTTCTCTGGATGATAACTTTTTCTGTATAGTCATTGTGTCCTACAGCTGTAGCCTATGGATGATTTTTCTCCCATATAACTTCTTTGTGTTCTTGTTTCAGAACATTCAACTTCATCATCTTTGACAGCGTGGTAAACAGTTTGTGGCATAAGGTAAGCAATATTCTGTTTTGTTTTGTTTAAACTCATTAATGTGGGAAAAGTACTGCCAACATAGTGTTTGGAAATGATACCTTGCATACAATAAAGACTCCAGAAATGAAGCAAATGAATGACTGCCCCCCAAGGACCAATGGTTTCAATATCAAATACTACAATACCAATCATTCTGATAGCTATGTGTTGGAATAGATATTTTGAAACTGAGGACTCTCTGGGCCTTTTAAGTCCATTGTCTGCTAATTCATAAAAATAACACGTTCTTGTTTAAGTTAGTGCTTTCTAGTCAAGATGATTATCACTAAATTAACATGATTAAGAAAACAATAACAAAACAACAATAATACATAACATGAATTGAGTACTAGGCCTTGTGCCAATTATTACTGGGGTTGATGCTTAGGATTACTTTATGACTCTAAGAATCTTTCCTTCTGTTAATTTGAGGTAGAACCCATTCTTGTAGAAAAGCATAAATATACATTATTTTTACCAGATGGGCTCTTGCTCCCCAAACTGTATTGTCAACTTCTATCCTTGATAGCTAGGTTTTACATACCTATTTTGGATGAGAGCATAAATAGTATATAAAGTGATGCCTGTTTTGCATAATGTGCCTGCTTAATTTTTCTTTGGTCCTCCTCTTATTTGTGGGTTGGATGGAATGGGGTGAGAATTACTGTTTATTGCTACTGAAAAGGCCAAGTCCTAAGACAGTGGCTGCTGTCTAGAAGAGAGAAGGGTTCCCTCTGCAGTCAAGGAAGCTCCAGTTTGATCTTTTATAGGAATATGAGAAAAGCATAAAGATTAACCAAACATTAAGGAAGCAAAAGAACACAATCAAAATAAGAGCTGCAAAGACACATGACCCCATGTCTCTTCACCTCTTTCAGGGTCGAATCCAAGAGGAAGGGAGCCCTTACAAGCTCCCCGGAATTTCTGTATGCTCAAAACAGTAGCAAACACCAGAGATCCTCTTTGGGAACTCAGAAATTTATCAGATTTGAGGTTTGGCTCAGTTTGTGCACATTGACATTTTCCAAAATGGAAGATATATACTATTCCATGTTGCCTTCTTTCATCCATCCTCGATTAACTGGTCATTACTCAAAACACTAGAAAATAAGTGGAGACTGAGTGGATACTAGCTCTGCCTTTCCACCACAACCTATAGCTACCGTGCTCATATTTGTTTTACAGGCTATGAGATGTATTACGTTATCTATAGAAAGAAGGTCGGGTCAAATCTTCACCAATCAACGTGAGAGTTATAAATCACAAAATCATAGACTGCTAAAGCTATAAGGACATTGGATCCAATCTAATCCATGCCATTTATTTTACAGAGGTAAAAATATAGTCCAAAAATGGTAAAATCACCTTCTTGTTCAAGAACATAAAGTTAGTGTTAGTTTCATTGATAATATACTTGTTCTTTTACATTCTGCATGTGTGGGAACATATTTTATTCTGTACCCTAAAATAAGATTTTGAAAATCTTTTATTAATACAGTACAGCAGTTCACATTCTGTTTATGAAGGATTTAAAATCGTTTTAATTTACCACAATATTCTGTCAGTGTAATTAACCATCTCAGGCTACAGTATTCAACATTAAACAAAAAAATTTTTTTTTCTACTGGTTTCCTTGAAATGAGCAGTTTGCTTCCTGTTGCTAAGGAAACAGATTTTTGCATGAAATGTAATGTAGCATTGATGTCACAGTAAACCACTAAAGTGGAAATCTTTAAAGTCTGACAACATCTTGAGAATAAGCAGTTTTCTCTAATCAAAATGAATTCAAAATTATTCTGAGCATGTGCAAATGCAGTATTTTAGAAACACATTTCTGCTGGTAAGGACTTGCTTTGTTTATCTACTTTACTCAAAATCAACATAAAGTACTTTTAATATGTGCTTATACTATATGCAATTTATATTTTCATAATCCCAACTTCCTATAACTATAATTAAAAGATTATTTTAACAAAGCAGTAGTAATTATGCTTAAAAACAAAAAGGATAATTTAAAAATTAAGTGAATTTTATCATGAATGGTGTTAGCATTATCTTTTATAAAAAAAAAATAAAACTGAATGATAGGATTTATCCTTTATGTATCCTTTGTTTCCCGGCTCAAGTTTTCTTAATAAAATAAAAAATGGTCCAGATATTTGGAGAGCAGACTTTCTTAGGTCAACAGCAGAGAGCCTTTTTATCTAACTATGGTTTAATTCAGGAAAGATAAAATGTACAGTCTCTAAGAAACACTATATTTTATTAGTGTTTATAAGCCCCCAAAATGTTATTTCTTGGGCATTTTTGACAAGTGGCAACATGGTAGTAGCTGACTAATCCTTTAATTTCAAATCAGATCTAGTGGGTTTCATGAAATGAACTGGGCTTTTAAAGATGCAGCTCACTTATTCACTGGCTTAGGGGTTTAATTGTCTGGTTATCTGAATGAATCCTTTTAAGGGGGCAGAGAGTGCTTTCCTTTCAAGGGACTGGGAATGGTGGCACAGTGTCCATGGATCTTCAACAGTGGGGTTAAAATAGCCTCAGGGCCACACAGATCCCTACCAGGCTGGATTCCCTGCATTTACAACAGGCCCATTGCCCAGATCCTCTGGGAGCAGGTTGCTAGAGTTTGGGCTGCATTGTTGGGAGGGTTAAAAAAAAAAAAAATGGTCATGATTTTTGGTTGTTTGTGGGGAAGTCTACAATGAAGCTTATATATTTTTTCCAAACTCAGGAAAACCTAGAATCTAATCATAAGGTTAACAGTTTTGACAATCAGGAAACTTGAATTTAAGGTTTGTATATTTTGATATATTCAATTCTGCTTATATTGAAGTTTGGGGTTTATATGCCTGGTTCTTGAGGCCGCTGCAGAGTTTATTTACACTTTTCTTATGACTTTTGTCACTTTCAGCCCTAGATGATCATCAGGAAGTTCTATCCTGTTTATGATGTAATGTTTTAGAGACAATGCAATGATTTATCTATCTCAGCACGCTTGCAGAGTATGACGTCCTGTATGTATCACAGTCATTACATTTGTGTTGGAAAAATAAGGGGATTGCTGAACTTTATTTTGGTGTTATATCAACGATTCTCCCAACATAGCTTTTATAATTGAGGTAAGAGAGGCATTTGTGTGTGTGTGTGTGTGTGTGTGTGTGTGTGTTGATGTCGTTGCTTTCATCTTTGCATAATTATTACAGTGTAAATAAACCTAACTAAATGGGCTGCTCAAGTCAATTATTTAATTAAAAAATTAAAAACTTCTATAAGAGTTGTAGAATATTTGTTAAAAACGTGAGTTCAGTGACATGGTATATACATAATCCATTTAAGAAAAACTAAATCATATTTCCCAAACAACAGACCAGCTATTACAACCATGAAGTTACAAAATAACACAGACGACTTTGATATCTCTTTTCAAGTCATTTTACAAAACTTAGTCCATGTGATTTTCTTCCCAAATAACCATTGTTTCTGAAGTGCTAGTGAATATATTAAGGAGTTCTAGAACATGCCTAAAAATAAGGAAATGCTTTAAAATTTGTTTTTATTAATCTAGCAGTTGGATACTTGTAGGTTTAAGAACAGAAGTAAAAGAAATAGACTTGGTTGCACAGTAAGTCTCTGCTGCTAACCCCGTGTTCTGGAAAACAGTCTTAACTGTTTCCAGGAATGGTGCTGGAGTGCTCCTTCTTCATCTGTGTTGCTCTTTGCCCTTCTGCATGGCCTCTCTTTGGGCAACCCTCTGCCCTACACTCCTTTTCCTCTGTCTGCATACCAGGACCCAACAGAAACTAGGGCTCAGAAGCTGAAGACTTCCTCTCATCAGACAGGCAATTTCTTACTTACCACATAATCTTGGACATGCTGATAAATGCCCTTAAACTTCTATTTTTTTTTCAATTGTAAAATACAGATTAAAAAAAAAAGAAACTTCCCTGTTGATAAGTTATGCATGTAAATCCTGAGGCAGAATGTTTGACACAGAATTAAACATGATAGAAGATAGCTATGATGATGATGATAATGATCTATGCATGGGAAGAGAATGAACCCCCCTAGATATATCTCAGGGTTGTGAAATCTTATCATTAATACCTGTGTGAAGGATTCAACTGAGAAAAATAAATTACTGAAAAATATTAAGATAAAATTATTCTGGACTGATTTTAGACCAGAGCTTTCTTTCCCATTCTAAAAAAGAAAAGATACTGAATAATACTACATACAGGTTATCAGAGATAAGGAGCTCAGCAAGCTTTTAATTAAGTTATTCGAATTAATGGGATCAGTGCACTAGGGTGCAGATATTTTATCTTTACCTAGAAGCTAAGAACCATTTTCTTCATCTACTGCCATGTTGCACCACATTCACAAAAATTCCACAATAATGCCAGTAAATCTATTGCTTTAAAAGGATATGTGCAAAAATAGTCTTTGCCTTAATGATGTCAGAATTACAGAAACTTTGGGAGTGAACAGTGTTTTGGGGTAGGAGGATTTCTCAGGGAAAGACTAAGAAAAAGTTCTTCAAATATTTTCAAATTAAGAAAAAGAAGAGGTTTTTATGCTAGAGTTCTGCTCCTTAGTGTGCAGTTCATTGTGCTAATAAAGCTTTTATAGACTTGCATAGCAAACTTGCTAAAGTAAACCCACTTTGAGTGACAACTAATAGCAAAAAAGAGAGAAAAAGAAAAGGAGATAATACAGCTAAAACTAGCATTAGTATTCATGAAAACTAGTAAAATCTAATAAAGATGAAATATATATCATGGCCAAATAACCCACAAACACAGTACACATTGCTTTGGTGACAAACTATGCTTTTCATTATGGGAGCATAAATATAAAGTAAAAATCTCTATGGAACAAATTTTATTTAAATAATTTCCATGTGCTAAAATTGACATTTGAATTTTAAACCATTTTAAAGTCTACTGGAATTCATTTTAATTTGTTCTCTGAAAATATTTTCTTTTTTCCTTATATTAGATTTTGAAGGCTGTTTCCATAGAAACCACTTCATCAAGCAAGAGCTTGAACTTTTTTTAAAAAAACATAAAATGGGCTTGACCATCTCTTTTCCTATAGAGGTATAAACAACCTAAAATAGCACACAAAATGATTTTAAAGGTAGGCTGATGTTTACAGCGCAACCCCTGCGGCCAGAAAGTTCATGGAATTGTTCTTTGCTGGTTTGTCTACTGCGTTCTTAGATTGGAGGCTGCTGTGACAATGTTCTTTTTTTTTTCTTTCTTCCTTCCTCCCTCCTTCCCTCTGTCCCGCCTTCCCTTCTTTCCTGAATTAGTACCCTATGGCTGTTGTAATAAATGACTACAAACTTGGTGGCTAAAAACAGAACAAATCCATGTTCCCTTATGGTTCTAGAGGACAGAAGTCTTAAAACAGTTTCACTGGGTTAAAGTCAAGGTGAAGGCAGGATGGGCTCCTTCTGTAGGCTCTAGGGAAGAATCCTGTTCCTTGGCTGTTTTAGCATCTGGTAGCCCCTTGCACTCCTGGACTGGTGACCTTCTTCTTGTGTTATTCCAAACACTTGACTCTATCACCATTTCTCCTGACATGTCTCTGCTCTTCTCACTCCTTCCTACTAGAATCTTTAACGATTACAACCCTTTTGCCATAGTGATCATGATTCTGGGTTTATTTGGCCTACCGTACTTCCTTTCTTCCCGTGTTTCAAGTTCTTGTTTGCACAGAAAAAAAAAATAATAATAGCACAGTTTGTACGTGTAGGTAATGAATAAAGACAAATAAAACTCACCAGCAAAGATTCAGCTTCAAGAAATGTTTGAAAACAGCTGAGATGGTATGCAGTGTGTCAAAATACCAGATAACTGTCAACAAAAATACCAGATAACTGTGTCAACAAAAATACCAGATAACTTGCTCAGTATATTTTCAGAGCTGATGATAACAGATTTTCATATTTGCATAATGCCTTAAGTATTTGCATAGAATTACACGCAATACATCAGTGGGGTTAGCCCCACTGTGCATATGATTATGCACTCTTCCTGTTCAGACAGGTAAGGTCCCATGACACGAAGTGCCTTGTAGAAGCTTATTCAACTTTCAAACTAGGTTGTCAAGAAAAGCACTGTCCTGTCTCCTTGCTCGGTGGCTTTATTACTGCTTAGAGATTCAGGCTGAGAAGAGTATAGGTTATTTCCTCTCCACCACTTGTGAAAAGCACATTATGCAAATGAATAGAACAATGCAGTTTTTAGAAATATATATATATATATAGGAATCGAAGCTGTTAACAAGGCCTAGATTTGTATCATAATCCAAATTACTTTTTTACTCTGAAGAGCTTTGTTTTTGCTCTACTTTATTTTTTTTAATTTTTTATTTAAATTCAATTTGCCAACCTATAGTATAACACCCAGCGCTCATCCCATCAACCGCCCTCAGTTCCTGTTCACCCAGTCAGCCCTTCCCCACCCCCTACTTTGTATATTAAGAAAAAATCTTATTGGTAAACATTTGATATTTTCCCAAACATTTAACAGAAAATAAAAATGAAACAATTATGATCCTACCACAAAAATAACTTTTTCTTTATTCTTTTTTTTTTCTTTTTATTTATTCTTGACATGATTACTTCAGGTCTTCTATGCATTTTTTTTAACAAATATGTTTTGTTTTTCAAAACAATGAATTGTAATTTTTTTCTGTATCATTAGAAACTTAAAATGGTGATAAATGCTTACTACTGTATAATATTATTAGGTTAGAAATTATTTTTGTTTTTTGTGTGCACATTGGATTGTTTTTAGAATTTAAAACTAAAATTGCGGGATCCCTGGGTGGCGCAGGGGTTTGGCGCCTGCCTTTGGCCCAGGGCGCGATCCTGGAGACCCGGAATCGAATCCCACGTCGGGCTCCCGGTGCATGGAGCCTGCTTCTCCCTCTGCCTGTGTCTCTGCCTCTCTCTCTCTCTCTCTCTGTGTGACTATCGTAAATAAATAAAGAAAAAAAAAATTAAAAAAAAAAAAACTAAAATTGCAATTTCGTGCTCAAATATGATTAGTGGTAAGATTCTATGTTCTAAGTGCTAACCACTATCCATTAGAATCCTTTTAGCAGTTATCTGTAAATGCCCAATTCTTTGGCATTTTGTCAATATTGGATACAATTTTCAATGCTTTCCAATACATAACACAAAGTGTTATTTCTTTGTTTTCATAATTTTATCTAGTTTTGTAGTAGGATGAACTTTCTTTTTTTGCCATTTTATATCATTATGAATTGTTTGTTTACATCCTTTGCAGATTTGTCCTTTTGTTGAATTTTAAAATTAACGTAAATACTAATTAATACTATTTAAAACTCTGCCACTTGGTATACAGAATTATTAAATTGTGATTATTGATATCACCAGTTAGAAGCTCTTATTTTTTATTTAAAAAATAAAAAGTACAGTAATCTTTCATTGGTTAAGTTTTTAAGCTGACAAGTATCAGTGAGTATATGATTATATTTTAAAATTTATTTATTGTTTTAAATGGTTTTTCCTTCAGACAAGTAATACTAAGTGTTCTATAACACTGCATATAATTATATAAGAAAATAGCTGTGTTTGTATAAATTATAGGCCACATGGATTATTCCTACATGAATAAAATATGGTTTTCCTACAAAGCTTTTATGTGCTCAATGGTTTTATTTACCTCTAGGATAGGAGTAATCTTTTTATCTCCAATTCTCTTATTAGTCACTCCTGAATCTACTTCAATTAGACTTTTTTCAGCCAGCTCCTCTCCACAATACTCTCAATTCCACATTGCTCTGTGAACTTGATGGGTGCCCTAGGTCTTGAGGTCACAGGACTGACCCAAGGCACCTAGGATGTTAAGTTTACAGTATGAGGTAGACATTATAGGCACATGTGGGAATAAGGTCCTTCTATAGACCTGGCGCCTGTGAATACCACTCCCCAGTGCTGACAATCTTCTGTCCTGAGGAAGTCATGTCATTATTCAAAACTCAACTAAAATAACATTTTCTAAAGGAGAAATGCCCCTGACCAAGTCATGTCCTACCTCTATTCTTTCTCATAGCACATTATAATTCTACATAGGGCATCAACATTTTAATTACAATGTATGTAAAATTTTATTCATTATCTGACTCCCTCAGAAATATGCCTAACTCATGGAAGGCTAAAAAGTATATACCTGTTGTGTAAATAGTGGGTCTAATTTTGAGATGCATAATTCAATTTAATTATAACCCCATAGATTTTTCTTACCGTACTTTTCTAAAAAATTAAACATTTTAATCCAATGGAGAGAATCCATACTACACTTACATATTTAACATAAGACATAACAAAGCATTATAAAAATTTATAATATGCAGAAATTTCATAATATTATTATTAATAACTGTAATAAAAGTTTTTTCACTCTCAATATGTGAATAAACCGTTTCATGAAAAATCAAATCTGAAAAAAGTAACTTTTTAACTCATTCTATTTTGAAAAATATAAAATAAGAACTGAATAGATACACAAAGAAATAACTTACAGATCAGGAGATGCATCTAATATAAGACAAACTCAGTCTTATTTAATGTAGAGCAATTATTATTCAGAATAATAAAAAATTATGATTGATGGGTTTTTTAGAAGACTTTATTTCCTTTTTCTATTATAAATCCTGTAGTTCTCACTAGTCAAAAAGGTGTGTTTATTATTTATATTTATTCAACTTTTAATGTATCACGGGAAACTGGCATGAGGAATGGTAGAAAAAAAATAAAAATCAATTTTGAGTGTGACTTGCTTGGACTCATTAGATAATACACCTAAAACATACTATTGCCTCTTCTCTTTAACTTGGTATGTGCAAACACATAAAAGTTTTAGGTGATATTGAGTTGAATAGAATTGAACTGTTCATTTAATGAGCTTAAGCAGTATAACATAGTTGTGGAAAATCACAGATTTGTAAATAAGATGTACTTTGAGTCCACTCTTGGTTCTGACCTCTAGTGCCTTTGTGAAGTTAGGAAAATCAAATATACTCTCTAAACCTTTGTTTTCTGTAAATAAACAGAAAAATCAGATTCGCTTCCAAGAGCTAATTTGAATATTGAATGAGATAAGACTAAATGCTAAACGCATGGTTTGGGGCAAAGGCATATAAAAAATTAGCTTTTAGACAGCTTCAAGAAAAATGACTGATAGCATACCTAAGATATAAAGAGTTTAGCAGGACATATTTTTTACCTGCCTAATTTTTCTTTTCCTTGTAATGAAGACACTTATGGCGATATTAAAACCTACTGCATAAATATCACTAAAATCAAGAGTCCATTCACAAATTAGTAAAGTCTTTATAATCCTAAGTGGTCATAAACTGTGTACAACCTCCGTGAATGGGTTTGTTAATCAAGTTTTCATATCTATCACACATTGATGTCCAAGTTTTCAAGAATTAAAATATGTTAAAAAACACATAAAATATCTTCTGAATATAGTGTTTCTTTGTTTCAGACATTATTTTGATATTTCATGTTAGCTAAAGGAAACGAAGTGAATAATTGCCACTGCCAATTGATAGGATTGTAATAATAAACATTGTAATATGAGTCAGTAAATGCTAATTCAGAAAGAAATCTGGTTAACCAAATGTCATAAATAGAGATTTTATTGTATTCTAATTCCTATCATTAGGCTTTGTCTTACTACAGGATTTCTATAAATTACATGATTTTTCTATACATGACCATATATATACATATGCTTCGAAGTAGTCTACACGCAAATACAAACATATATACAACTTCTAGACTTGACATAAGTAATTTTCAATATTAACTACATAAAATGATGAAATTAATGCTACAATAGCAGGGATTAGTTTTTGCTGAACATAAGCTTATAGAAAATATGATCTTCAACATTTAACAAAACCTTGAAATATTTCTATATTTCACTAATGCTGTCATGTCAACTTTGCATTTGAATAATGCCCCATTAATATAATGCTTTATAGACTTACCAAATTACTCATACTCTGTCCTTTTGAATAGCAGACTAGATAGTTATGGATAATAATGCTATTATTCAAGGACAATAGGAAAGTGAAAATTTTATCATCAGGTTACCTCAGGGCAAAGTAAGAGAAGTAAAATCATTTTTTATGTTGGTAGTTCATATGCATTAAATTCTAGATTACTAAGGCACTCTGATAGATTCTCTGTTGAACAACTTTAGAATTGGGTCTAAAGAATTAAGAAAATTATGTTTACAAGTAAAGAATTGAAGAATCATTTAAAAGAGTCACTCATCTTTCTGGAATCTTCTTCTTAGAAGAAGTGTTCCAAGAGGACAAGTAAATGTAGGCTTGTAGTTGTATATGGTGCTTTCTGAGGCTATGCTGGAAAACAAAACATCTGTAGAGAGCTTGACCAGGCACTCGGTTTAAACCTGGAAATCTATTAGGAAGTATACTGCTTGCAATTTTATTATTGGTTGAAAAACTGCCTGGTTGGATTAGTCTTCTAAAATAGAATGTGTTTACTATTATTGGGACTGCAAGACATTTGAACTTTGATTATTGTGTACATATTTAAACAACTGTAATTAACAGGAAATCACTATCTTTTAAATGCATTTTTAATCCCTAAAATTCAAAGCAAAAAGCAGTTAACAAGTGCCTAGGTGCTCTGACATACTGATGTGAGTGGGCAAAGTTAAACAGGGTGTTAACCCTTCAGGAAATTATTAGGAGGTTAACATGTATGCTTCATAATATTTGCTCTAGTTTTGGCTATATTTGCACATACCTAGTCCTAATTCACAGAAAATGAACGTATACTACTATGCTAAGTAGAGGGTACCATTTCTACTTATGCTGCTTTTATCTAAGTTATTTTTAACCTTGCCTTCTATATCTATGGTGTTTTCTATGTACAAATAAGAATGTCTTAGATTTTATAAGAATAGGCATAGTTTAATTTCATCATGAGCCTCAGACACCAAAGGTACTTTCCTATATTTTTTCTATATAAGTAAGGAAACAGTAACTTATATAATTGGCTAATAGTCATGGAAACATGAAAAAAAGCAAGTAAAACACTGCTTTCATGACTTTACTAATTTTACTTCTCAGCTGAATAGATTACATGATGAAATCCATATAGTTAAAATAATCTACATACTGTTAATAAAATGTGTATTGTCTAAGATATTGCCGGTAGGAGGCAAGGAGTCCGGTACAAAACAAAAAAATTGAAACTTCTTCACAAATAAGATTTAGAAATAGATTACCTGAAAAACTTCTGGAAAAGCACCCAGTTATGATTTTTACTACCTTCTTTTTCTCTCTCACTTAGTTTTCTGATCCTGGAGAGTTCTGTCTCAGCAAGATCTAGAACTTAGTAAAACATAAAAATAAGTGTGAAATTCCTTTGTTGAGAATTCCTCCTTCTAATCACTTTGTCCAGTGAAGAATGGATGAATGAGAGAACAGACTCAAAAATATCAACCGTGGGATGTCTGGGTGGCTCAGAGGTTGAGCATCTGCCTTCGGCCCAGGGCATGACCCCAGGGTCCTGGAATCGAGTCCCACATTGGTTTCCCCACAGGGAGCCTGCTTCTCCCTCTGCCTGTGTCTCTGCCTCTCTTTCTGTTCTCTCATGAATAAATAAATAAAAATCTTAAAAAAAAGATATTATAAAAAACATATCAACCATGATCCAAGCAAAATACACACTAGAGGAAGACAAACCATGAGAGACTCTTAACTCTGGGAAACACACTGAGGGTTGCTGAAGGGGAGGTGGGTGGGGGAGGGATAACTGGGTAACGAGCATTAAGGAGGGCACATGATGTAATAAGCACTGGGTATTATATGCAACTGACTAATTATTGAAAACTACATCTGAAACTAATGATGGACTATATGTTGACAGATTGAATTTAAAGTAAAAAAAATACCTACAGGGATGCCTAGGTGGTTTAGTGATGAGCACCTGCCTTCGACTCAGGGCGTGATCCTGGGATGCCGGGATGGAGTCCCTCACTGAGCTCCCCAAGGAGCCTGCTTCTCGCTCTGCCTATGTCTCTGCCTCTACCTCTCTCTCTGCGTCTCTCATGCATATGTAAATAAAATCTTTAAAAAAAATACCTACAACCCATGAAAACATGAAAAAAAAATAAGTGTGAAATTCATTCACTTTGCAAACAAGTATTCATTTTGCACCAAGTATTGTCAAGAATTCTTCTGGACTCTAGGAACACTAAGGTAAGAAAGACGATTTCTGCCTCACAGAGCTTTAATAAGTAGACAATCATCACACAGTTCACTAAGTTCTATGGTTGGGGGATTTTGCATTATATTATTGAAGCATGTAAAAAGGAATACAAGAATTGGGGTCGGTGAAGATAGAGTGTGAGAAATGGCACAGTATATGAGACCTGAGGATGAATAGAAGTTAGCTAGCCTGATTTTAAAAAAAGAAAAGTTATGAGGGATGAGAGGAATTAAAGGAAACAGGATCTACAGATATATAGAAATAAACACTGTCACATTCCCCTCTGACACCTCCTTCAGAGTTAACACATCTATCTCCCTCCCGCTAGAAATATCTACCACTGAAGTCTCAAAGCTGTATCCTTCCCTGGGAATTCCCATCAGCTGCACAAATCCACCTTGCCTAAGGTCATGCTCTCTCTCAAGGAGCTGCTCATTATGAGTTGATGTGGCGATGCCAACATCTAGCCTCCTTGCTATAGTTTGGGGGAATCCAAAGAGACATCCTAGCTCGAGATTTTCATATGATTGGCTGAGACCTCAGTTGCCATCACATTGTTGGTTAGCTTTTCTCTTCTCCCAACTTCCGCTGGCCTCCCTTCCTTACAGGTGTATCCTCCTAGAACACTCCCCAGTAAATCACTGGCATGCAACTCTCCTTCTCACTGTCTGTTTCCAAAGCACCCAATCTAAAATGAACACAGAAGTGGAAGATGACATGGAACCTGAAAGAAGACCAACATGGCCATGGATTGGAGAGTTAGGGAGAGCCAAAAAAAAAAAAAAAAAAAAAAAAAACAGAGAGAGAGAGAGAGAGAGAGGAGAAGTAAGAATGAGTCAGCCCGTCTTGGAAATCTTATTGTAACATTACTATAAAAGCAATAGAGAATGGTTGAAGTGTTTTATACATAGGATTGACACAGTCACATTGGAATTTCATAAGATTTTTCTGGCTGCTGGAAGGACAATGGATTAGAAGAGGACAAAGTTAAAGGCAAAGAAAAAGCCCCTTTGCAGAAGCATTCATTGTGAGAAATGACATTTGAATGAGTATGGGGATAATGGAGAAAGAGATAACTGAATGCACATGAGATATATTTTGGAGTTAGAATAGATAGAAATTAAGGTTGGATGTGTAGGGAGACAAAAATACAGAGTTTCAAATGAAGTTCATTTGTGTGGCACTGCGGTGAAATGATGGTGCCATTTATGGCAATAGAGGAATAGGCTCTGCTACCTAACTATGGTTAAGTAAATTTCATTTCTCTAAGTTTAAGATTGTGTAGAGATAGATTTTTAGATTAGATATATACACACATATAAGTGTACAATGCCATGTAAATGCTAAGGACCTTGATAACACTAGAATATGAGACAGGTTTGGGCATAAATGCTTAGCGTGAAGGTAGAGGAAAATAATTTCGGGGCAAGCAACTTGAAATTCCTTGGAGGGGATTTGGGGGAAATGCATAGGAAGAGGACTGAATTAGATTGGTTTGAAAAATATTTTTTGAAATAAAAAAAGAAAAATGTTTTTTGTATAACATGGAATCTGCAGGATTTAAAATGTTGGAGCTATCAGCTTTATAATTCTCCTGGCCTTGCCCTAAGATTATTGACTTGTGTGGATGACTGTTGCAGCATCAGACTTTGCAATGGAGTTCAAAAATAATGTCTGGGAAAACCATGAGAACTACTACTGCTATTGCTATCTTTTTGTTTTATTATTAATTTTTTAATTTTAAAAAAGCAATGCTTTTCTCACAAAATTCATCCCTCAGTCCCTTGACAAGAATTATACTATGTGGCTACCCCTAACTGTCACAGAGCAAATGCTTAGCTTTCCCATCCTTAATAACTGAGATTTGCAAGGAGTAAAAGAGGCTGGGAATAGGCTGGATTGGGTCAACCATCTTAGTGCCTGCCACAATCTACCCTTTGTATTCCCAACCTTCAAACGTGCACTTTTCTCACATATATCCATTGCATGAAAAACTTTTGCCTAAATACTTTTGAGTTATTCATCAAACTTTAGGTTCAGAATCTGTCTTTAGCAACCTCAAAAGTAAAACAAGTTATGTGCCCAGAACACCTAACATAAAAAGATTAAAAAACAAAACAAAACAAAACAAAAAAAAAACACTGGATTCTTAAATGGATTTTTCTACTTAAAGTTCTTTTACTTTGACAAAAAAAAAAAAAAAAAAAAAAAGCCTTGTGTCTTATCTGAACTCCTGATAAGGTTGATCCTCTAATATTAGCTTCAGCTCAAGTTACAGAATAAATTGGATTTTGAGACTTTAAATTCAAAATTATGGGACTCTTACTCGATTTAGATTGCTAAAGACAGAGTACTTTTGATTACTAAAGCCATATCGTGTGTGATCTGCTTTCAGACCAGCCATTCCTTTTTTGTTGGAAGAGACAAGAAATAACAAAGATGCTCCAATATTTTTTCCTATAATTTTCACTATTTACACAGCATTGGTCTGTAAATGGCCTGGATTCAAGGCTGTAGATTACCCTAATTTGATCAAATATTTCATCTCATAATAAAAGTCACCAACATTAGATCAAATTGGTTGGGTCTTTGTTAAACAAAACTATCTCCTCCACTTGGTTTACCTGCAACATCTTGTGGTAGATACTGCATAAATGTTTTAGACAGTTCTAGTTAGATTTAATCATAGGTACTCAATTATTTTGGCTGTTAGGTTAATAGAATCTGGTTCCTCTATTTCTCTTTTCCATGTGGATATTGCTTAGAGAAACTGTTGATGTTTGATTTCCACCTTATAATTGGTCTTCTTATTTATCTTGTTGAAATCATTGCTGATTTCAATAGTATGGTTGTTGTTTCTTTTGAGTGTTCCAGGGCTTATTTGAGTGTTCCTGTCTTATTTCCTACTAATAACACTTGTGGAATATTAACTTCCTAAGA
Organism: Canis lupus baileyi; assembly: GCF_048164855.1. Lineage (NCBI taxonomy): Eukaryota > Metazoa > Chordata > Mammalia > Carnivora > Canidae > Canis > Canis lupus. The sequence continues at coordinate 44,185,769 of NC_132851.1, read as the reverse complement.
AAATAATATATGTTTTTGTACCTTTAAATACTTTCTAACTGGAAATCTATTTTAGTTGTATAGCATTATTACAGCAATTTTCTCTATTTCTTATCCTCTATCTTCTTAGTTTTTCATCTTCTGTCATTTTGGCTCATATTGAGTTCTATTTTATTTTTTTTAATTAATTAATTTATTTATTTATGATAGTCACACAGAGAGAGAGAGAGAGAGAGAGAGAGAGGCAGAGACACAGGCAGAGGGAGAAGCAGGCTCCATGCACCGGGAGCCCGATGTGGGATTCGATCCCAGGTCTCCAGGATCGCGTCCTGGGCCAAAGGCAGGCGCCAAACCACTGCGCCACCCAGAGATCCCCTATTTTATTTTATTTTGTTTGTTTTATTTTTAAATATAATCTCATAGTCTCTTCTAATAGTTGGATTTCCCTATTTCCCAATTAGTGACATGACTAATAATTTTGAATTTAGTTTCTGTTTTCTGTTTTTTATGATTTTACTTTGTTCCTGTTTTGCTTTCTGAATTTTCTTAAAATCATAGGTTTCTTATTTTTATTTTCCCTGTATTAGATTGAAGAACATAAATATTTCATCACTCTTAAGACTTACATCATTTAGACATTTCTGGAATTGAAATGTGTCTCTTCACTGATGGCATCTTGAGTTACAGTCAACTGGAAGTCATGACAAAGCTGCCCCTGCTTTTTCATGCATAACCTTTGTCATATAATTTCATATTAGAGGAAAAACACATTATTGGTCCACATATTTTTTGGTACCACGTATTTATACTTAGTTATCTTTTAAAATATCTACAAAAATAGTATGATTGACTGAGATGTAAAGTTACTTTGGAAATTAATATGGGAACGGTGAAGGCATACATTTGATAGCAGTGAAGCAAATATCTGCTGTTGGAACAATTAAAATGATTCCATATTTACTTGCTGAATAACAGTAAGTGGTTTAGGGGACCACAAAAAGGAAGAGACTTGAAAGTAGATTAAGCTGCATCATGTTTTGTAACTGAGATAAATAAAAAGGACCATTTATCACATACCAAGTAAGTAAGTACCAACATCAAAACTTGTAGATGGCTGTCAGAAGTCTGGAAGGAAATACTGGAGAAAATGCTATAGCACCAATCCTTAAGCTGGTTCATACTATGCTACTATAAGGGGGGAAAAAGAGGAGAGGGGCTTTGAAGTATTCAATTTTAAAGAGTTATCTGAGAGATTAGGACTTTGTCAAAACATTTTAAGGCAAACATTTGTTTCCTACATTTTTCTTTCGATGGTTGTAGAAGATATGATACAATAGGTACACCTCAATAATTCTTAATACATATAAACACTCTTGTTTAAAAAAATATTTATTTATTCATGAGAGACACAGGGGGAGAGAGAAAGAGAGAGAGAGAGAGAGAGAGAGGCAGAGACACAGGCAGAGGGAGAAGCAGGCTCCATGCAGGGAGCCCGACACAGGACTCGATCCTGGGACTCTGGGATCATGCCCTGGGCCCAAGGCGGTGCTAAACCGCTGAGCCACCTGGGCTGCCCCTACATAAGCATTCTAACATATAAATGTGTTGTTATTGACAGCATCTTTTTCTTTCTTTATCGAACATTAAAAATATGGTGCATCTTAAAATTAATGACATAGTTTTAATGATTTATTTTTTGAATAATCACCTTTACAGTTTTGGCATTCCTTTGTATACTTTTCTGACAAATTTCAGAGTAATTTAATAGGTAAAGTGTGAATATAGAAACAGAGAAGAAATGAGTATTTGATGAATTTTTGAGCATTTGTAAAAGTCAGTTATTATATATATTTAAGAAGTTGAAATAAATTTTGTAATTATACAGAAATAGTTGTGCAGTTTAGATATCTGTGTTGTTAAAACAACGCCCCACCCACGTTTTTTTTTTTTTTTATTAGAAATGAGTTGGTATATTGGAGTAGAAGTTACAGATTGAGAGGCCTACTGTGGTCTGTGTATTAAGAAAACTTTTGCATATGAGCTGAATGACAAAATCCTCTTTGTGGTTTTCAATTGTTGTTCTCAAAGGGATGGATTATTTCATGTAGTTAATACTACCTGTCCTGGAAGCAAGTTGTTTCATCTGATTGGAAAGGCAAGTGTTTACTTGTAGCCTCTAATGTGTAATAATTCTGTTTTTCAAACGAAATTCATGATAGTCCCTGCCTTCTCTACAACTAAGAATCTAGAGGACAAGTGGTCCCAGCTAGGGAAAAATTATATTAGCCCCTGATATGCAGTCTTTGCTCTCTAAGCTCAGAATTATTAACAGTGTTCTTCAACTGTATTACACAAATCTTTGTAATATAAATATCACACAATTTGTCATTACTCATTAATGTATATGGATTTGGATTTATGAATTAAAATTTCAATATATTATAAAATTATTTCAAGGTTATTCTTACCATAATGGTTTTCTCATGTGCATTGCAGCTCTGAGCTCACAGCATTTCCCAAAGCTACATACTCTGAGAGAGTAATAACCTTTCCACCTAAGAGCACTCATGACTCCTGGAACTCTTACTTTCAGTTTGAAACAATGCCTAGTAAAGTTACATTGCAAGGACCTGATAAGGCTTGAAAGGATTTTCCATTTCAGGATAGATAAAGCCTTCCCACAAGCAGGGTTCTACAAGGGAATCAAATATTCCCCAAAGGGAAAGAGTCTTTAATACACATTACTCCTTTCATACCAAAATTGAAGTAATCAAGGCTATATGACTCAGATGGGACATAATGGTCAAACAAGGGAACCAAAAAACGGAGAATGAGGCTTATGAAGCTAAAGCTATTTTGGGTCATGTTATAGACTTCCAACGGTTACTCTTCAAATCAATTAAAACTACTTAGTTTTGCTACTAATAATATGTATCTGAGTAAATGTATAGTATACGTACAAAAATACATAACCATGAATTCATATATATGTAAATATATTTGTTATTCTGTAAATAATTAGTATGGAATATGTTATACGCACAAAATAGATATATACAGTGCGTGTGTATCTCTATCTGTGATTCCTTACTGTGATTCTTTTATTCTTTTAAGCATTTTGTATGTTGTAACTTAGTTCATCTTCACAGGAGTACTAATTATTATTAATTTAGATGAGAAGACTGAAAGACCGTTAAACAAAAACCAAGATGTAACGCTGATGAACTGAAGAGAGTAATGTGCTTTGATTTTGTTCTTTCTACTACATCGCTAATATTTATTATTGCCAAGGATGTGAATATTGATGTCTGATAAACATGCTTTAGAGCCAGACGATTGCTGTGGTAGGTAGGCTATTAAGATGGCCTCTAAGACTGCCCTGGGGAACATGCCCTGTGTGACCTTTGATCTCAGAGTGTGAGCGAGATGGGATGAGATACATGAGTTTGTTGGTGTAGGCTGCAGATGCGATTTTGCAGCTATAAAATGGAGCATGGTGAGGATGGGCTAACTAGTGACAGATGGAAATGCAGCGATTCTATCACTCTAGCTCTGCATTTTCACATCACCTATACAGTGGAAATATGAATCTCATTGAAACAGATGCATTTTCAACCGTCTTAGGTAGTCAGACAATAGAAACATGGCCTCAGAGGGTTTCTAAGTAAAGTCCTGTGAAGAAAAAGGTACAGAACAATAGTGTTTGGCTGTTGAAAAGGCAGACTAGGGCATGGCCATCTTTCAATCTTCAGCAATGAACATGGTGACCTTCTGACAGTGATTCTTTATAGTTGTTTTTTTTCTTCTGCAGAGATAATGGCACAACCATAAAAGAATGCACAACTAATGCACAAAAGGATAAATAATAAATATGTTATTCTTATACCATTAAGTCAAGTGAGATTCAAAGCACTTTCACTCTAAGAAATTCCATGTTGCCGACTCTATATCTAAGTACATATTTTTTTTTTTAATCTAAGTACGTATTTTACATCACTTTGAAAAATATTGTCCAGTTTTCTTTCGGAGTCTGAAAATAAGAAATAAAAACATATTTAAATTTTAATGCTATATCGTATTTGGGCAGATTTTGAAATCACTCTCAAATTTACCAAGACCGTGTCTCTATTCTTTGATAACTTCCCAGGCTTTGCATATGTTAGAAGCTGAAAAAAGTCTGGAAAGGAAAACTAGCCTTCTCATCAGTATTTACTGAGTAGATTAGGTAATAGTACTCCAGCCTGAACCTCTATAAAATAGAAAGGAAACACCAAAATGTTTTGAATGATTTCAAGATTAAATTAGATTTTTAAAACAATGTTCCAAAATGAAAAAAATTAATAAGACTTAAAAGATTAATTAATAAATCACAAGGATAAATATAGCATAAGGAATGTGGTCAATAACACTGTAATTACTTTGTATGGTACAGGATGGCAATCACACTTATGGTAGTGAACATTTTTTGATATATATAAACATTGATTCACTATACTCCTGAAACTAATATAACATTGTATGCCAACTATACTTCAATTAAGTTAAAAAAAGAATAACATTCATTATAGTTACAAAATTTGCTAATGATTATATCACTACTGAATGTTTGGATATAAATTCTTATGCTTACTGAATTTACAAAAAAAGGAGAAGAAATTAATTCATAATATTATATGTATAATGGATAAAAAAATAAATATATTTCCACTCTCTGAGAAATATATTAGTGTCAATAATCAGTTTATCCTTAGATTATAAAGATCATATAAAATCAACCTGACATTGAATTAAGTTTTATGCATGGGATAACAGATGTTTTCAAGTGTGAGCTTTCTCCTATTTATGGAGATTTCCTGATATTTCTCTTTCATGCAGGAAAAAAACATCTCCATGGTATGATTTGATATTTGTTAATTTAATTTTATGTTTTTAGTTTTTAAAAAGATTTTATTTATTTATTCATGAGAGATGCAGATGGAGTGGCAGAGACATAGGCAGAGGGAGAAGCAGGCTCCCTGCTGGGAGCCCTGGGACTCCATCCCAGGACCACAGGATCATGATCTGAGCAAAAGGCAGATAGATGCTCAACCACTGAGCCACCCAGGTGCCCCAATATTTGTCCAGTTTAGAAAATAATAACATATATGTACATTATTTCATAAATATCATTAGGTGTTTAATCCCTTGAAAATAAGGACAATATATGGGAAGTATTGTGCTAGTGTTTTTATATAAAACATAACATATCTATTATCTATTATCTACCTACCTATCTCGAGCACAAAAATTTAATTATTCTTAGTCAAATAACTATGCAAAAATTTAAATAAGAAGTTATTAGACAAATAATAAAGAAATTTCTCCTTACATCTGGCCTTAGAAAATATTAGAAAAATTAAATCCATTAAAATGTTATTTTACCATAGTCCTGCTGTTTACTTTGTTGCTTTGCAGCTAGAAACTGCTTTATCAATATATCAGTGACACATTATTGGGGCAATTTACAACTTTTGTGTATGTGTTCAACCTTCAGAGTCTTTGCTGAAGATTCTACATTGACTATAGCTGAGAACTTTGAGTTAAAGTAACCTTTATCAAATTTCCTCTTGTTTATATTAAAATACTTGTATTTTTACATAATTTCATTATATTTTTATTTTTAAAAATGCATACTCTTCTGTCTATAATTAATCTCCTTATAGTGTTTTGATTTATGTCATCTTAAGTATTTTTAATGAGATAGCTTTATTTTTGTTGGATCTTACTTTTTATTATCTATTTCCTCTTTGCTAAATGCCAAAATGCTAAAAGTAATTAGAATGAAATACAACAAAAAGGGAAAGAAAATGTTTTTTCTCTCCTATTATTTCAGGGCTAGTATTCCATTATTTTTGTTTCTTCACCTGATAACTCACTTACATAATCCTTATTAATTCCATTTCTTAATCACTCATTTGCTTCTTTTACACTTGCAATTTGCGCTCTGCTCCCCATACTAATTAAGGTATTTTATCCAAAGTAACTAATTTTAAAAATATATTCCTTTACTCCTCCTGGCCTTAATGCAGTGATGGCTACTTTTTAAGCATATTCTTATTGGGTTTAGGGTTCAGTATTAAAGTGCTCCATTATTCACTCCAGAATGAGGAATGAATCAAGAGATGCAGAACATAGAGAAATGGGCATCAAACATTCTTAATAATAAAGGTGGATGGTGAATGAAACTTTAAGTATAGGGTCACAGTGAACTTCATAATCTTATGCTCCTTAACGAAGTAGCCCTTATCATTCAGTCATGGCTAGTGCTTGACAACTGCAAGCCTGCTTTATGTAGAAGAGTCTGTTCAGGATGGAGCAGAAAATATCTGTGTTTTAAGGACAGTTGGGTTTGGAAAGTAGAGAGATAGGCATTAAAAGGCTGTATGTATCTTCTACAAATACGTTAATCATATATAAAAGTCTTCCTGTGAAAGAATGGTATAGAGAAAGATCAATAAACTTAGCCATCCAAAGGGAAGGTTGATGAAATTAAAACTGTGGTCCTTGGTGCTCATTTCTCTTGTTGCTGTTCAAGACTGTGTTCTGTCCAGCATTTCTTGACTTTTGGCATTTGATTATGTTTTATTAATTCTTTGATCACTCTTTTTTAATACTTGGGTCACACACCATCTTAGAGAATGTAAGATTATTTTTCTTGAGTCTCAACTGACTTTTATAGTTTTACTCATTATAAAGATGAATCTATGTCTTCTCTCCTTGAGGTCAATGATCACATGGGATTCACTTTCATGACAGCTTTAGCGTCTAACCCAGGACTTGACCTATAATAAGTTTTCAGTATATTCTTGTCCAATTCAACTTGTAAAATCTCAATTAAATATATTTTTAATAAAAAATTCAACTAAATATTACATATAAATGATCACTTATAAAACTTCTGTCAAACTTTTAGGGTTAACTCCAGATCATCATTGCTCTGTGCTCTTAATCCTAGTCTGGGCTAAGGATTAGTTTTTTTCTAGTATCCAATAATATAAATTTCACTTTTATATTTTATAAAGCATATAAGTTTTATATAATTTTATATTTTAATTTTGATATATAATTACATACAATAAATATTTAATTATCTATATATTATATATCACCATTAGACTGCAGTCAAGAGTCTGAGTGGGGTTTCATGGGTGAGGTTCCAGGGGTTGGCTTTCCCCTGTAGTGCTCCATGGGTAGGATACCAGTGAGCTACAATAAGGAAATTTTATGTGTCTAGTGTACTAAAGTGTTTGACACTCAAATATTTGTTGAACTGGATTTTACTTTATTAAAAGGAATACTCATGATTAGAAAGGCCTTAGAGTTTCAATGTGCCAAGATGGAAATGGCTGATGGGAGAGCAAGTTTGTAAGGAAAGAAGATAAGTTGTGGGGATACTAAGTTTGAGTTTTCTATGAGAAATTACAATAGGAATACTGAGTCTGGAATTTAAACCTAGAATTCAGGAAAGGAGCCTGGGCTACAGAAAGAAAGTTGAGGGTCATTAGTGTATAGTTCTGAGATCACCAAGGAAATAAGTGTAGATAGAGACAAATAGTGGCACAAGTATTATCTATCAATCCTTGAGATACTCCAAAATTAAGCTGTTACATGTAAGAAAGAGGAGCCAGCAATGGAGACTGAGAGGAAGAAGTCAGTGAGAAAGAAAGAAAACCAAGAACATATGGAATCAGGTCAAGTGGAAATCAAGAACTGACATTTGGGTTTATCAACAATGGACTTCTTTGGTGACCATGATAGGATCTGATTATAATGTGTCAAAAACAGGATAGGAAGAGAAGAGCTGTAGGCACTAAATATGCATCATTCTTTGAAGCAGTTTTGGTGCAAAGGGTAAGCTGGTCAGATGAACATGGTCAAGAGAAAGTTTTCATTTTTTAAGTTAGAAGAAATAATCTCATGTTTGAATATTGTTGTTGTAAGAGAGGGAAACATCTTTGTAGCAATGCCTTTGAGAAGATTAACAGGGAAATTAAAGTGATGTGTTTCCAGTTTGCCATAAAGGATGAAATCTCCATTGCTTAAGTTGAGGAATTGGCTTCAGATAGGTACAAGCCCAGCATCAGCGTGGTGATGGAATACATTCTGCTCACTCTTATGAGAAGTCCTGCAAAGTCACATTACAAGAATGTGGATATAATTCTATAACAAGGAGAGAGTGGAGACTATCACAATAGTCTAATCTCTCGCATCAGGTTAAGTATTTTTATGAATCTGTTCCATTCTCTAGTTGTTAAAGACTAAAGACTAGAGACAACTGGTCTAGTCCATGGGATTATTTAGAATAAGCAAACAAAACTGAATAAAATAATCATCATTTAATCCCTTTAGTTATCTTTCCATAAGTGTCCCCTAGTTTAAAATAATGTAGGCATTTTGACAATAATTTAATTTATTTTATCATCATTATCCCTTCTAAAATAATTTTATATTATTTGTTAATGCATCTGAATCACACCTCAATGTTATTGTCAAGATTTTATCTACCTTATTATTATCAGAGGATGTGTCTTTGTGATACAGTCAAATAAAAATTATGAATGCCAAATGATACATTTTAGTGTAAAAATCTAAGAATGAAAATTTGGAAAGCATTTGCAACTCTACTCTAAAATGTTTCTTAATCCTAAAAAATTAATTTTTTGGTGTTTTGTTCAAGTAATGGACTACTTAGCTCACTTCCTTTTTACTATGTAATAGTTTTATTTTTAATTTGAATGAAATCTATATACAAAAAATAACTACATATTTTCCCATTAGTATTTATTTATTATTTTAAGGATTTTATTTATTTATTATTTTAAGGATTTTATTTATTTATTCATTATTTAATTATTCACAGGCAGAGGGAGAAGCATGCTCCCTGTGGGGAGCCCGATGAGGGACTATATCCCAGGACCCCAGGACCACAACCTGAGCTGAAGGCAGATGCTAACCACTGAGCCACCCAGGCATCCTCCCATTAGAATTTATTTATTGAATATCTGTATGCATAATACTTTTTGTTAGAAGAAAAGTGGAATAAAGGAATTGAATTCTGACTTTGAGAACTTATATTCTGGTTACGTAAAAAGCTAAAAGATAAAATATTTAGACAACAATACAAGCCTACATATTAGCAAATATCAAAATAGATAGTACAGTTAACAGGTGATACAGTATAGAGAGAAAAATTTGGACTGAAATTATCAGTTTGTTATGAATGAGGTAGAAATGATATTAAGTTTCAAAAAATTGAGTACCTATTTGGTAGCAATTCCTCTTAAATATTGTAGGTGAATAAAAGTAATTTCTAATATTAACAAGCTTATACTCTGTGAAGTAAAGGAAAGGAAAAAAACATGCAATTATAAGGGAAAATTTTACTGTATGGTAAAAATATGATAGAGATATATCAGACATCAGGTTGGAGAAGTATATGTGAGTCAGAATGGTAGATCATAAAGGTTTCTAGGATATATGGCAATACCCAGGTAGCATCTAAAATCTGTCTGGCTGAGTTTCCCAGGGTTAATAGGAGTTAACCAGGTAAAAGGATCTGAATCTGTCACTAATCCATTAAAAAATTAATAAATTGGATTTTTTGGGTTTGGGGGGGTATTGAGTTTTATAAGTTCTTTGTACATTTTTAACACTAACCCTTTATTATCCCATACCTGTCAGAATGGATAAAATCAGCAATACAAGAAATAGTAGGTGTGGGTAAGGATGTGGAGAAAGGTGACCCTCTTGCCCTGTTGGTAGGAATGCAAATTGGTACAGCCACTCTGGAAAACAGTATGGAGGTTTCCTCAAAAAGTTAAAAATAGAACTACCCTATGATTCAGCAATTGCACTCTTAGGTATTTGCCCCCACAAAAATACCAATTCAAAGGGATATATGCACACTGATGATGTTTACATCACCATTATGTACAATAGGCAAATTATGGAAACAGTCCAAGTGTCCATCAACTGATGAACGGATAAGGAAGATGTGGTGTAGATATGGAATATTACTCAGCCATAAAAGAGAATGACATCTTGCCATTTGCAATGACATGGATGAAGCTAGAGAGGATTATGCTAAGTGAAAAAAGTTAGGCAAAGACAAATATCATATGATTTCAATCATATGTGGAGTTTAAGAAACAAAGCAAATAAGAAAGGGAAAAAAAAACAGAGAGGGAGAGAGAGAGAAAGAGAGAGCAAGCGAGCGAGATCAAGAAACAGACTCTTAACCGTAGAGAACAAACTGCTGGTTGTCAGAGGGAAGGTGGCTAAGAGGATGGGTTGAGTAGATGGTGGGGATTAAAGAGTGCACTTGCTGTGATGAGCATTGGGTATTGCATGGAAGTTTCAAATCACTACGTACACCTGAAACTAATAGCATATCATATGTTAACTATCTGGAATCTGAATAAAAACCTTTAGAAAAATTAGTAAAATGATGCTTGGGGAAACTGATCTTTGTATCTATCTATGTATATCGTATGCACGTATCTATACTTCAGTGTCTATACAGTATCTATATCTACAGGTATCCATAGATGTTTTGCATTAGAACGTATGCATACATTTGTAAAGGTTCTCTGGGAGGCAAAACTGTCGGGGATCTAGAACTTGATGTGCAGCAATTGGGTGTTGATCTTCCCACTACCCTTTGTTTCATAAACCTATGCTACAGGTGTCCCATCAGGTCTTGAAAATTACCTTTACCGAAACATACTTCTCAGATGTTAGGCTAGGAATTACTCAATATATACATTAGGATCCATAAGTTATCATTAGAATAACCAATAGGTTAAATTTCTATGTTGACAGATAGTTAAGTAAATCATTAATTAAAGTGGCCAGAAGAGTTAGGGATTTCTCAAAGAGCTGTCTTTTTCTTTTGTTTGTTTGATCTCAGTTTTGCTATGCAACTGGTTCAATACCCAGTGAATAATGAAGCCAATGTTTGATTAAATTGTGTGTAGATGTAAAAATTTCCTGACAACTGTGTAGACTATATTCTACATTCTTGTGATATTGCTATGAATTTCATTCCAATAAAATACAACTACTCAGTTGGATCAAAGTCTATGTATATTCATAACTTCTAAAGAGCAGTATGTGAAGTAATTAGTAAACGGTATCAAATCTGAATACAAGGAAGAAAAAATATATGACTGTTGGTTAAACAAGGAGCAATTCTTAGGAATATTGAACTATCAGGAACCTATTTGAAGTTTTTGGGTTATTATCTAAATTAAGTTGCATATACATTTTCTAGGTAAGAACCTTAATGTATAAAAAAATTGATACATGTCACAGTTATTGTTGCAGCAAGAATTACAAATCTGTTAAACATTTTCAAATGAAAGATCATTTCTAGGACCTAAATCTTATACTTCTATCTCTGCTTTTTAAACAAGATGGGTTTCTGAAATACATTACAAAGGTGCAGTGACACAGAAAATATGAATTATTGCAAATTCAAATTACTAATTTCTTATATTAGTCACTGGAAGAGTTTATTTTTCTACAAGTAGATAAGCATGTCCACTCAAGCAGAATATTGGTTTAAAACTTAAATTCTGGGCGGCCCAGGTGGCTCAGGGGTTTAGCGCCGCCTTCAGGCCAGGGCAGGATCCTGGAGACCCGGGATCAAGTCCCATGTTGGGCTCCCTGCATGGAGCCTGTTCCCTCTGCCTATGTCTCTGCCTCTCTCTCTCCCTATGTCTTTCATGAATAAATACATAAAATCTTAAAAAAAAATAAAATAAAACTTAAATTCTGATAAGTAGATTCTTTTCTAAAATAAAGAGAAGCCTCCTTAGGGTATGATCTCTTCTGATTAAATTTGGGTCTTATTTTTCTACTTTTAATTTAATTAAGATTTATGCTTTGGGCTAGTTCAATGGTTTTCCTTTAGGCTATGATTTTGGTTCCTTAAGAGTTCTTTTTAAAATCCTGTGCAGCATCTTCTACTATATTTTGATTATTGCCCTTCCAAATGTCCCTGGCTAGCATATTGATAGGTCTATCAGTTCTTTAAAAAAGTGTATTTATGTATATGCTATTCTCTAACTCATTCTTAATTAAATTAAAAAATAGAGTAAATTAAAAAGAAATACTTTTACTATGTTTGCATTTTATTGTGAAGGAATATACAAAACTTATTCTAATGAAAAGGGTTACTTGTTATTCTGGATAAGAATTTATCTGAGTTTTAGATTTCCACGGAGGTGACATAGTTCTGTCAGTAACTCGCAGGCTTGTAAATTGTTCTTTTCTCTCACTTTCATCTAAAAATAGTTACTGGGTCTGTCCACTTCTCTTTATACATTCCAATTTTATCTCTTCCTATTTGTACTAATCTAGTTCAAGTCTATCAATGGAAGCCTGCATCACACCTGGTCTTCTGGCTTGCCCTCTTGTTTTCATTCTGGCCATCCTCAATCCATCTTGAACAGCACTTCTGGGTTAATATTTACATAACACCGTGTTTTCTTGTTTATCATGTCATCATCATAACCAGAACACTTCAAAAGGTATATCACATATTATAGGATGCTCTTCAATTCCCTTAATATGTGATTCAATGATGATAGCTTTATATTCCCATTCTAGTGTCTATTGTTCATCCTAGTGAATTATTATAGTACTTATCTATGCCATTTGGAAAATTATGTGTTATTTGGAAAATCAAATAAAAGTAATACAATAATAAAAAGCAGAGTACTTTAATATTTAAATACAGGAGTGGATCTTGTGCTAAATGGCATCCTCTTTATGTATGTGCTTAATAAATAATAAATGATTCAATATGGTATCAAATTGTTCCTATATTAGCATCTATTTTACCTGATGACATTGACATTTTTTTAAACTCTAGTGTAATCCATTTATTGAAAATAAAGCTATCTGGTATTTTGAAATATGTGGAAAAGAAAACTCAAAGATTTCCAGGCCTGGTGGTCTCCGGAATACACCAATGTTAAAAATATTACATAGTCAATGATATTGTGGTACCATTGTATGGTGACAAATGGTAGCTACATTGAAATCATAGAGTAATATGTAATCATCTCAAATCACTATGTTATACATGTGAACTTAAATGTAATATTGTGTATCAACTACATTCAGATGAAAACATTTTTTTAATGAAAAAAATGATGGATAGGTGTTGTGCACTCATGTATTAAAATTTTCATGAAACTTCATAAAATGATTTTTTTCCCCTTCTTTCTTCCACAGCTTGGTAATTTAACATTTTTCAGAATGTCAACATTTAGGTATAGGATTTGCAACAATAATAAATAACAAGCATTTATTACACTTATTGATTATTTTTGTATAAATATTATAAACTTAGTTCTCTTTTGAAGTTCTATTTTTAGTAGTTTTAACTTGAACAAAATCCATCATGGTTTTTTAATTGTAGGAAGTAATTCTCATATGTTTAATGTTATTGCCTTTATTAATTTAGTCTTTGAAAACTTAGTATTTCTTGTTTATCTTGCAGAATTACATTTGTTTCTTTTTCTAAAACTGAGATATTTATTACATGTATTTATGAATTAAATACTATATAGTCTTATAGAAAAGTGCAATCTAGGTTCCACTGCCCACTAGTTGTATGATTGATACCTTAGAATTGAATTTTTTAATGTATTGAAGGAAGATAATACTTGCTTTGAATATTGAATAAAACAACCCAGGTACATTGATTAAAAGGGCTTGCTACATAGTAAATGCTCAATCCATTTTTCTTTCCCTCAATTCATGTTACAATTACATTCTTAATAACTATAATTATTGATACCACCTGGTGTGGATTCTAGCAAAAAATCACAAGACAGGATAAAAAGGTAGGGGAAAAAACACAGTTTGAAGACACAAAACAGACTCGGATAGTACACAGAATTTAAAATTGTCAGACGGCCAGTCAGAGAGAAACAATGAGCCATATGATTTTACTCATATGTGGAATTTAAGAAACAAAACAGATGAACATAGAGGAAAAGAAAGAAAAAGAATGAGAGGGAGGCAAATCATAAGAGACTCTTAACTATAGAGAACAAACTGAGGTCTGATGGAGAGAGGTGGTTGGGGGGGGCGAGCTAATGAGTGATGGGTATTAAGAAGGGCACTTGTGATGAGCAATGGGTATTATATGTAAGTAATGAATTACTAAATTCTACTCCTGAAATGAATATTATACTATATGTTAACTAAAATTTAAATAAAACCTTAAAACATTGAAAAAAAAACAAAATCATCAGACAGGAGATTTAAAATAAATATAATTAATATGTTTAAGATTCTAAGTAAACAGAGATGATATAGGGGATCCCTGGGTGGCTCAGCAGTCTAGCCTGCTTCTCCCTCTGTCTGTGTCTCTGCCTCTCTGTGTCTATCATGAATAAATAAATAAAATCTTTAAAAAAAGAGAGAGATAGTATAAAATATTTGGTTGGTAGTGTAAACAAAGAGATGGATACTCAAAAAAAAATGCTAGAAATAAAAAGCATTGTAACAGACAGGACCATAAATACAGAAAACAAATTGGTGGTTGCCAGAGGTGAGGAGATGAGGCATGGGCAAAATGAATGAAGGGGAGTGGGAGGTGCAAGCTTCCAGTTATAAAAGAAGTAAGTCACAGGATGAAAGGTACAGCATAGAGAATAAAATCAGTGGTATTGTAAAGTGCTGTATGATGACACATGGTAGTTGGGTGATGACACACTGGCATGAGCACAGCATAACATACAGAGTCGCTGAATTGCTATGCTGTATACCTAAAACTAATGTAACTTTGTGTGCCAGCTATGCTTCAATTAAAAAAACAAAAAAACAAAATTTAACAGAAATGAAAAATGCCTTTGATAGGCTAATTAGAGGACTAGACATAGCTGAGGAAGAAATTAAGGAATCTGAAGATATGTTAATATAAAATTCCCAAACTGAAGTTTGGCAATGAGAGAAAATTAATGTAAACAGAACAGACTATCCAAAAACTTTGGCATAACTTCAAAAAGATACAACATACATGCAATTGCAATCACAGAAAGAGAGAAGAGAGAAAAATATCTGCTACAATAATGTCAGAGAATATTCCAAATTCACAATAGGCAACAAAGCACACTTTGGAGAAGCTCACCAAATAGACACCAAATGGAGAAAATACAAAACTGAACAGAACAAATCTATATGTAGGCATAGCATTCTCAAACTTCAAAAAAAGAGGAACTCTTAAAAGAAGCCAGAAAAAAAAAAATATCTCATCTACTAGAGAACAAATATAGTAATTACAGTGGGTTTCTCATCAGAATCCTTGCAACCAAGAATAGAATAAAACAATGTATTGAAAAAGAAAGAAAAAAAAAAAAACACCAGACAATTTTCTCTGCTCAGTAATAATATTCTTCAAAAAGTGAAGGAGAAATAAAGAATTCCTCAGACAAATGAATACTGAGGGAAGTAATCACCAGCAGACCCACTTTGAAAGAAATTTTAAAGGAAGTTCTTCGGGGGAAAAAAAAAAAAGGATATATAAGTCCGAAACTTTGTAGTTTAAATCTAGGCAAAGAAAGGAAGAACACTAGAGAAAGAAAAAGTAAAAGTAAAATAAGATCTATGCTTTTATTTTTAAATGATATTAGATAATTGTTTAAAGTAATAATGGCAACTATTTTTTGAGTGATTATAGGAAATGGGTGAGTTAAATGAAAAACAGCAATTTCACAAGGGCCAGGAGAAAGGAAAGGGAACTAATGTGTTATATAGTATCCACACCACCCATTAAGCTATATAGTGTTTGAAAATGGATTTGGATTATTGTTAAGTGTTTCTTGCAAATGCAGGCAACCCCTAAAATAATGGGGAAAATGGAATAAGGTATGTCATCAAGTAATCAGAGAAGGTGGAAAAAGAAGGGAAGAAAATAAAAGAAACAATGACAAGTGTGATAAATAGAAAAGATACAAATACTATAAATATTAATATAACTATATTGATACTAACTTTAAATGTGAATAGCCTAAATAAACCCATTATAAGACAAAGAGTATCAGGGCAGCC
The DNA here is from genome assembly GCF_048164855.1 of Canis lupus baileyi. Taxonomy (NCBI): domain Eukaryota; kingdom Metazoa; phylum Chordata; class Mammalia; order Carnivora; family Canidae; genus Canis; species Canis lupus. The sequence continues at coordinate 44,169,683 of NC_132851.1, read as the reverse complement.
CCAGTGGCACAGCGGTTTGGCACCGCCTGCAGCCTGGGGTGTGATCCTGGGGTCCGAGGATCGAGTCCCACATCAGGCTCCCTGCATGGAGCCTGCTTCTCCTTCTGCCTGTGTCTCTGCCTCTTTCTCTCTGTGTCTATGAATAAATAAATAAAATCTTAAAAAAAAAAGACAGAGTATCAGAGTACTTAAAAATATGAGCTGTATGTGGTCTTCAAGAAACCTACTTTAAACATAAAGACATATATAATTTAAAAGTAAACAGAGAATGATAACATTAATTTTTTTAAAAAGCTGGAATCACTATTTTAGGATAGGCATTTTTCAGAACAAGGAAACTTATTATAAATAAAGAAGCATTATATAAAGATACAGGATTCCACTCTGCAGGAAGACATAACAATCAACATATATACATCTAAACACAGAACATCAAAAATATGAGGCAACAACTAATAGAGGAGCAAAGAGAAATAGAAAAAATTACACAATTATACTTGAATACTTCAACATCTCTCTTCCAGTAATTGATGGATAGAGCATGCCAAAAATTAGCAAGGATATGGTTAACCCAAACACCACCAATCAACAGGATGTAAATGACATTTATAGAATAGGTCACCCAACAACACCCAACATATTTTTCTCAAGTTCACATAGAACATTTATCAAGACAGACCATGTCTGGACCTAAAATACATTAATGAACTTATATGGATCATACAAACTATGCTCTCAGACCTCAATGGAATTAACCTGGAAATCAATAAGAGCAATAAAACCAGAAAACCCTAAAATACTTTGGGGAGTAAACAATGATTCTGAATCACACATGGATCAATGAAGAAATCTTAAATTCAAAAAATATTTTGAACAAAATGAAAAGTAAAAATACAAGTTAAATTATAGAAGCAGCAAAAGTAGTGAAATTTATAGCACTGTATGCATATATTAGAAATAAAAAACACGTAAATTCAATAATCTAAGCTATTTTAGGAAACTAGAGAAGAGAGTGCAATTTAACCTTTAAACAATCAGAGGAAAAATAAACAATCAATGAAATTGAAATAGGAAAATAATAAAGGAGTTCAGCAATACCAAAAGCTGTTTCTTTGAAAAGATTAATAAAATTCATAGAATTATAACTAAGGTAAATGTGCATGAAACAGAGAAAACACAAATTACTAATGTCAGAAATGAACTAAGAGTCCTCTCTACTGATTCCAAGGACACTAAAAGGATAATAAAGGACCACTACAACAACTTTATGTCTACAAATTTGATAACTTAAATAAAGTGGACCAATTTCTCAAAAAACACAATTTACTGGGGCAACTGGGTGGCTCAGTGTGTTAAGCGTCCTGTCTGACTCTTGATTTCAGCTCAGGGTTGTGTAACTGAGCCCTAGATTGAACTCTATGCTGAGCGTGGGGCCTGCTTAAGATTCTTTCGCTCTCTCCCTCTGCCCCTCCTCCCCAGCTCATGTTCTCACATGGCTCTCTCTAAAAAAAAAAAATAAATAAATAAAAAAATAAAAAACAGTAAAACTCACACACACAAAAATTTCATGAATATAGATGTGAAATCCACATAAAAATCAACAAATCAAATCTTACAATGTATAAGATATTTATATATTATGACCAAGTGGAATTTACATGTATAGAAGGCTGGTTCAACATTCAAAAATGAATTAATGTAACCCCATATCTACAGAATCAAGAATAGAAACCATATGATTATATCAATTGATTCAGGAAAAACATTTGAAAAACCCAAAACTTATTCATGATAAAAACTCTTATCACATTAGGACAAGAGGGGAACTTCTACACTTGTTGAAGAACATCTACATATAACTCACAGCTAACATCATATTTAATGGTAAGAACCTATATACTGCCTTTAGAATATGAGAAATAAGGCTGCAATATGTCCTGTGAACATTTCTATTTAACATAACAGAAGTCCTAGTGCAATATGAGAAGGAAGAAAAATAAAAAGTACACAAATTGGGAAGGAAAAAATAAAACTCAGTTCACAGGTGACATGTTTATGTATAAAATCTCAAGAAATCAAGGAAAATCCTTTTCCCACTAATAAGCAATTATATCAAGTTACTAGGTACAGCATTGATATACTAAAGCTCATTGCATTTCTATCTACTGTCAAACAATTAAATTGAAAACATAGCACCATTAAAATATCATCAAAACATGAAGTACTTAAGAATAAATCTAACAATATACTATGCAATCTATATGTGGAAAAAAGTATGAGGAAGAAATCAAAGATTTAAATAAATAGCGGTGTATTTCCATAGTCTGTGCTTGTATTTTGGAAGAGTCAATATTGTAACGATGTCAATTCTACTCAAAATGAGATATAGTTTGAAAGCAATCCCAATCGAAATGTCAGCAAACTATTTTTGTGTATATCAATAAACAGGCTCTAAAACAGAACACTGAATAAAAAGAAGGAAAGTGGAGAATGACATTGCTGGTACTAATCAACTTCAGAACTTACTTTAAAGCTACCGGAACCAAGACAGCATTCTGTTGACAGAATAGATACACATGACAATGGAACAGAACAGAGTGCTCAGAAATAGGTCTGCATAGATCAAATCAACAGATTTTTGACATAGGAGCAAAGATACTCAATGGACAGGGCTATTCTTTTTTTAATTTTTTTTTTATTTTTTATTTTGTTTTTAATAATAAATTTATTTTTTATTGGTGTTCACTTTGCCAACATACAGAATAACACCCAGTGCTCATCCCGTCAAGTGCCCCCCTCAGTGCCCGTCACACAGTCACCCCCACCCCCCGCCCTCCACACCTTCCACCACTCCTAGTTCATTTCCCAGAGTTAGGAGTCTTCATGTTCTGTCTCCCTCAATGATATTGCTGTTCTTTTTAACAAATGGTGCTGGAACAATTGGAGTTTCATATTCCAAAAAGAAAACAAAATCATGACACAGATATTATAGCTTTCACAAAAATTAACTGACGATGGATCATGGAATCCAAATGTAAAATGAAAAACTATAAAACTTCTAGAAGAAAAGAGAAATCTAGGTGAACTCAGATTTAGTGATGAGTGTTTAATAAGACAGCAAAGGCAAGATCCATCAAAGAAATAAAGTAGACTTTATTAAACAACTTTTTTTTGTGGAAATGGCTCTGTAAGGGAATGACAAGGCAGCCATTGACTGGAAGAAAATATGTGCAAAATATCTATCTGAAAAAAAGACTCGTATCCAAAATATACAAAGAACTTTTGATATTCAATAATGAAAACCAAATAGTCCAATTAATTTAAGTGGGCAACATATCTGAACAGACACCTCACCAATTAAGATAGACAGATGGCAAATGAGCATATGTAAAGATGCTCAACATGCTGGCAAGGATGTAAAACAACAGGATCTCCTACTCATTCCTAGTGGAAATGCAAAATGATACAGCCACTTTGGAAGACAGTCTGGCAGTTTCTTACAAAGCTAAACATATTCACAGCATATGATTCAAAAATTGCTCTCTTAGATATTTACCCAAATGAGTTGGAAATGTGTGTCCACAAAAAGTCTATTCATGAATGTTTATAGCAGTTTTATCCATAATTTCCCCAATCAGAAAGTAACCAAGATATTCCTCAATAAGTGAATGGATAAAATGTGGTATATCCATTAAATGGATATTATTCAGAGACAAGAGAAATAAGCCACAAAGAAGACATGGAGTTCTATATAATTAATGCATATCACTTAGTGAAAGAAGTCAATCTGAAAAGGCTATAATGACCTAAGAAATCTAATCTAAGTTTAAGGTGAACAAATGTGGTTAATTTGGTTCAATATAATTGATTCAATATATTTAATCAATATAATTGATTCAATATATTCATCAATATAAATTTGATTCAACCCAGATTTTTACTCTACCACAGGGCTGTAAAAGATAGTTTTGGGTTCATCAGAAACTTACGGGCATTTTTCTAAATTGTGCAAACCTTATAGTACAGTAGAAATAGAAATAAGTTACTATGGGTGTTGTCTTACATATCTGTAGGGACACCTCTGAGATCCTTGAATACTGATGTTTGACTCTTAAGACTGGGTTCCACTGTGCCCCCTGGAGAACCTAGGGAGACGCCAGGGAATTGTTACTACTCTCTTACATCCTTATCCCCAAATATCCTTTGCACCACGTGTTCTTGCTCCATAATAAGTGGAAGAGAACCCATTTGAGCAGAGTCTGGCAAATCGCCACTGAAACTTGCGGAAAATTTAACAGATAGTTATTGGCTTGGTCTGGACTAAATTAAACCATTTTCAGCGAAAGACTGCAATAGGCCCTGGGGAACTACAGACCACTATGCATCTGCACAGGCTGCGGAATGAATAATAAGATTTAGATCCCCATCCACTTCAGGAAGCCTCCTACTTGGAGACCTGGAGGACTGCTTTTATACAGGAACTCATGCTTGTCTAATCTATCAGTATCATTTGAGGACATAAATAAATGCAGAAATGCTTAGACCTTAACACTTCCTTTGCAATTTTCTGCACGAAGACAATTTTTACTTGAACAGATATGGAATTGAGAATAATGTTTTACCGTAGGGATCTTCCTGTGACATACACAACAGAAAAGGTAATATAAACTTTCCTTAGAGCAGTGTTGTGCCAGAGAAGTACAACATGAACACATAAGTCACTTTGAATTCTTTAATAACCATGATTTAAAAAAAAAAAAAAGTAAAGAGGGGCGCCTGGGTGGCTCAGTGGTTGAGTGTCTGCCTTCGGCTCAGGTCATGATCCCGGGGTCCTGGGATCAAGTCCCACAAGGGGCTCCCTGCGGGGAGCCTCCTGCTCCTTTTGCCTGTGTCTCAGCGTCTCTCTCTGAGTCTCTCAAGAATAAATAAAATAAAATCTTAAAAAAAAAAAGTAAAAAAAAACCACAAAAAACAGGTGAAGCTATTTTAATGACATTTATATAACTTAATCTTTATATCCAAAACTTCATATAAATTATCTATATAAAATGTATGAATGAAATATTTATAATAATTTTTTTCATACAAAGTCATTTAAATCTAGTATACTTTTTAGAGCACATATCAATTTGGACTACCATATTTTTGTGCTTATTGGCCACCTGTGGCTAGTGTCTCCGATTAGACAATGCTGGCTAATAGCAACGTGTCACAGAAGAAAGAAAAACTACTTTTAATGATACCCACTGGTTTCTCAGATACCAGGGATTATACAACATATATTAGTATTGGAGAACATGTGAAAAGATATAGTTAATACTAAGGTAAAATAGCACATCTAATGTCTCAAATAAGCACGGAAAAGCTTCATTTACTTGCTTAACTAATAATGCGATGCACTGTCCATAAGGATATGTGTTTTGTCATCTCACAGCTCTCAAAACACCTGTTAAATGAATAAATGAGAGGCAAGGAGAGAATCAACCTTCATTGTTTATTTCCTGATCGGTCAGTCCTTACTCCAAGATCTTACATTAGTTTGGACAGGTAAGCTTCTGCCCAGGCCACCCTAGCATGGGACCTTTTCATTTTCTTTCTTTTTTTTTTTTTTTTTTAATTTTTTTATTTATTTATGATAGTCACAGAGAGAGAGAGGTGCAGAGACACAGGCAGAGGGAGAAGCAGGCTCCATGCACCGGGAGCCCGACGTGGGATTCGATCCCGGGTCTCCAGGATCGCGCCCTGGGCCAAAGGCAGGCGCCAAACCGCTGCGCCACCCAGGGATCCCACCTTTTCATTTTCTAATGTGAGCAGCTTCAGAGCTGAGAACCTCAGCTAGCAAAGGCGACTATGATCTTTCAGATCCTGCACCGAGGAAGGCAAGGGAAGAAAGAAGAGCAGAAGAAAGAGGATAAAAAAAAAATAGCAAGGAAGAGGAAAGGGCAAAATGGCAAAGTAAAAGTGAAAGCCATACTGAAAAGTGGTAAAGCAACAGATAAAGTGGAAGAAATAGAGGCAGAGAGGGGAGGGAAAGCAGGACATCTCGACGAAACTTCTCTAAATTTTCTGTTGGAACACCAAATAAGCCCTCTTCCTTCTCTTGAGAAAGAGCACACCAGTTTCCCCTCCTCAATCCTTCCTTATTCTTTCCTTAACCATGAATCCATTTTTGACAAATTGAACTATATAGTCATTTTAAACCTCATTAACTTTGTTTAAGGAGTTTCGTTTTCAGTTAATTTTATAATATCATGGATGATGAGATCTGAACATCAGTAATAATGTAAGATAGGCATTTATCCTTGTAGACTATTTCCTGTAGTTATCTGCATAATGTATTACTGCTAATAATTTAAAAAATAAAAAAATTACCTTGCATACTCAGAAAGTTCAATGAAATGAACACTCTTTGCCACTAATCAGTTATGATACATCGCTGTATCCTGATTTTTCTCATTTTTAAATTTGAGGATAATAAGCTATGTCATAGGGTTCCCATGAGGCCAGAAGAGATGATAGATCCAAAGTACTTAAATACAGCACACGATAATGAACCAAGGCTCAATATTATTCGCATTAATAATAATAACAGTACAGAAAAGCAGGGATTATTGGATGAAAGAAATGGTCTTATCTACGGAATATTATTGAAAACATAAATATAGAGGTGCTTCTGATAAAGCAGCCACATGGCCATGGTTTTTTTTTTTTTTTTTGATAGAGGGAGAAGGTTTAGTCTTGCCTACTTTACAATCTATCATCCTTCCTAGTCTTCAGGGATGCCCTTCAGTTGTGTTTTTGGAAAATGCTGGGTAGCTAAGAAAGGTCATTTGAAAAGATGTGAATCACATCACCTGAAAGGTTTTTTTTTTTTTTTTTTTGTTCGTTTTATTGTTTCTGAAGCTCTAAGCTCTTGAAGAAAATCTAGTTGGCCCTCATACTAGAAATAGTGGCTCATTCAAGAAGTCATACAGTAAAGCTAGCAAGGTCCTTGACAAGCTGGCTACATTTAAGGAATGAAGGAAAAGACTTGAAGGGGTAAATCAAGGAGTAGGCCAAGAAGGTTTAGTGTGATATCCTAAATATCGATGGGGACATCCCTAAGTACTTATAGAGAGAATGGATACTATAAACCTATTTATAAATTCTGGAACATATTAAGGAGATTCCATCTACTTCGATCACTGTCAATCATAAGATAGATGGTTGCAGATACAGGGGTGTTTCCTATTTATTGTTTCTAAGTGTCTGTAATATGCATGCTGCGTACTTTGCTGCTCCGTTGAAAAATGAGCTTCATCGTTCTGATGTCCTGTGGTGGGTCTTCATTACCTGAAATGCTGCTCAGTGGTGGGGAGGGGGTGGATAGCTAATAACAATTAGAGGTTCCCTGATTCTATAATTATCACTGTTGGCAGATTATGAAGTATTCTCGTCTGTTGTGCATAAGATCTATTCTCACAATCCTAGAAGAATTCATCTTAATTTTGAAGCAGCTTGCTGCATGATACGTGATTTGTTAAAGAATTTTTAAAAAAGCCATGGCCCTGCATGTCTCATAGATTAAGTCTGGATCATTCTGCAGAACAAATCCTGTGAGAACTTCATGCGCTTTATGTCATGGTTCATTTGTAAATCCTCATGTAATTTTTGTACAATTTTACTTTCTTTTTCATTTAAGTACAAAATTCTAAGTTAAGGGTAGAAGTGTTTATAAATTTCAAAGGTTTTAACTTCTAGAATCTCATCATATATAGAAAATTCTGCAAAATCATTTATTATTTTCCCATTGTTCCATACATGTGGATGCCCATGACTCAGGTTTATATAATTATCCATTTGTCTACTTATCAAATACCGCATGTTAAATTATTATAGCTTTGTATTTCACTGTTAGAATAAAACTCTTTTTCTCTTCTTCAAAATCATCTTATCTATTAGTTGCTCTTTAGTCCATATACATTTTAGAATCAACTTACCAAATTCTGTGTGGGGAAAGAATATAAGTAGAATTTTTACCAGAAAGAAGAATTATGTAAGAAAGTAAAATAGGCAGTTATTTGTGTAGAGTATGTTTTGTCATCTGCACAATGTATTATTGTTAATAATAAAAAATTTAAAAAAACTGAAGTTCAATGGAATGAACACTATTCACTAAGTTCCCACAAGTCACAGGGTCTTGATTTTTTAAAAATGTTGGGTATTTCCATGCATAAAATTGATCTCTTAATTTTTATTCATTTTAAAATTTCCATGTTAACTTTCTTTGCAAGGTTTTGTTCATCTTCTGTTAAATTTATACTTAATAGTTTTAGGATTGGTTTGTTTTGCTTTTTGACAATCAATATCTGTCTACAAAGTTGTCAGTACTGAAGAAAAGTGCACAAACCTTCTTAGAAAAAATCAAATCCCATGAGAAGATTACTGAAAGAATGTGATATTTAGTAGATTCTTTAATTATTATAGTAGAAACTATAGTAATCAGCCAAATCCAAAATATAGGAATTCTGATTTTTTTTTTTACTCCAAAAAATCAAGTATCAGAAAACTAAATGGTGAGGCACTGCAGGAAAATAAAAGAGAACTGAGTAGCATACCAAAAATATATAATGAGTATGCTTTTCAAATCCGGATTTGAACAAAACAACAGTAAAAAAGACATCTTTGAAACAATTGGGGAGGGATCCCTGGGTGGCGCAGCGGTTTAGCGCCTGTCTTTAGCCCAGGGCGCGATCCTGGAGACTCGGGATTGAATCCCACGTCGGGCTCCCGGTGCATGGAGCCTGCTTCTCCCTCTGCCTGTGTCTCTGCCTCTCTCTCTCTCTCTCTGTGTGCCTATCATAAATTAAAAAAAAAAAAAAAAAAAAAAGAAACAATTGGGGAAATTTAAGTATGTATATTAGATAGCATTAAATATTTATTGTTGCTAGCTTTCTGATTTATTTAAACATATCTTTACTGAGCTTACTAATATATTTATTTTTTAAAGATTTATTTATTTATTTATTTATTTATTTATTTATTCATGAGAGACTAATGAATTGTTTACTTCTCTGCAATGTAATACAACAAACAGATACAGATATGGATTAATTTTAAGTCACAATTGAAATCCATAATTAAAAAGATATGATAAGTGAAAAGACAAGTAAAAACAAGGTATATAAACTAAATGTGTGGACAACAATATATACACATGTGCGTGCTTGTGAGTGTGTGTGCGTGACAATACTCTGAACAATTGATCACATTACATGAAAGTTCTGTTCTGTGCTACTTAAGGTGATTCGGTCACTGATACTTTTCAAAATATTAAGATTACTTATCCATACTTTTTTATTTGCAGTAAAAGGAAGAAATACTATTCAGAAAAAAATTATATTCCTACAGAAAATAATAATACACTGCAGGAAAAGTGCTTAAGTTATCTAAAATGCACAATATCATTTAAATCAATGCCATTCATTATGATTCAAAAGCTGATATCGAATAATTTACTCCAATTGTTCTTTCTCAGCATGATGTTCCATAAAAGTCAGAAAAATATTATATTGTTATTCCCATGAATAAACCAAGGTTAATGAAGTATGGTTATATTTTTATACCTGAATAGCAAAATAGACAATGTAGGAAACACTTTCTTTTGTTCTGGATTTATAAGAAAATCTTCTGAAAGGTATGCCACATAGTATTTAGACTGACAGTTTCGGGTTATTTTTGATACATAACTATTGAAATCCAATTCAAAGAATGATTTAATATCTAATAAAGTTTGCTTTTGATTAAGTTTGGAAAGTTAAATTTACGATATTCTGGAGCTTTAAGTATGAAGAGATCAAGTGGATTTTTAAAGCTGTTTAGAAAACAGAATGTCACCATTTAAGACAGGAATTTCACTGACTTCATAATACAACATGGTCACAGTCAGTCTTTTCATTAATATTCATTACTTATGTATAACACTTTTTATGCATGGAAAGAGGTGACTATATGGTTCTTTTTATTCCTAAGAAAGTAGTATTACCCTTGAAGTACAGCAATTAAAATGTTCCTCAAATTCATATTTTATATATAGGTAATAGATTCTGGTTATAGAAATAAAAGAACTTTAAGCATGTAACTGCCTGTGTGTGGTTCAAAAAATACTGCAAAATGCTTACACGTAGCTTATATTCTTGATTCTTCGCGATGTCATTGACAGAAGAGAAGAGATTGAGTGCCATCAATTTAGTCAATGTTAGGGTGTGTCATTCTTCCTTACTATGCAGATAGGAGAACCCAAAGATAACTACAGATATCAGAGCACATCCTGTGATATTTACTCTCACAACCTGATACTTCCCTCACCCTGATAATATAATCATTTAAAGAATCTAAGGAAAAGCAAGAGGATAATTATACACGAATTAATTAGATGTAGGGAATAATTTCCCTTAACGGGCTTTTTATTGAATCAAATTGCATATTTTGTGTTGTTAAAGACTGTTAACAAATTATTACTGGACAGAATTGTGCACTCCAGTACTTATCTCACTATGTTTAATCAAATTACTTTCCATGTGGTCACTGTTACCTTTCTAAATTAGAGTTCTCTAGTGTGAATGAGAAAATTCAGTAGACAGCACATTGTTCTGCATTTATTAAGTTTTAAGCCAGGAATTCAGTAGATATTAGGTATTTCAAAAAGCCCTTTATCCCAAATCCATCAAAAATGAAAGAAGACAATATTAATGAAATTGTTTGTACTGTATGCCAAAGATGCTCTTAAATTCTTCTTTTTTGATATTTATTTGGTACCTTGAACGGGAGAGCTCCATGGAAACAACAAAATAGGCTATTCTGAAGAGAGATGCCCCTCTTTCTACAAGAAAAGAAAATCCTTGGGTCAATGGTTTGTGTCAGTGAAAATATTAAATTATAAATTGCCATGTCAAGGATACTGGCTTTACACAGAATGCATCTTAAGTAATTTCCAACTCTAAGTTATAAAATCAGATAATTTTCCTTCAACCTCATCATTGTTTGGCAATTCAAATTTGAGACTTTTAATGTAAATGGAAATCTTGCGTCGAAACAGAAGCTGGAAGTTATAATTAGTAATGAAATATCAATCATATGCTTCAAAAATTAAATGAATTATGGTATGGCACTGCTAAACACACTGCTGAATAAAAAGCACTGGGTTTTTAGAAAATGTCATCAAAATTAGATCAAATGAATGCTAGATGTTTTCTTTAACAGGAAGATCTTAAGGAATCAGCCATTACAATAATTCTCTTGATCACCAAAGTAGGAGTTTTGAAAATATATTTTTTATAAATTACATGTATCTAACCCAATGTAATAAAGTTTTACAGATAGCTGAATGTGTTAAAATTCTTTTTCTTGGGCAGCCCAGGTGGCTCACTGGTTTAGTGCCACCTTTGGCCCAGGAGATCCTGGAGACTGGGGATCGAGTCCCACGTCAGGCTACCTGCGAGGAGCCTGCTTCTCCCTCTGCCTGTGTCTCTGCCTCTGTGTGTGTGTGTGTCTCTCATGAATAAATAAATAAAATCTTAAAAAAAAATATTTTTCTTATTCTAAATTTGGACAAAATTTCAGAATTATTAATATACATTCCCTCTTGAATGTAATTTGTATGTAAATATTTGCCCAACTTTTCCTTTGTTCATGCAACAAGTGTTCCTTCTAGAACTATGATTTTTGAGGCACAAAAATGGTAAATAGAAGGATGAAATATGCGTATATCCATTTGTTAATGTGTCATTTCATTCATTCAACAAATATTTATTTGAAATCTATTATGTACATACATAGGTACACATGGTATATGTATATATCCTTTATACAAGAGGATCCGACCCCCCCCAAAATTGCCTAACAATTGAAGTATTTAGATCAGTGAGGCCAGGTTATCCTGCAGTAATGAAATTGCCCATATCTGAGTAACTTAAAACCACAGAGGTTTATTTCTTATAATCACATTACATTTTTTTTAAGGGTCAGCTATGGCAGCTCTTCCAATACTGTCACTGGAGTATGCCCAAGACACTGGCTGATATAGCAACCATACTTTTAAATATTACTGGTCACTTTGAAAGAAGAGGGGAAAAGAAACCGAAATGAAATCATTTCTAGTAGATAGCTCCTCTATAATAAAATCACCAATTAAGCTGTGTGTGGGTGATCCAAAGATGCAGAAGTTGAAGGAAGAATAGTTCTTACAAGACCTTCTGAAACAGTGAGATTTCAAACTCCTACGACACTTGATAGGTGTAGAAATTAGGAAGAATTTATTGGAATAAAACCATAGTGGTTGCTAATCTGATGCCTAAAAGCACTTTGAAAATGACTCATTTGGGGACATGGAAAATAACTGGAACAATATGAAAGGACTCTTGCTGACTTAAAGCCAAAATCTAATGAAATTTAAAATAATCATGCAGGTCTCCCCAAAAAGCCCAATTCCACACTGTGTTGTTCAATATGAAGCATTGCTATCTGAATGTTAAGGGTGCTTGCTCCTCAATTTAATTGCATAACGGAATGAGGAAAATGGAATGCATAGGAATTGATTGGATACTTTAGTATTAATCTGCAAACTATCCCTACAAAGAATTTTGCTGTATATTCACATTAGTAATGATTTCACTCAATACATCTATTAATATTTGGTCTTTGGTAAAACAGATTTGCTGAAACCCAAGACTGGAAGTGATTCAATCAAGAGAGTTCCAGAACCAACTCTGCAGCCCGGTGTTCAGTTAGCCAAAAATATTGTATTTTGTTCTTCTTCGTATTCCAACTTCTTTTTCTAAGCTTGGCTGGAGGAGAGAATGGGGATGAACACCAGATTTTATGGATATTTATTTATTTATATTATTTTTAAAATTTAAATTCAATTAGCCAATATATTGTATATCATTAGTTTCAGATGTAGAGTTCAATAATTCACCAGTTGCTTACAATACCTGGTGCTCATCACATCATGTGCCCGCCTGAGTGTCCATCATCCAGTTACCTCATCCCCTGACCACCTCCCCTCCAGCAACCCTCAGTTTATATTATGAACATTTAAGGCATTTATCTACTTGAACATTCATGTAAGCAAAAAATTCCAATCGTCATAGAACATGACTAGATATTATCATAATATAACTTAAGAAATCCATTAATGTCAAACACTTTGATTCTGTGTGCATTTCCAGCTAAAATCTGGCTTTCATAAAATAGATGACAAGAATATATAAATAGAAAACTCTTACACTTGCCTTGAAAAAAAATGGGGCACTCTGAAATATTTCCCCATGATTGCCATACTAACAAAACTAGAGGTGCGAAGAAGAAGAGCAGGGGACAATAAAAAGAAATAGAAGTTGAGTTATGGTCAGTTTTCTCATCCATGAGATCTTTGACTTTTTTATAAACCCAATCCCTCAGATTTCTAATTTCCCATTCGGATTGAGATGGTATTTTACTGAAATATTTGATAAAATCTCTGCCTGTAATAAAGTTGCAAATCATCTATACAGCCATGAAAAAAAAAAAAAACCTAACCATTTGAAAACGTGCCTTTATTTAAGTCTCAAACACTTTCTTTCACTCATTCTCACATCATGCAATGGACAGTGGTTTGCTCTGGAAGCTAGGTTACCATGGAAACATAATTATGTTGATTCATTAGCAGAGACCATATATTGTGGATTTTTATAGTTCTGGAAAATGCATTTACAGGACACTGGGACCACACTCCAAAAACTGGCATGGAATAATATAAGATTGAGTGGACTGATGAGACGCTTCTTGGTGCAGGGGAGCAACATAATTCTACCTAACAGGTTCAACAGTTACGACATGCAGGTACCTGGGATCTATTTTTAAATTCAACTAAATGAAGCTATTATTCTATTTCCATGTCTGTTGAAAAATCTGCAATACATTTGGCCATTAGGATGTGAAGATGGCTTAAAACATGAGAAAGAGACAGATTAGTTCACATGTATAAACTTTAAATGTGAAGTCGGTCAGCAACATGAAAATCAAAACTCCAAAAGGCAAATGGTGAAATTCACATACTATTTTTTACCATCAAATAATGTGTATTTGATGAAAGTGTCAGTAGAACTGAAAAAGATAGCAAAAGGCCAGCAATTACCAGATGTCCAATAAACAGTTGTTAAGTTACATTGAAAAAAAATCTCCCCTATATACATGGCCTCGCTAGAAGGAATATTCCTATAAGCATGAGTATTAGTGGAATGATGTACACTGGAATTTCAGAAATGAAAGACATTTAGGATAAAAATAAATGACTCAAAGCTAAATATTATAATAATTTGATGTTATTCAAAGTTCATGTGCAAGCTTCCAAAGATTAAAAATCTTATATATTTAAGCCTATATTGATTTGAGATTAATCTTTGTTATGTACTGAATTTTCTTTTAGAAACATAACTGGTATGGATTTTAATTTATTTTGGATTGGGATGCCTGGGTGGCTCAGGGGTTGAGCGTCTGCCTTGGGCTCAGGGCGTGACCCCGGGGTCTTGGGATTGAGTCCCGCATCGGGCTCCCTGCAGGGAGCCTGCTTCTCCCTCTGCCTGTGTCTCTGCCTCTCTCTCTCTCTCTCTGTGTCTCTCATGAATAAATAAAAATAATAAAATTAAAAAAAATCTTTCAAGGTTTGTTATATGACTACTCTGAAAAAAGTTTTCTTCACCTGTAACAACAATGTGATGGTAATAAGCATTTACACATTTTTTAGTCTATCGTATGCCAAACATTATTGTTACAAATAATTTATATTTATTCATTTAACCCTCGTAGCACTTTCGAGTAGGGATTACAGAACCATATCTACTTTATAGAGAAAGACATAGACAAAAGAAATTGATTGTCCTAAGTTTCACAGGGAGCATTGTGCAACAAAAGTTTGAACTCAGAAGTGCTGTCTTCACTTATTTTAGACTAGGTTTTTGAAGAATATACACCCCTACATACACATATAATGCTAAGCAAGCACCACGTATTTGAAATTGGTAATCTTATAGAAACATTTAGGCCAATGCACTTGAATTAAATCAACAGAGTTATAGAAAGTTGCATGGAAGGAAAAAAGGTAGGAAGGTAGGCAGATAATTTAAAATGAAATAAAAGTAAATAAAAAAAGAAGCTTCATGTAACTTAAATTCTATATAATCTAAACCTCATGATGTTATGTTGTTGATGAGCATTTTATGTAGGAAATTATTTTTCATAAAGTAATTTCCAGACTACCTTCCTCCAACCATTCCTTGTACGGTAGGCTGCGTTATTTTTCACAACTCACTGCTCTATCACTGTGAGATAATTTCATGTTCTTTCCCTTTGAATATGACTTAGAAAAATGTCTCATTCCCTTGCCCTATAGTTGGATCTGGCCGTAGGATATTCTTTGGCTATTGGAATGTAGGTGAGCATGACAAATGCTATTCCCAAACAGAACTTGAAGTTTATTTGAGCTGGTTGTCTTGATTCCCTGCATTTCCTATCTCTCCTTATAAGAGTACATCCAGAGATAGGTTTCTTCTTCACCCTGGTCCTACAGAGAGAGGAATTGTAGAGCCAAAGTGGCAGCTTGGGGTAGAGCTATAGCTGACCCACCACCATATTTAGCTTGAGTGAGAAATTAATGTTCATTGGTACAAGTCACATGGTTTTGGAGAGGTTTTCTGTTATGCAACACAGCCTGGCAAAACTTACCGCAGGCATCATGACGATATCCAACCATTTACATCCTTGCTTAAAATAGAAGTCTCTCCTCATGACACATCTTTATATTTTTATATTTTCTATAGCCATTTTTTCAGGCTTTTTCATCACAAATAACTTTGAGAAATATTTTTTAATTTAAAGATTTCAAAAACCTTGTTTCCTAGTTTTGCTTCATTAGGTATGGGGTGGGCCCAGTGTCTGCGATTTTAATAAACATCCCAGAAGATTTTGATATTGGTATTCTGAAAACCTGATTTTAAGAAAAAATGATTGCTATTCCACATATTCTTATTATGGCATTTACTTTTGTGAAATTTCTGCTTTGTAAGTGCAGAACAAAATGGAGTCTGAAAATGTATATTTATTAGATCAGCATTAACTATGACTACAGGTTTAACAGTATTCATAGACATTGTAAAGCTTCTTAGTTTAATTTTGTTTTTCATATTATAAAATTTGTATATAATATATAGAAAAAAGCTGCTCTAAAATATGTAATAGGAAAAGTTAAATCCTCCAATTCCATACAATCCCTCTTTAGCATTACTTCCTCTGTGGAAGCCACTAGTAATATTTGAGTGAATCCTGCTCCCTCATACTTTCTATGCATAATCAAAATCAGCACCTCCCTGACTTCAAACACTAACTCCGTTTGTCTGTCCATCCATCTACCCACCGACCCATCATTATCATCGTGTCATCTATCTACCTTCTGAAACTTTTTATTTAAATAGCAAGATATTTAACAGTTCTATAACTTACGTGCTCATTTAGCAATGTCCTGTGGGTCTCTTTTCACATTAGTAAATGTAGAAAATACCCTATTAAAAAAATACCAACATAGAATTTCCTTCTGTGGATACAGACATCTACTGATAGACATTCGGTTTCTGTGCCTTGCACTTACAAACATCACTGAATGAGAGGACGTGCGTACACATATGGAGTGCATTTTCTTCTGAGAAAGAAATGTTTATTGCATATCACTTCCTGTATAATTTATTTTCCACTTGTATACATCAACTGATTTAGCATCTAAAAAGTCACTATATCTTCAAAATCTTCTTGGCAAATAGTAGTTTATGACAAGCGGACTTGCTATCTGAAAAAGAAATTTAAATACTGACTAAATTGGCATGTTTGAAATGTCCCTCATTATAGTTAAATGATGAGTTTTGCTCTTTTGATGTGAACGCAGCAGATAGGAGAGATGGCAATCATTATGCAAATAAAGCTTCTTTTTCCATTACAATCTCAGACATTCACTTCTTTGCACATTTTACTTTCTTGCTGAGATTACCTTTCATTAAAATAAGACTTAATAGTGACCTCTATAACCTACTCTATTAGTAAAATCTCTTAGTATTCTTTGCTTTTTGGTCTTCACTGAAGTTCTAATGTATTTTTGATGAAGGTTCACTTCCATTTTCCAGGAAGTATTAAACAGTTTAAGTTTTTTGAGAATTTCCTCAGTGAATATACCATATACCACACTGATTTCTACTTACATTTAGGCAACGACCTGAATCTTATTATTTTACCAGCTTTTTTTCTTTTTCCTGATTATTCTTTAGCATTATTACTTCTTTAATTTTCCCATAGCTTTCTTTGTGTCCACATGCCAAATAAATACAACATAAACCTATTTTCCTAATATAAAATAACAAAATTCATTCTGATAATCTGATTTTAGGTTCTTATGACAGCCTATTATTTATTGTAAACCAGATTCTTGAATGCAAAAATTAGCAATCAGTAGAATGTATAAGATTGGGCAAATATTTTGTTTTTCTAAAAAGAATTACTGAAGATTTAAAGAAAACTTAATATACTACACTTAAGAGAATTACCTGTTTTTCTTCTTCCCCTATTTTTCTGCTTTATTTTATATAGACTAAAAGTATTGTTTTCCCATCACATGTGGAGTTCTGGAAAATTAGCTCTGGCATTTTTTCTCTGTTCTTTTTAAAAATTTTTCTCCAGAAGAAAAAAATGTGACTCAATCAGATGTGAATAAATCTTGCTTCACATTTTACCACTGAGTAGGAATTTGACTTTTATTTTTTCCTTCAGTCTACATTTGTTCAAAGTGATGCAACAAATGCTTTCTTAGTCTTAATTTTCTAGTTATTTTAAATATATGCCTGTGAGCTGCCTCCCTCCGTTGTGAGATGACCAAGTATGGTCCACTTAGGGTTGGGTCCTCTCTCTTGGTGCCCCCACCTCTCTGTCTATGACTCCCTATAAAACAATCAGCTAGTGTCTATACAGTAGGATATAACTCTGGCAGGAAGCAAGTGGTGGTACATCACACTTGGAGTTGAAATATTTTGTTTTGGTGACTTTGAGAAGATTGGCTGACCATTTAAATACTGGCACTTATTCAGATGCCTATTGGAGAAGTGTGTCTTGGCATTCCTAACATGTTCATTGCTATAAAGATGGAGGTCTTCATGATCCCCATTAGAAATTTTCATTGGGGACACCTAGGTGACTCAGCGGTTGAGCAGTTGCCTTTAGCTCAGGGCATAATTTCAGGGTCCCGAAATCGAGTTCCACATCGGGCTCCCTGCATGGAGCCTGCTTCTCCCTCTGCCTGTGTCTCTGCCTCTCTGTGTGTGTCTCATGAATAAATAAATAAAATGTTTTTTTTTAAAAAGAAAATTTCATTGTTTTAAACAAAGCCACAAAAATAGTTGGCCTTATTACCCTGCACAACTGAATACTGTGACATAAATATCTAGGTTCTACATAGTAGAAACCAGATAAATAATCATTGAAAACAAATTACATGAAGAAATAAATGCTATATTGTATTGTCCTAGTTGTATAGAGAAAAGTGCATATTTAGTAAGGGAATGTAATATTTCCAAAAGTGTATATATGAGGCAGCAGAAACTCTCCACAAATCATTTTAGCTATTTGCAAATCTTTTGTTTTTTACACTTTCCAATCTAATTATATCTTATTTTTTATTGATTAGTCATTGATTAAGATTGATACGCAATGAATATTCTCTGTGTGTTCATGTAATAACTTCTCTCCAGTTCACAAATGTCTGAAGAAGGACACAGATTTTCTGACTTTGTTTTAAAGAATGTTAGTGAAGGGTCCAAGTTGTTTCTAGTCATTGGATTAGCAGTTCAATCCATGTTAGATATTATCAAAGATTAGTACAACCCCTCTGAATCACTTGTTAGATATGTTAGATTGAGAAAAGTGCCTGATGTCCAGTATCTATTATCACAATCAACTACACATATGTGAACAAAATGCACCCAAAGCAGTAATTATCATTCATAAGCATAAATCTATAGCTCTTCCAGTTAAGTTTTAACTTAGTGATCCCTTGGGTTGCTCTGTGATTTCCTGTTTTGGCATCAAGTATCAATACAAATCAGCCTCACCTGAACAGTTTGGCAAGCATGTATAAAAGACACTTTCCAACTTCTACCATAAACCCATATTACAGTTCTAATTTTACATTTCTGCTATTTTCATCATACTCTAAACATGAAAAAAAAATAATGAAGGATTAGGCTAGCAAAGCTTTGTCTTTCTTTCTTTCTTTCTTCACTCTTTCATAAAGAAGCACTTGATATTTTCTGTGCACAAACATATCTAAACAAAGTTATTAGTGGCTCTAGAGAATATTTTATTTCAAGGTAAAATCAGTCCATAACATAAGTGAATCTGCTTCCTAAAATGGAATCCTATACCCCTCTTATGACAAAGGCCCAGTTACATTTTTCCATTGGTAAAATTTTCAGCTTGTTACTTAGATTCCAAGAAAAACACAGATTACCAATCTAAATATGTATATGCAATGCAATAAGAAAGAATAAGATTAAGATTACAACCAAAAACACATGATCAGTTATGCTAGATGCTGAATATTCAAAGCAGAAAAATTGAATTCTTTAAAGAGTATTGGAATAATTTTAGGAAATCAGTTTCCCAAATCACTCTATATGTAAATGTGGCTATATACTAAAATAGATTTCCCTTCTTGTCATATTTGGTTCTAAAATTAATCCTCTTATGAAATATGTAATTTAATTCCATGAGATTAAAGGTTTTTACATCTAGATGAAATGATATCATAATCAATAAAATATTTTAAAACTAGTAATTGTTTTAATTATTTGAGTCTGCGATGTTAAAATATTCTACCTTCTAATCATCTATAGAATTAAGTAAAACCACAACTTGGCAAAAGTGGATGTTATATTAAAGTATATGCAACTGCTTTAATTAATCTTACCTAGAAAGATAACTAGGTTATAAAAAACGATGGGAGTTAATATAATAATTAAATCGACAAATTATTTTGCCCTATCGAAAAATGGTCCTTATATTTTACTCTGTAAGAATCACAACTGAGTCATTTTCATTATTTTTGTTATACCTGCCAGTCATGATTATTGTCACTATAATCAATGAATTGCTGCAAAGCCACACAGTTGGTGAAGTCATTAAAACAGCGAAAATATTTGTTTATTTATTTATTTTTGAAGATTTTATTTATTTATTCATGACTGACACAGAGAGAGAGAGGCAGAGACACAGGCAAAGGGAGAAACAGACTCCCTATGGGGAGCCCATGTGGGACTTAATCCTTGGACTCCAGGATCACATCCTGAGCTGAAGGCAAATACTCAATCGCTGAGCCACCCAGGTGCCTCCACAAAGAAAATATTTTAAATGAGAGCTTAAGGACATAAGGAATTCCTTTAAAATATACAAGGGGGTGCCTGGGTGGCTCGGGAGGTTAAGTGTCCAACTCTTGATTTTGGTTCAGGTAATGGGATCAAGCCCCATCTCAGCTCCATGCTGAGTGTCTGCTTGGGATTCTCTCTGTCTCTCACCTTCTGCCCTCCCCTTTGCTCTCTCTCTCTCTCTCTCATAAATATATCAATCTTAAAAAAATAAAAATAAGTGAATATACTAACAAGATTAGTTCTTATAGTCATAGTGTATATGTGTGCATGTAATGTGTGAGTAAATGTGTGTTTGTGTGTCTGAAAGAAGAGAGTAACAGTCAGAATAAGAGGCAATTTAAAGTATGAGTGCTTATGGATTTTCAGAATCATTTTGTTTTAGATTATGCCAAGGTTTGAATTTCAACTGGAAGTAGGTAGTTTCAGTTTGTTCAGTTCATAGCCACAGATATTTAGAGGTAAAGTGAAACACAACAGAGAATAACAAATGGTATTTAAAATGCCTACTTGCTAAAGAACACAGATTCCTTTGATTATTTCTGATGATTGAAAAGCAACATTCAGTATGGAAAGAAGGCTCGACTAAGAATTTGGAGATATAAACTGATTTCCCAACTCTAACACTATCTCATTTTATGACTGTGTAAATCCCTGATTTCAATTTCAATGGATACATATATATCTTGACTATAAAAGTGCTTTATGATTTATGTATCACCATATATAGTATGTAAATAATTTTCATAATATATACACATCATAAAGACTTGATGTCAGATACCTCTTATGGTATAAAAAGTGTGACTAATGGCATCAGAATTGATTTTATTTTTTTAAATATTAATTTATTCATAAGAGATACAGAGAGAGAGGCAGAGACACAGGCAGAGGGAGAAGCAGGCTCCATGCAGGGAGCCTGATGTGGGACTCGATACTGGGTCTCCAGGATCATGCCCTGGGCTGAAGGCTGGCGCCAAGCCACTAAGCCACCCAGGCATCCCCAGAATTGATTTTAAAGTTCACATTTCAGTGAGAGAAATAACTTATAGAATTATAAAAATTTAATGGTGTATCATTTTAAATATTCACTAAATTGATACAACTATTTTGATTTCAAAATTAAAACTTAAATAAATCGAAATTTGAAAAAAATAACCAATAATGCAAACCAATAATAACCTAATCAATATGCAAAATTATTCATACAGTCATAGATTTTGACAAATTAGGGAATTTTTTTCCAAAAAGGCTTATTTTTTTCTGTTACAATAGGATTGTATTCAATAAAAATTAATCTAAGAGGAATATAAAGTATTATGGTAAGAAAAACATTACTTATAAAGCATTTCACAGTTACAGATGATATGTAAAAAATTTTCCACCTCTGTAGACAGAAAATGAATACAAATATACTCATCAATGAAAATACAGAATAATAATAAAAATAAAATAAAATACAGAATAAGTACTTTCAGCTTGTTGGAAAAAGCTTATTTCACTCATATATCATATAAACAGGTGCCTGTGACAAGTCTCTGTAGTTCATTCATTTTTTTCCCAATAATATGGTATGAATTGATAAGCATTTATTACTTTGATGATAAAGACTTGACTTTAAAGGAACAATCTGATATTTTTAAGATAAATATTTTGATTCAGAGATTTAAGAACCTATTGGAGCATTTAAGTGCTATCATCCACCATATTAAAATCTAAATAGAAGTTTTGGGAAAGCACACTCATTTCACAGAGCAGAGGTACAATTTGTGATTTGACCTGAGTCAAATGCCAGGCTAATGTAATAGAAATGCTCAAATAAGGGACAGGCAATTGCAAAAATAGAAAGACTGAGATCAGACTAGGTTCAAAAGCTAATGGAAGCAAAGGAGGCTGGAAGGCTAAAGCAATGGAGCCGCAGTCCAGTGATTCTAATGGACAGCAGACAGTTCCTTCTGAATCCTTGGAAGAGCTGAATTTTTTACCTTGTGGTTATACATTCACTAATGACAGAGAAAAAGGGTAGCGCTCTCTGGTCAGTAATTTCACAGAATGCTCACCTCACCTGTCCCGCTGCCCCAGGATGCATAGAGTGTGGTGAGAACACCCGCTTTACTTAGAAGTTTAGGAGGGAAGTACGATGTGATTGGTGGAAAGAGCAGGGCAGGGCAATGAGCCCTGTGACACCTGTGGCGTTAATGTAGGATATAGGGGAAGGAGCTGCTGAAAGTGAGGCTGTAGCTATTGCTAGAGTTCTTAATAGGATGGTTAGTAGATTCCTGTCTAAGAGCTTGGAAAATGATCCGTTGAATAGAAATGATTTATTAAATGAAGAAACGTGATCTACTGAATGAAGAACTTTGAAGAAGAGAATCCAATTATTAGTCCCTTCATTTGAAAAACTGTGTGAGGAATGCACTGGAAGCAAAACAGAATGCGTAAAGGACCAGAAGGTGTGCATTCACTATCTTTGCTTCTCCAACATCTAATCTCTGGTCTAGCGATTTACTTCTGGAAACAGCCTACCTACCACTGTCAGTCCTTATGTTTTGACCAGAGTTAGCTTGCTGACATTTTTACAGTGGGCCTGTGATTCAAGGAGAATTTGTGCTATAGTTAGAGGTCTAGGAATGAATGAGACAATGAAAACACAACTACTTGTTGCCCGAGGACAGGGCAAACCATGAGCGGGGAAACAACAAAACAACAAAACAACAAAAAGCACTCTGGGAACAGGAGAGAGTAATAACTAGTCTTGAATATATATATATGTTTAGATTCTTGCTCCCAATAGGAGAAACAATTAAATATCACTTTTTAAACTCAGTTTGGATTGAATTCTATCACTTTTAACCAACCAATTCTATCATTTTTAACCATATGTCTGATATGAAAGCTGAACATGTAAATCCAGGTGAGAGTTCAAGGATCCACAATCCTTTCTTTGCTAGGGTCCTCTGAGTGGCTCACTTTCTCTTTCCCAATAATAACATCACATAAAATAATCCCATCATGTAAAATAATCCCAGTTGTAGCTCCTAATACCAGCGTCCGAATGTCTGAAACATGCTTAGAGGCAAATGAATTTTAATTATTAAGAAAGCATATTCCGGGATCCCTGGGTGGCGCAGCGGTTTGGCGCCTGCCTTTGGCCCAGGGCGCGATCCTGGAGACCCGGGATCGAATCCCACGTCGGGCTCCCGGTGCATGGAGCCTGCTTCTCCCTCTGCCTGTGTCTCTGCCTCTCTCTCTCTCTCTCTCTCTGACTATCATAAATAAATAAAAATTAAAAAAAAAAAAAAAAAGAAAGCATATTCCTTGCGTCTGAATATGGTCTTAAAGAATTTTTTGTAATAGGATAATAATTGGATATCTTTTAACAAGGAAATTGTACGCTAAATTATAAAGTAAACGCTTCCATTCAAAGTCATTTTATGAAGTTTCAAGGAATATAAATACGAAGGTAGGAAATTAGAATAAAAATATTCATGTAATAACGGACTTGTTGGAAAAAAGCTAGCTAAGGACCCATCCATACAAGCACATATAATTATAATGACATAAAATGAATTTACATATGATTAATATTGAGAAATAAGTCAAAAGAAAGGATTATGTTAGATTATGGTGGCAGGCTTATGAGGAAACTTATTTTAAAAATTTCCTTTAGTTTTCCAATATTTTAAACATGCATTTGATGTCAGAGTATGTGAATACCTCCTTCTTTGTTGAATAAGTACCAAATAACATATTTTCCCTTCAATGGGTTTTTCTAGGGACTTCTGGGTGGCTCAGGGGTTGAGCCTCTGCTTTTGGCTCAGAGCGTGACCCCAGGACAGGATCAAGTCCCACACTGGGCTCCCTGTGTGGAGCCTGCTTCTCCCTCTGCCTGTGTCTCTGACTCTTTCTCTGTGTCTCTCATGAAAAATAAATAAAATCTTACTTAAAAAATGGCTTTTTTCTAGATCATTTAATCATTTGTGTTCATGTGCATTTATTTTAGAGGCCATCCATAAACCTATTTAAAAAGAAGCTGACTGCTTGTTCTGAATATCTAAGTGTTCAAATTCAGTAACTCTGAAGACCGAAGTCAAATAAAAAAAGTGAAACAAAATAAAACACCTGCTGTTTCCCAGAAGGATCCTTTTCTGTCAAGCTCTAATATATTTAATCTTTCTCCAATTGTATCTTAGATTACTTTTGTGGGGACGAAACTTGAAAACATAAATTAAATACCAAAACATGCATAGCTAGATGATTCCTCAATTTAATAGTTTCAAACTTTTTAATTATAATATTAAAAATTTTCTATTTCCTAAATTCCATTCAAAATTATTTCAATCCTGTCATTCTTCAGGTATTATAGAATAATTAAGGGTCAAATTCAGTCAGTTTTATTAAAAGCTCTCACATTATGATTTCTCCGTACAAAATGGAAAAATAAAGTGGATAATACAGTAACTCTCACAGAGAAACACATGGCATATTCATTTCTGTCCTCTTTAGCTTTGTTCTCTATGCTTGTCTTATTATATTTTTCCTTCTTCTTTTCTTGACAGTTATTCTCTGACTTCTTATCTAAACTATTTAATTTCATTTTTCTTTATTCTGGATGAGACTCATATCTGTGAAATGGAAAAAAAAAAAGGTCCTACTTGGAGATGTACTCGTGGTTTAAGGGGATATGGTGCTTATAGAAAGATTATGGAGTTAAGTGCATTTTCTTAATTACTCTATCATGTATTGGAGATAGCTGTTTTCCTATATATGTTAGGAGAACACATAAGGGGAGACCAGAACAATCACTTATCATTATTTATATGTGCAATGCATCTAGGAAATACTCAAACAGAAATAAACAATGATGAGCTATTCTTGGGGCAGAGGGAAGGTTTATTGAGAGGAAGACGGGCATGTTAATGCTTAACTGGGTCTTAGTAGATTATAGTAAATAAGTCTTATTTAAGAAGCATTGATCCTAGAAGTTAGAAAGTATTCCTTGGTCAGAAACTAGGACTTTTTCTCTCTTAAAAAGCTGTTAACTCGAGAAAGTCCATGGATGGTTTTCAGGGTTTCCATGAGCCAGATAAGGAAAATGTTTATGTGTCAATTTCCTTTTTTAATTTGAAAATTGCTTGGGTGAAAACATGATTTTTGTCAATGTCCCGAAGGTATTTATGTCTTTGTTCTAAACAGAAGTATGTGGTATGAGATACTATTTTAATTCTTATTTTTCATATTAAACACTATTATGAAAGCAGAACCAAAGATTCACATAATTGAAATCACTTTCTTTGCTGAATCCAAACTTGATTCCGTATTTTTGCATATATTGCCTATTTTTTTCAGGCAGTGGAAACTTATTTTTATAAGAGAAACAAGTGTAAAGGCTGTATTTTTCTGTGCCTGTGTTAGAAAAAATAATTTTCTTTTTTTTAAATCATTTTCTGATGTAATAAATTACATGTAAAAATGTGCCTAAGTATAATTATTCTGGAGACCTTTAAACATTTGAATAGTTTTTTCAGAGCTTCCATAAGGCCAAGAAAGTTAGAAACTCGGGCTGTGAGTGGGCTGTGCTCCTGACTGGCTACACTGAAAACCAGAAGTTTGAATGCAATTGTCATAGAGTCACTCAGTTTAGCAGTTTTATGTACAAATACCTACAGGTATATAAATTCAGAACTAAGTAAGAACAAATTATTTAGTGATTTCCAGCCACATAAGCATAGGTAAACCCAGGATCATGATAACTTCAATCTTATTATGTGGGGATTTCTTTTAATAACATCTTAATTGAGATACAGTTTATATACTATGCAATTGATCCACTTAAATGTTGTAATTCAGTGGTTTTCAGCACATTCACAGATATGTACAATCACTACCACGGTCAATTTTAGAACATTTCCTAACCTCAAAAAGAAGCCCCATGCCCTTTAGCTATCATCCTCTTATCCTCCATCCCTAAGAAATCACCATTCAAATTTCAGTCTCTATAAATTTTCCTTTTCTGGATATTTCATCAAAGTGGCAACATATACTATGTGGTCTTTTGTTTTCATGGTTTAACCATGTTGTAGCATATCTTAATACTTTACACATAATATTCCATGGTCTAACATACCACATTTTGTTTATATTCATCCGGTGGACTTTGGGGTTATTCCCAACTTTGGGCTCTTATGAATAATGCTTCTTTTTTTTAATTTTATTTATGATAGTCACAGAGAGAGAGAGAGAGGCAGAGACATAGGCAGAGGGAGAAGCAGGCTCCATGCACCAGGGGCCTGATGTGGGATTCGATTCCGGGTCTCCAGGATCGCGCCCTGGGCCAAAGGCAGGCACCAAACCGCTGCGCCACCCAGGGATCCCCTGAATAATGAATGCTTCTATAGACATTTGTGCAGAGTTTTTGTGTGGACATATATTTTCATTTATTTGGGGTATATACCTAGTAGTGGAATGCTTCATAAGGCCTCAATCAAGAAAATGAAAACACAACCCATGGAATGCGAGAAAATATTTTCAAATCATATCTCTGATAAGAGGCTTGAGTCTAAACTACATAAATAACTCTTATAACTCACTAACAGCCAAATCAAAAAAAGGGCAAAGGATATGAGTAGATGTTTTTCCCAAAAAATACATACAGAATGGCAACTAAACACATGAAAACATTTTTTGACATCATTAGTCATCAGGGAAATATAAATCAAAATCACAAAGAGATACATCACACTCACTAGAATGACTATCATCAAAAAGTCAGATGATAACCAGTATTGGCAAAAATGTGGTACATCGGTCAGAAGCTTCATACATTGCTGGTGGGCATGTAAAATGGTGTCACCACTTTGAAAAATAATCTGATGGTTCCTCAAACAATTAAATATAGAGTTAGCAAATAATCATGTGCTTTAAAATTACTTTCAACTCCCTCTCACAGTAAACTCACAAATTATTTGCAAGCGAACTCCATCTTTGTCAGTCTGTATCTTGGGGATAATTGGGGGAAAACAGCTGTGGTAAGTTATCATATACAAAATGCTTTTCATCTTGTGTAATGTGGTTTTCTGGCAGTTAAAGGAATGAGACCCTGAAGAATTCACTGGCCAAATTAACTTCCCATTCCTGCATAATTTCTAACAAGATAAAGTAATCAGACATAGATGTTTCAGGATCTGAGGGAAGACAGATCTGCAGGTGAATCAGAACTGAAGTTGGTCCGAACTGATTATAATAAAAATAGACTCCTAATTACAAACCAAAATCACATTTAAATTTACCAGTGATTTATAAAACTTTGCCTCCTAGTCTCACGTACTCCGTGGCAATCTATCATTGATTCCGTTTGCAATATTTTTTATCTTCTGTAACCCAATATCAGCCTTCATCATTCATTAAAGCACAATTGCAATAGAATCCTTTTGATTTTCCTTTCAGCCTCTGTCTTCTCTTATTCATCCTATATAGTTCAGTGCAAAAGTTCCTCAAATGTCTATTTGCCTGTTAAGATTCCATATATTCAAATAAAGCCTCCATTAAGGTCTTTTAACTTCTAGGGAATCTACCTTTATTTCTCTCTGTACTCTAACCATGCAAAGATAATAGGATCTTCATATATCATCCTTTATCTATTTAAGAGTCAAACATGGGCAGCCCTGGTGGCGCAGCGGTTTAGCGCCGCCTGCAGCCCAGGGCATGATCCTGGAGACCCTGGATCGAGTCCCATGTCAGGCTCTCTGCATGGAGCCTGCTTCTCCCTCTGCCTGTGTCTCTGCCTCTCTCTCTCTCTCTGCATCTCTATGAATAAATAAATTTAAAAAAAAATCTTTAAAAAAAAAAAAAGAGTCAAACATATGCATGTCTGTTTTCTTTCATTCAAATTCTTACTCTGAATTTTTTAAAACAAGGCTTATCTGATTTTTTATGTACTTCATCTGACAAAGATTGAAAACAGTGCCCCAGTGACCACTACTCTGCTATTTACGGCATAAAGGTTGGACACCATTCTTCTTCAATTAGGATTACTCTATTTATTAATATAAAATAATTCTTGTTTCATATACCCTTTCTTTTGCCTTAAATACTACTTGAATTGACATTAAAATTACACTCCTACTTTCCTTTGTCAAGAGTACTCTTTATTTTTCTTAGTTGCCAGTGCCATACCAATTTTTTTTTCTTTGAAAAGTAATTGAATTTATTGTGAAGGACATTAAAGAAATTTCCATATATCATAGAAACAGTTTAAACCTTTCAGGGCTTCATTTTCTTTCTTTTTATTTTTTTATTTTATTTTTAATAATAAATTTATTTTTTATTGGTGTTCAATTTGCCAACATACAGAATAACACCCAGTGCTCATCCCGTCAAGTGCCCCCATCAGTGCTCGTCACCCATTCACTCCCACCCCCCACCCTCCTCCCCTTCCACCACCCCTAGTTCATTTCCCAGAGTTAGGAGTCTTTATGTTCTGTCTCCCTTTCTGATATTTCCTACCCATTTCTTCTCCCTTCCCTTTTATTCCCTTTCACTATTATTTATATTCCCCAAATGAATGAGAACATATAATGTTTGTCCTTCCCTGATTGACTCATTTCACTCAACATAATACCCTCCAGTTCCATCACATTGAAGCAAATGGTGGGTATTTGTCATTTCTAATCAGAGTATGATCCTCTCATTAGATGCAGAGAAAGCATTTGACAAAATACAGCATCCATTCCTGATCAAAACTCTTCAGAGTGTAGGGATAGAGGGAACATTCCTCAACATCTTAAAAGCCATCTAGGAAAAGCCGACAGCAAATATCATTTTCAATGGGGAAGCACTGGGAGCCTTTCCCCTAAGATCAGGAACAAGACAGGGATATCCACTCTCACCACTGCTATTCAACATAGTACTGGAAGTCCTAGCCTCAGCAATCAGACAACAAAAAGACATTAAAGGCATTCAAATTGGCAAAGAAGTAGTCAAACTCTCCCTCTTCACCAATGACATGATACTCTACATAGAAAACCCAAAAGACTCCACCCCAAATTTGCTAGAACTCATACAGCAATTTGGCAGTGTGGCAGGATACAAAATCAATGCCCAGAAGTCAGTGGCATTTCTATACACTAACAATGAGACTGAAGAAAGATAAATTATGGAGTCAATCCCATTTACAATTGCACCCAAAAGCACAAGATACCTAGGAATAAACCTAACCAAAGAGGTAAAGGATCTATACCCTCAAAACTATAGAACGCTTCTGAAAGAAATTGAGGAAGACACAAAGAGATGGAAAAATATTCCATGCTCATGGATTGGCAGAATTAATATTGTGAAAATGTCAATGTTACCCAGTGCAATATACACGTTTAATGCAATCCCTATCAAAATACCATGGACTTTCTTCAGAGAGTTAGAACAAATTATTTTAAGATTTGTGTGGAATCAGAAAAGACCCCGAATAGCCAAGGGAATATTTAAAAAGAAAACCATAGCTGGAGGCATCACAATGCCAGATTTCAGGTTGTACTACAAAGCTGTGGTCATCAAGACAGTGTGGTACTGGCACAAAAACAGACACATAGATCAATGGAACAGAATAGAGAACCCAGAAGCGGACCCTTAACTTTATGGTCAACTAATATTCGATAAAGGAGGAAAGACTATCCACTGGAAGAAAGACAGCCTCTTCAATAAATGGTGCTGGGAAAATTGGACATCCACATGCAGAAGAATGAAACTGGACCACTCTCTTTCACCATACACAAAGATAAACTCAAAATGGATGAAAGATCTCAATGTGAGACAAGATTCCATCAAAATCCTAGAGGAGAACACAGGCAACACCCTTTTTGAACTCGGCCACAGTAACTTCATACAAATTTTTATTTATTTTTCCTCAGTACTTATGAATATTTTAATTGGAATTTCAAAGAAAGTAAACCTGCTGCCAATTATTTGCCAAAGTCTGAACCCAGAAAACACCTTTGTATGTTATATACTTCAGTATAAGGTTCTTAACTTCAGTATTTCTAACTTTCCACAAATTTTTAGATTTTATATAAAGATGTCAAATCTCCTATACACTTCTTTTCTTTATAGAGTACATGATTCTATCATAACTTACAAAGAAAAAAAAGCACTTGCAATACTTGTCAGAAAATACACACTCAAGTTGTCTGCACTCCAGGGCTTATCAAAAACTTAGAAATTATATTTAGAGAAGGTTGTGTAAAGGTGCTGAGGATTCCTCCCATGCACTCTTATTGTAAGGCATACTCCTTGACTGAGGTGCATAACTGAACATAAGTATAGATCCTCACAGAATCACTTTATAGGAATCACATCTAGTGGTGAGAGCCTGACTTTCTTTGATTAGCACAAGGGATGGTAGTAAGAAAATCAATTTTGGACTTGATACAAAATTATTTCCAAAGGCATTACCAAAAAGCAACATTAGAAAATGTTCCTCAATGACAATGAGAAATTTCTGAAAAAAGAAAGTTATTTAATGAGTATTGTCTAGCATTTAGTTTCCCATTTGTTTGGACTATCAGTAAGTGTATAGCCAAATTTTATGTTTGGCCATTGTGTTAGAGAAGGGATATGTGGGTAGGGAGTATTGAAAGTTCTATAAACCAAACTAAGGGACAAACCTAGGGCATTTGCTATTTTCTTACTTGATTAATATATCAGTTGAAAGAATGGAATTAAAATATATCAATTGGAGAGCATGACAGAATAAAGCCACTACTGATAGAATATTTTAAAAAGGGAAATAAAATAAATTTATAATATGGTCTTGAGTTTTTATCTGGGGCTGTGTAAGGAAAATATCATCATGCTTGTTACTTTGCAATATCTCTGCTGGAAAACAGGAGAAACCCTTTGCTTATAAATCCAAATTAGAAAGGAAAATTACATGTGTGTTATCAGTTTCAGTCATCGCAGTGCAAGAGGGAGATATGCCACCTTTAGAAAAACACTGGACATGTCCTATGCTTAGAGTTTTTTCTATGTGTACCTTCTAATAAGTCATATGTTCAATGTATCAGGGCTTTCAACTCTTTAAAGGCCAGAGATCTTGCAATTAGAAAGCTAACAAACAAATTCTGGTAAAATACTGTTACTTAAATTTATTCTGTATATAATAAAATTTCTCTAAGAATTTCAAAATTTCCATCCACTGACAGGAAAAATACTCTTAATTTGTTAACGTTGAGTAATTTTGAAGCTTCCCTTTTCATGATATATAGCTCATTGTTAAAATGCAGTTTAATAGTATTATCTTTTTTACTACTACATTTCTATATTTGATTGACTTTTAAAACATGAGATACTTTTAAAAAATCTACTTGAAAAATCCAGGGATAATGTTCAGTTCATGTTTCCCATTGAATTAGAAGAATACTATGGAATATTCTAGGTGATCCTTGTAATTGATAATGTTAAACCATAAAACCAAGGTCATGGAACTAAGAACTGATCAAATGAGAAATATTACAGCCTTTAAATATAAAATTATGTGAAATAAAATTAAATAAAGCAAAATAACTATGTTAGATAAAAAGGACCCTATGTCCTTGTAGTTGTGTTTAATTGAAAATTTTTGTCAGGGATTTTCACTGTACTTGTCTACAGATTTTTAAATGTGGCCTTGAATAAGTATGAATCATCTCTGTATTTCTGAACAAGTCTAAGCAAAATTAAAGAAAAGGTATGATCATTTATAATAAAAACTAACAAAACAACATTTCATGTGTCAATTTTTATAAGAGATGGTCTAGAATAATAGACAAAATCCTAATATCATAAAATGAAGTGCTTTTTTATAGGAAGATCTAAGTTTTAAAAATGTGGAAATTTGAGACACCTTTAAACCCAGCAATTTACTTTCTGGGATCCAGGCAAGATGTCTATCATGAACAGGAGGGGAGAACAATGATATAACCTTAGTCAAGATTAATTGCTTTTGCTCATTCCTAAGTCTTTATTTCAAAGATAAATGATTTATATGTAACCTGTAGATCATGTCAGAGATTAATTAAATATCAGAAAAATTAAGAATGGAATTTAAGAAGAATATGACCAAAGGCCAGTTAGTAGCTTCACCATTTTTTAAAATATACCTTAAAAGTTATATAACTTAAAAGTAAAGTCCAAATAATCTATTGTAAAAGATTAAGAGATAAAAATGCAAGTTCAGTCAAGTTGGGACATGCTGAATTGGTGGCAATAGGAATCTCAGTGATGCTCTTGTGACTTTTTTGAAATCACAGAAGTATTAATATATTATGGGGGTTATAATAATACAGCAATTCAAAGGACTTTGATTATTCATGGTAACAGTCCTGGAAATGAAAAACTTTAAGTAGAAACAATGAAAGCAGTGACAAAGAAGGATGTCCTTTCACAAAGCATTCATATCTGTTAAAGAGAGACATCCCAATTCTCTATATAATAAAATTGCTCCCGAAAGTTAAAAGACATTGACTTCTTACCTACTTCTAAATATATCATTTTCCCCGAAGAGCTTTTAAAAGAAGCTTGGCTACTCAGAAGAGAATGGGAACAATTCAAGGTGCCAATGTTTTGTTTAGTCTCTGTGACACTTGCCTTGTCTGGAAACAAAGTGGTAAATGATTGTTTATTGATGGTCAAATAAAACTGATTTTCAAAATTATAATAAGCCTATGAGTTAATCAATAAAATTCATGCAATTTCACCTCAGGTCTGTGATAAGAGACTTAAACAAGATACCCTAAAAAAACAGCTAGAGGAAGTTCTTGAGATGGAAAGGAAATGATAAAGGAAGGAATTTTAAACCATCAAAAAGGATGAAATCACAAAGTGAAAATCCAGGTAAATGCAATAAACTCATGAGTTTTCTAAATTATGTTTGACTGTGGAAGTAAAAATTATAACATCTGATGTGGTTCTTGAGTATGTACAAGAAATGTTTAAGATTATATTAATGGGGGGAAATGTAAAGGGGCCTAAAGGGATATAAGTTTTCTACACTTTACTCAAGTATATAGATACAGTAATACATAGAGCAACTACTAAAACATCTTTACAGAGAGATATACTCAGAAATAATAAAGGTAAATCAAAATGAAATGTAAAGAAGAAGGTACAAAGAGCCCACAGGAAAATGGAAAAAGTAAAAACAAAGAAATGAAGAACAAATGAAACAAATATAAAAACCAAAATGCCTCACTTAAGCTCTAATAAATCAATAATTATGTTAAATATAAATGTGCTAAATATACCAACTAAAAGTCAGAGATTGGAAAATTGAATTTAATAACCTATATTATCAAACCACATGCTGTGTACAAGAAACTCACTTCAAATAACAATACAAGCGACTTTGATATAGCATCTGAATTTGTTAAGCTCAACAGATGTTAGAGGCATGGCAAAAAGTTTTTCATCTTAGTGAATGGCAGTTACATGCCAGTTTATTGTCTGTCTAGTGTTTATTGATTGCTCTTAATAGCATAGCATACAAACTTAGGGGAAAACTATAAATATATACCCCATAAATACCTTACAACGTGTTAACCTCTTATAGGGGTTAGGACTGCCCAACATCTTAGTTAACTCTGCCTTCTTCCCTCCAAATTTAGAGATTATCATTAGTTTTATACAGTCGATATTTTCTTATAATACGAATGTGATAGCATACTTATTAATTTCTGATTATTCAATTTCATATTTTCTCAGGTATTTTTTTCTTGATTTTCAACATTTAAAAGTTATTTTAGCAAAGTCCATCATAGCAAATTATTAGTTTCTTTTATTATAAAATGTTATATTTCACTTTAATTCATAAATTAGCATTAAGCTGGGGTTACAGTGTGAGAATTTCCTTCTTTCTGAAAATTTGATATTATCCTACAGCATTCTAGCTTTCACCAGTGCTATTGACAATTTTTGTATTAAGTTGTTATTTTTTTTATAGATAAACTGCCTATGTACTCTGGATATTTTACTGTAACTCTGATTTTAACATTCTGTAGTTTTACTATTATGTGGCTTATAATGTATTTCATTTTATTTTTGCTGCTTAGTGTTTACTGTGCTTCCCGAAACTATAAATTCAAGTCTATCATCATTTTTGGAAATATTTCATTTCCCATATTACCTCTTTAACAGTCTCTCTTTTCTATTATATTGGGACTCTGATTTCACATATAATCCATCCTGTATGTCATTTAGTCTCAATTTCATATTTTCTACCTCTTATACTTTATGTCCTGAATTCTGAGAAATGTTCTTACATGCAATTTCCAGTTCACTAATTCTTTGTCTCTGCACTGGTGTTTAAAATATAAATAATCATTAGTTTTTTTTTTCCCTTTTCCTACAAAAAGTACATGTTAAAGTTGTTTTCTTAAGTATGTATTTTTTTCTAGTTTGAGTCTACCTTCTATATCCTTATATAAAACACTTTTATATTTCCTATCCAATATTTTTAATACTTCATTTTGAATTAGCTCTAGTTCTAATTAAGCAGATAGTATATTAGAAACCCAAATAGATTCTTCAAACCTTAAGATCACAATAGTTCTAAATTATTAACACTATATCTTATATGTATAGTTTTTAGGAATTTAGAAAAGTTAAAGGAATTTTAAAACTCTTATGGTCCTTTTGTCATATTTAAAGATAATTATTTATCCATATTCATACATATATCAACCCTTGGTTAAAAAATCCCCAACAATGATAGAAAGTGGGATCTTTCACCGTAAATTGGTTAAATAATTGACCCAACTTGTTCAATATTTTAATCGTATATATAGAGAGTGTGCGTGCACATGTATGGGTTTATGCTGATAAGATGTCTCCAATTCTACCCTTAGGTTTATTTGCTAGGAGGGCTCACAGGACTCTCATGCATTAATAATCATAGCTTTGATGTATTATGATGAAAGATACAAAGCGAAATCAGCAAAAGGAAAAGATACATGGGACAAAATCCAGAGGAAACCAGGTATGAGTTGCAAAAGTTCTCTCCTTGTGGAGTCACATGGAGTGTGCTTAATTCCTTCAATAACCAGTTATGACAACATATATTAAACCTTTTGTACCAGGGAAACTCTTCAGAGATTCAGTGTCCACAGTTTTTCCTGGGGGCTATTCTTACTGGTTTTCTTGCCTAGCATGTACCACATCTGAAGTTCCTAGTAGGAAATAAGTGTTCAGCAGAAAATATTTTTTTGAACAGTTTATACACTGTGAGCCAGCCTCAGTTATGAATGCTTCCATGATTCAAATTTCTAGACATCTATGTAACAGGACAACTCTGCAAACTGATCTTTCTCAAGATAGCAGTGTCAGGTCTTCAATGTTAACTATTTTCTTGTGTTTGTGTGTGTGTTCTATGTCCTCACTTTAATTCCACTGAGAAAAAGAATAGGAGAAAAAATTTCATGCATTCTCAGAAGCAATCTACAAAACCATTATTCAAATATCCACAGCCCCCCTGCCCCAATACTCCAGAAGGGCAATCCATGGTTCTGTCTAAGGCCAACTTCTCTGCCTGTGGGACCATATTCCAGCTGTTCTCATTCCTCCCTCTCACTACTCTTAGCATATGAACATCCTAAAATCATAGTATCTGAAAAACAAATTTAAAAATCTCTAATATTTAGTAAGATAATAACAAGAATCCTATCACCAAATCATCTTTAGATCATTAGAATAAATTCCACATGATTACATAAAGGAGCTTTTGTGTTTTTTTTTAACAATTTATACTCAATCCCTTATAAAGGTAGCAGTTGTATTATGTAATTAGCTAATTGAAATGTAATAAAAATGATAGTTCATATACATGCATATATACTCATATATATTCTTAAAACCTTTAAACTTAAAACCTTTAAAATGAAACAAAATTAAGTTCAAATCATGGCTCTGCCATCAAGTCCTCAGATTTCTAAGTCTAGAAAGTTTATATTTAACTCTTCTGATCTTCAACTCCTGTAACATGAAAATAATTTTTCATGAAAATTATCTGGTGTATATATATTTGCCAGAGTGTTTGTGAGTGAGCATGTTTTCTCTAATATTGCTATAAAGCTCGGGATATCAAGTTTTACTGTACATTTTCTTCCAATCCTTGCATATTTTCCCATAAAGTATCTTTAGTAACTAAAGAATGATTGATAGTATCACAGAAATACTAAAATACTTAGATGGAAAGTGGTATTAAGGACTCTGCCCCTTGGGGATCCCTGGGTGGCGCAGCAGTTTGGCGCCTGCCTTTGGCCCAGGGCGTGATCCTGGAGACCCGGGATCGAGTCCCACATCGGGCTCCTGGTGCATGGAGCCTGCTTCTCCCTCTGCCTATGTCTCTGCCTCTCTCTCTCTCTCTCTGTGACTATCATAAAAAAAAAAAAAAAAGGACTCTGCCCCTTGATATAGCATGATATTCATTCAGCTTTTAGCAGTTAGGTTTGAAGAACACATGTGAACTCCTTGACTGAATCTTTTTTTACCCCTGACACTATCTGCTAGAGCTTGGTATTTTAATGACCATCTGGGAAAACTATATGCCTACTGTCTTTTTATTCTTATGTCTTATATTTATTGCAAAGCACATCTTTAATATAGCCATCCTGCAGCTCTGTTTATTCTTTGTCAGAAGGTTAGGCTCTGTTACAATTGCAACATGTGTTTTTAATAGCAGCTTGATTGAAATAGATTAATTTAAAATCCAAGTGGAAAAGCAGAGGTGCGGTAAAATATCGATTTAGAAACAGCTTTTTTATTTTTTACAAAAAGTCTACAATATTTATCTAGAAACAGCCTCTTTATTTCTACATTTCTATAAATGGAACTGAATTTAATCTATAGATCAATTTAGAGAAAATGGACATGTTTATAATGCTAAATGTTCTAATCCTTACACATAATGTATTTCTTTAGTTATATTGGTCTTTATTTCAGTGGTCAGAAGTCTTCAGTTGTAGAAGTCTTGCAAATGTTTTCATAAAATTATCTTTAAGTGTTTTATCTTGTTAAGTTCTTTTATAAAGGGCATTTATTTTTAATTTCAACGTATAAACACCCATTGCTAGCACTTAGACATACAATTGACTTTTACATATGGATTTTGTACCCTATTAACTTATTAACTCATGTGCCTTTTTTGTAGATCTCATGGGATTTTTATATACAGAATATTCTGCAGTTGTTAAATAAAAATAGCTTA
Organism: Canis lupus baileyi; assembly: GCF_048164855.1. Classification (NCBI taxonomy): domain Eukaryota; kingdom Metazoa; phylum Chordata; class Mammalia; order Carnivora; family Canidae; genus Canis; species Canis lupus. The sequence continues at coordinate 44,131,985 of NC_132851.1, read as the reverse complement.
CTACTCCTTTCTGATATGTATGAATGTTATTTTTTTCCCCCACTTTAAGGCACTGGCTAGGATCTTAATACAATACTAAATGGAAGTGATAAAAGCAAATATCCTTGTTTTGTTCTCAATATTAGAGAAAAAAAAAACTACTCCCTCTTTCACCATTAAGTATCATCTTAGCTGTAGGTATTTCACATATGTTCTTTATCAGGATGAAGAAGTTTTTGTTTTTGTTTTTTCTTTCTATTACTAGTTTGCTGAGAGTTTTTATTATGGATGAGTTTGAATTTTGTCAGATGTTCTTTATACATCTGTTGTGATCATCCATTTTTCTCTCATAGTCTCTAATGTGATAAATTACAACAATTTGTTTTTCAATATTAATTCAGCATCTTGCATTGCTGGGATAAAAACCTACTTATTGGTCATAAGTTATACATTTTATTTATTGCTAGGTTCTGTTTGCTAACATTGTTAAGGATCTTGCTACCTACAATCATACAGAATAATATCTCTTTATAATGTCTTTGTCTGTTTTGGTATCAGAATTATGGTAGTCCTATAAATGGGTTGTATAGTGTTCCCTTATCTTTGATTTTGTAAATAATGTGGTTAGGATTAGAATTATTTTGTCTTGCCTTCAGGCTCTTTAACTTTCAGACAAATTGCCTTAATGCCATTAACAACTAAAATACCAGATAAATATATTAAAATTTTAAAAATTTGTTTTCAGACATTGGACAACAAGATATGCGGGGTTGTGATACCTGAGGAAATGAGAAACAATCTGAGTCCTGTGGTTGCTTTAGCTTACTGTCTGAAGTTGGCTTTTAGGCCACAGCACAAAAATGAGGTAACTAAAACGCTCCTCACTGTATTGAAGAGAAACATATTGTAGTCCAATGAATAAAAGACAGAAAGAATGTTTGGGCGGAATGCTGAAAAAGAGAAAAACAGAAAGAGACAGAACTTTAGAAATCTACATAGGAGTTTCTTTTAATCTTTCAGTCCTCATTTTTGCGTGCACTAGGAAAAATTCTGTAAGAATCCAAAGAAATCACCAGACCCTGTAAGCCAAATAATTTCTGTAAATCACAAGAGTTCCCAACTGCCACACCAGAGAAACCTTAAAATTACATAGGACATTAGGTAGCATCTTAAAAGTGTCATGCTTTGAGAATGGATCAAAATTAGGCTCAAAGAGAAGACAAATCTGGCCATGCCATAACAAAGCTTAAAAACAAGCCTTAAGAATATCAAACTGACCTAAAATAACTTGACTACACGAAAAAGCAACTTGTAATACTATTTAAAGAAATATTAAAACTGATATGGATAATTTTAAACTTTACAATTCCAACATCTCATAAAAATTTACCATGTTTGTGTAGCAGCAGGAAAGCATGACCCATAACTGGGAGAAAAATCAATTAGTAGAAAGAAGGTTCTAAATGCAGAGATTATCTTTAGTGTCAGAATCTAAAATCAGGTATATTTATAGCTTTTTTAATAGCTTTTTTTTCAAGAAACATTTTGATATATCATCCATCTAGGACTAATTTTGTGAATGGCGTATGATAGAAATTGCTGTATATCTGAATATGTATGTGTGTATACATGCATAATATATGACAGTTTCTTTGAATTATTAAGTCACTACAAATCAAGCTGAAGCAACAACTGAATATTATTAACTCAGTTACTTGAGCAATTAGCAAGAGTTTTATATTTCTTTTCCCTGAGCTATTTTACTTTTTTACTTTTTTCTTTTTTCTTTTTTTCTTTTATTTTTATTCCTGAGAGACACACAAAGAGAAGCAGAAACACAGGCAGAAGGAGAAGCAGGCTCATGAGGAGCTAGACATGGGACTCAATCCCGGATCCCAGATCCTGGGATCATGCCCCCAGCCAAAGGCAGACGCTCAACTGCTGAGCCACCCAGGTGTCCCTTCCCTAAGCTTTTTAATATTTCCTCTAAAATAACAATGCTACTTTCTGGCTATTTGGGTTATTACCAAAATACCTTCTTTCTTGTTGATTAAGGTCAATTCAGTTCTTTGATTTGAATTTCAAAAGAATATGGGCCCTAGAGGGTATTATGTTAAGCAAAATAAATCAGAGAAAGATAAATACCATATTATCTCTCATATACGGAATCTAAAAAAAATAAAATAAAATAAACAAAAAGCAGATTCAGATCTATAAATACAAAGAATGAAATGATGGTTGCCAGAGGGGAGAAGTGTGGAGGGATGGGCCAAAGAGTGAAGGGTGGGAAATAAAGCTTCCAACTATGAAATATGTCATGGGAATAAAAGGTACAATGTAGGGAATAACCGAAGATATTGTAATAGCACTGTATGGTTACACACTGTGGTAGCTACACTGTGGTGAGCATAGCATGACATATAGATGTGTAGTATCATTATGTTGTACACCTCAAACTAATGTCAACTATACTCAAATAAATAAGTAAACCACCAAAGAATAAGGAAAAAAATAAAAAGCTACTATAAATCTTATAAATATGTACAAAAATATAGAGAGAAGCATGACTGTCATAAAGATAGAACTATTAAGTATAAAACAGAAGACCAAGTGGACCTTGAAATGTAAAATATAGTCTCTGAAATGAAACAAAAAAAACTGAGAGGAGATTAAAACCAGATTGGGCACAAGGACTAGTGAAGTTAAAAAGGCATAGAACTTTATCCAAAATAAAGTACAAAGTAAAAACAAATGGAAAAGAAGGATATTTTATCAGTAGACTCTAGGGAAATATTTAATATTAATGGCAAGAGCAAATTTGAAAAAGAAAAAATGTAACTAACCAAGTTTAAGAAACTCAAAGAACTCTAAACAGGGGCAGCCCTGGTGGCTCAGGTGGTACACCTTTAGCCCAGGGCATGATCCTGGAGACCCAGGATCGAGTCCCACGTCGGGCTCCCTGCATGGGGCCTGCTTCTCCCTCTGCCTGTGTCCGTTCCTCTCTCTCTCTCTCTCTCTGTCTGTCTCTCATGAATAAATAAGTAAAATATTAAAAAAAGAAGATGAAGAAGAAGAAGAAGAAGAAGAAGAAGAAGAAGAAGAAGCAGCTCAAAGAACTCTAAACAGAAAAACACAGATAATCAGACCAAGGCAGATCATAATCAGAATGTTAAATAAAACTGATGGAGAAAAATCTTGAAAGCAGGTAGAGAGGGGAAAAAAAAAAAAAAAACCTGTATGAGATGTAGAGGGAGCAAATATAAATAAGAGCACATATCCCAAACTCTTGTAATCCAAAAGACAATGGAATGACATCTTTAAAGTAACATCAAGTTTTTTCATCATTTCCTTTGTGAAATCTAGTATTAGTATGTTCATTTTTGCTTTGTTGGTTGGAGATACACTTGCCTCCTCTCATAATTTTTATAGTGTATCGGTTTTCAAGTTTTCACCATAGGTAAGTCTTAGAAACCATAAAAGCATCTCTATTAATGTCACTTTAAAAAATATTATAACTAAAAAAAAATATTATAACTAAAGCCTATCACCATTAGTATTTGTCTATCACATACATTTCCCTGTGTCATACACATCTGTTTCTATGTGTTAGGGAAAAAGTGATAGACAGGAAAAAGGGATGCTAGTATAAGCAAAGATATGGCATTTAGCCAATGAAAAATATGCATATTATTTTTATGTGTTTTTTTAAAGGCAATTGATTCCATTACCATTTTATTAAAGAGTTGTACCTATAAAAAAGACAAAATAAGTATAAATAACCATAACAATTAATATTCATAAACTTTTCTTGTGGTTTCTTCATTTTTCAGAAAGTAACAGATGAAACATGTATGAAATTATTAAGATCAAAGGACAGTAAAATGAATGTTTATTTAAGCCTTCAGCTTCAAGGCCCCAAAACATTCAGAATTATGTTTAGAAAAAGGTGGTTCTCTTGTATTGAAATAAATAAAGGTAAAAATGCTACCATAAGCACAAGATCTGAATTGACTACCTCCAATAATTTTAAAGTCTTAAGTATAATTTAGGAATGAGTAAGAAAATGCTGAGGTAAATTTGGTCATATTTTTATAATATTATTATAATTTTTTAATAATATTATTCTGAAGAAATCGCTTGGACAACTTTTTTCTTTTACAAAAGCCTGATACAAATGTTTCAGGAAGATAAATACATGATCTATGTGTTATACAATATATAAAATGTATATTGTTTAGATATCATAATATTTAATATTACAATGTTTAATATGAAGCATTTTGAAATGTTTAAACTTAATATTAATATGTAAATATTTAATAATTATATAATATTTAACACAGCTGTGAAACACTGTATCTATGTTATAGTACTTGGTACCAAGAAAACATCTTGGGAATTCAGATAATATTCTTCCTCATTTCTTAGTTTTGTCTTGAAAACCTGAAAAATTTTACAGTATAATTTAGAGGGCTTGGACTTTCAAGGCAATTTGAATCTTTTTCTCATACATAGATGATTTGGTCATTAATATTTTAGTCATATTCTATGTATTTCTTATAGGTTATGCAACACTGGACAATTAAAAATGTTCCATGCCTCACTTTCCCTACTGGTATAAGAGCTCATTATTATCCTAATAGAACAGTAAGTATTAATGTGTTATTTACTATGTGTCATGAAATCCTTAAAACAGTGCATAGTAAATTATAAGTGCTCAAAATTGTTATTTTATTTTGATAAATAATATTATAAATAATTATATAAATAAAGCAAACTATAATAATCATTGATTTATCACAGTGATTTGTTTATGGTAGGATAAGCATTATTTACACCTGTACATCCTAATTGGCTGAAGAATATAGAAGGTAGCTTTCATATTTCATTCACCAATGCTATTATTTGTATAGCCTAAGTAATTAAAGTCTACAAAGGTGGGCCATAAAGTCCACAAGAATGATGGTGAAATACCGTGTGTTCTGTCCTCAATGCTTCCATAACAAATAGAGCCGATTATTGGTGGAATTAGGAGTCATCTATGGCAGTGTCTTCCCCTGGTCTGAAATCACAATGAAGACATTCTCTTCTGTCTGATTTATTGCCTTCTTTTACTATTGCTGGATTACTTTAACAAGTTTCTGCCAGCTTCTAATAAATCTGCACAGCATGAATAAATAAATAAAATTTTTTTAAAAAAATAGTAACCCTAGCACAGGTAATTAAAGAGAAGACTACTGAGTCAAGTATTACAGGACTGATATGTAGTCTTAACAATTAGTACAGCAAAACCAATGGATAAAATATTCAAATAATTCTATATCAGTGGGCAAAAAACTACTCCGCCTTGCCTCCTGAGCATCCCCTCCTCTAGCTGCCCCAGAACTCTGCCCTACAGAACTCCACCAACATCAAAATGTTAAGTAACAAGGGTGTTAATGCCTGACATGGTGGTGGAATTCCAGGCCCCACTTTACATTTTGACCTTCTTCTGTTCTTATTGATTGTATCTGTGACACATCTGTTGTTAGGTATTTAAGTATAGACTAGAGGAAAAGTGTATTTTATTGAGATTGTCATGCGGTCAACAGGCAAATTGGCATTGGCAGTATACAGAAAGAATGAGTTCCTGAGATACAGATAATGCACAAAGACAAGAATTCCAAGATTATGAAACTGTAGAGAGTTAGGTAGCCAAAGAAATGCTGCATGGTGACTGGACAACATAGTTTAATGCAGAAAAAAAAAAAATCTAGGCCAAGATCTGATATCATAGTTAAGACACTGGGTGCCTGAAAGTAACTGATAAGAAAAAAGGTTTCACAGCCTACACATATTAGGTTGCACTGGAGATTTGTTTGTATGAATAAGCCTTGGTTAAGAAAACGTGGTTTAAAACCAGCAGGAAGTTGACCAGTTGCTAAATTACCTGATGTAGCATTAAGCATGAATTCCTGATGAAGATTACAAAACAGAAGGTAGAGACAAAATGCCACATGACAGTTAAGTGGAACACATTTTGGATAAGTGCAGTTTTAAACAGAAGCTTTCCAAGCAGCTGATTAGGTATCATAGTTAATTGAGTGACTACTTTCAGTTACTTAATATTATTAGTAAGATTATCCATTTGCAAGTATCCCAAGCATCTTAAATTAATTCATATTTCCACCATTCAATGTCTTGAATTCTTCTCTTAGAGTTTGAGTTTCTGAAAAAAAGTCAGAACAGTTCAGGGGTGCCTGGGTAGCTCAGTTGGTTGAGTGTCTGCCCTCTGCTCAGGTTATAATCTCGGGGTCCTGAGATTGAGCCCACCTCAGGCTCCCTGTTGCCAGAGAGTCTGCTTCTCCCTTTCCTTCTGCCCCTACCCCCACTTGTGCCCTCTCTCTGTCTCTCACTCACTCTCTCTCAAAGGAATAAATAAAATCTTTAAAAACAAAAAGAGCCCGTTTATTAAATCTACTTGAAATCTCTTTTGCTATCAATAGTCCTCAAAATTATTTGATCAGCTTAATTTTAATAGCTAACTTTTTTCCCATTAGCATTTATTATAAGTCTTGCCCACAATATTCAAGGCTCTAGTCCCCCTTCCTCCATTTTTAAGATGATATTCTCAAATACTAGTCTTGGGATAACCAAAGAACATGCTTAATGCAATGAACAGCAGGCTGGACGAAGCAGAGGAACTAATTAATGACCTAGAAGACAAATTAATGGAAAGCAATGAAGTGAAACAAAAGACACAAGAATAGACTTAGGGAACTCCGTGACTCCATCAAATGTAATAACATTCATATTATAGGATGGCCAGAAGAAGAAGAGATAATAATGGGCAGGGAATTTATTTGATGAAGTAATAGCTGAAAACCTTCCTAGTCTGGAGAAGGAAACAGATATCCAGATCCAGAAAGCACAGAAAACTCCTATCAAGATCCTAAAAAGGAAGCCAACACCAAGACATATTGTAATTAAATTTACAAAATACAGTGATAAAGAAAAAAAAAAAGTCTTAAAAGCAGGAAGAAAAAAGATGTCATAAACTTGCAAGGGAAAATCTATAAGGATAGCTGGAGATTTTTCAACAGAAACTTGGCAAGCCAGAAGAGAGTGGCATGATATATTCAACATGCTGAATGGAAAAAATCTGCAGCCAAGAATACTCTATCCAGCAAGGCTATCATTCAGGATAAAAGGCAAGCTAAAAACCAGCCTGCATTCCCAACAACAGTATAAGAGAGTTCTCTTTCTCTGCATTCTTGCAAACATTCATTGTTTCCTGACTTCTTAATTTTAGCCATTCTGACAGGCATGAGGTGGTATCTCATTGTGGTTTTGATTTGTATTTTCCCAATGCCAAGTGATGTGGAGCATTTTTTATATATTGGTTGGCCATGTGTAGGTCTTCTTTGGAGATATATCTGTTCATGTTTTCTGCCCACTTCTTGACTGGATTATTTGTTTTTTTGGGTGTTGAGTTTGATAAGTTCTTTTTTTGTTTTGTTTTGTTTTGTTTTTTCTTTTTTTTCTTTTTTCTTTTTCTTTTTTTTTTGAGTTTGATAAGTTCTTTAAAGATCTTGGATACTAGTCCTTTATCTGATATGTTATCTGCAAATAACTTTTCCCATTCCATAAGCAGTCTTTTAGTTTTGTTGACTGTTTCCTTTGTTGTGCAAAGGCTTTTTATCTTGATCAAGTCCATCCACAGATGAATGGATACAGAAGATGTGATTCATATATATATATGAATATGAATATGAATATGAATATGAATATGAATATATGTGGATATTACTCAGCCATCAGAATAGAATGAAATCTTACCCCTTACCCATTTACATCGACATGGGTGGAACTGGAGGGTATTATGCTGAGTGAAATAAGACAATTATCATATGGTTTCACTCATCTGTGGAATATAAGGAGCGGTGCAGAGGATCGTAGGTGAAAGGAAGGAAAACTGAATGGGAAGAAATCACAGAGGGAGATAATCCATAAGAGATTCTTAACTATAGGAAACAAATTGATGGTTGCTGGAGAGGGTGGGATGAGGTAACTCAGTGCTAGGCTTTAACGGATGAGGTAATTGGGTGATGGATTTTAAGGAAGGCATGAGATGTAATGAGCACTGGGTGTCATATGCAAATGATGAATTACTGAACTCTATATCTGAAACTAATGATTTACTATATGTTGGCTAACTGAATTTAAATTAAAAAACAAAAGAAAAAAGAGAACTACAGGCTAATATACCTGATGAACACTAATGCAAAAATTCTCAATAAACTACTAGCAAACTGAATCCAATGATACATTAAAAAATCATTCATAATGACCAAATGGAATTTATTTCTGGGTTGCTAGGGCTCAATATTTGCAGATCAATCAATGTGATACACTTAATACAAGAAAGGATAAGAATCACATGATCATTTCAATAGATGCACAAAAAACATTCAACAAAGTACAACACATTCATGATAAAAAATAAAGTGGATGTTGAGGGAAAATTCCTCAACATAACAAAGCCCATATATGAAAAACCCACAACTAATATCATCTTTAATGGGGAAAAACTGTCATAAAAGTTATAATTCAGATTATGCTATCAAAATATGTAAAGTCCCAAAGACACATGGAGTTTCATTTGTCCTAATTAGTTTGAGAAGGCATTGTTAATTTTTTTCAAAAAATATGATTGAAATGAGATGATTCTGAGGATATATAATTATATTCCATTCAGTCAACTTTTTCTATCTTCCTTTGGAAAAGAAATGATTTCTATATAAATAATGAAATTTGGACGAATTAGCTGCAAATGCCTCTTCTCCAAGTGCTGCTCAGACCATCTTTGCTAGTTAATTGATAGATATTGACCGATTTATTTGAGGTCTCTGGGAACCCCTGAAGGTAATATCACAATTCCATAAAATCATTTTTATTCTATGTATTGTTAAAAACGAAAAGAGAATTCAGAAAATTTCTAATATAAGCAGAATTTTTGCCTGAAAGACTGATGCTTTTACTTAACTTCTGATTTTCCTCACTCTTCATAACTATTTTTTTTTATTGTGTTCTTAGGAATCAATAGTGGTACATGTGAATCTATCCTCAGTGATCATTATATCAGCCACTTAAATTGCTATAAGCTATAACTCTAAACCATACCTCACAAATTTTGTAGCTTTACATGAAATGAATCATGTAAATCTAGTTATCAATGATTCAGTTTAAAGCTACCACAAGTGCTTCATAATCACTCTGATTTTTTTCTTACAAATTATGTAGGGTAGAGTAACTACCTACTTTAATTATCTAATATGAATACTCGATTTTATGTTGTTTCTATAAAATTATATGCACTTTCCAAGTTGAAGATTTCCTACCTGTGAACTATAAAAAGTACAGAGCATGGTCTATAAATGCAGTTGCAAAACAAGTTCTATGTAAAAGAATAACAATAGGAATTAGGGGCATAAACTGTTAAATAACTACCCTAAAAGAAAGACTATACCAAAGCTGTGTATGTTCACTTATCAACAAATATTTGTGGAACGCTTTCCCTATCATACAGTTCTAAGGACAGTTTTAAGTGCTGGGATTACACAAATGAATAAAACAACTTCAATCCCCCACCCCCAAGGAGACTTCACACAGTGAGAGAGAAAATATGGGAAATCGATGCACACATGATAGATGTGTATTACATGTATGTTTATTTTATGATAATTTCAGTTGATAAGTTATAAGGAGAAAAGGCAGGAAGAAAGGGAGAGGGCTAGGGGGTAGGTATGGCTTTTGTAATTTTAGGTTGGGTTAATCTAAGATATTTTAAGCAAAGATCTGATAGAAGTAAGGAAAGACAACATGTGAATATGTGGGGAAAGAAAATTACAGGAAAAGGAAGATCAAGTGCAAAGCATCTGGATAGGCAGCATGCCGGGTACACTCAAGAAATCCTGAGAAAGCCAGTGTGTTTTGAACAGCATGAGCAGATGCAAATAATAGAATACAGTCTGTTGGTAAAGTAAGAATTTTTTAAAAACTGATGAGGACTTTCCTTGACCAAACATTAGTCAGGGTCCCCTGAGCCGTCTTCTCCCTGTCTTTGCAAAGCCTAGTTTAAGCAAGAAGCCTGTTAAGCCAGTTTAAACAGAACCCTTCCACCCCTGATTTCCCATCAGCCTCAATAGCAGATCAAATTCCTCATCCCTATCATCCCCCAGGTGATACTTGATCACCCTGACCTGCCTTCAGCAATAATTGTTTGATCAGTTTAGCAAAAATTCCACTGTACCCTTGATGTCTCCTCTTAGTAATTTTCTATCCACTGATCCCCTAATCTGCTCCTTAACTATAAATCCCCACTAATCTTGTTATATTTAGAGTTGATCCCCATCTCCCTCCCCTGTTGTGATAGTCTTAACACCTATCACACGTCTTGAATAAAGTCTTCCTTCCCACTTTATGGAGTGTCAAGAATATCTTTTTTTTTCTTTAACAGGGTCATTGTCAATCTAATGTGTACACTGACTTCAAAAAACTAAAGATAATCTCTGACTATCCAATAAAATTAATAAAAATTATGGAGAAAAATGCAGAATGTGATTTTTTTATGGTAATAAAAATACTTATGTTGGATTATGTAGTGCTCAGGAGCTATACTTCCCAGCATTTATTCTCCTTGACATTAGGAGTAAATCTAATAAAGAAATCGAAAAGGTGGAATGGAGAAGCGACCACGTAAATGGTTTAAAATATTTATCGTTGAATAAAATAAGTGTTTAACCTATTTATAAAGAAAGATATTGGATGGGATTTTGCTGGATTGTGATGCTGTAATGATTGCTAGTAGTGAAAAATTAGCTGTTACAAAAGAATTATTAAGGTGGTTCACAATGCGGGGGCCTGGGTGGCTCAGTGGGTTAAGCATCCGCCTCAGGCTCAGGGCATGATCTAGGGGTCCTGTGATTAAGCCCCACATTGGGATCCCTGCTTGGCAAGGAGTCTGCTTCTCCCTATCCCTCTGCCCCTCCTCGTACTTGTTTGAGGAACTCCAAGTATCCATCAGAATCCCATTAGAGAGCCTTTGGAACTCATGTAGACAATATCCCTGCACAACACAGAACAGTTGATGCTATATGAGTGCTTAATTTTAGACTTTTGATTGTCTTTAAAAAATCTACTGGACTTTATTTAAATACCTGAATTTGAGTCTCTCTTTTCTTCTCCTCCCACCCCCATCAATGGTGCTCAGAGTGATATCTGCCTGAAAATAGCCAAAATTCTGATTTCCAGAATGAGAGAGAAAAATAGGCTTTATTTTCCAACACCGCTGTCTTACTGTGCTTTTATCCTATCCAGAAAATAACAATTCTCAAAGGGCCAATCATTTTGAGTTGTGTGCATGTAGCCTGTTCAACTTCTTCCCCGTTTACTTATGGGCCAGGTGATGCATAGGATCGATTAATTCAAATAAGTATTTTTGTTAATGAATAAGGCTTTTCATGACATGTTTGATTAACATTTCTGAGGTTTCCTCCAAAAAAAATCATAACAACTTTTGTGTGTTTTTAAAAATCATTACTCTATGGAAAACCTTTGACAATTCAATATGAAGATTATTCTCCAAAAAAAAAAAAAAAAAGAAAATTATTCTTCCATTTTCTGTTATGGTAATTCATGGTTGGAATCCAAAGAAGTAAAAAGTGAGATGAAAATGTATACTTTGTACATACAGCTTAAGTCTTTTGCTCTTCTAATTTTCTGTGAAGACTTGTCATGAGGATCCTCTGACATTACAGCACTCCTGGTACATTAGGACACCTACTTTCTGATATTGTGAGTGGGAAAATCATATTACTTGACAGTACAGGATTATTTTCATTTATTTAGATAAAATTCTATGAGAAATAGCTAGTAGTTTCTGCTATTACTATTGGCTATATATTCTTGCAAATTTTAACCCCAAAGCAGTTTTTATTTTCCTACAGAAAATGGCTTTATACACATGGATAGGGCTCCTAACCAATAACTCATTCCCCTTCAGAATCACTAACCTTGTATGGAGTTGGGTGTACTTGGTAATCAGATTCTGGAAGTGGCTTTATAGTTAGTTGACTTTACCACTACCTATGGCATATCTGACAACTCAAAGTTCCATAGCTCTTTTGTCCTAGATGCTAAGTCTGAAGTATCTCAAAATTCCTTGCACAGCTCTAAAGAGTTTCTAGCATTGCTGCCAATAAAACCCCTTCTAGCCTCAATGTGAAACCACTGCTTTTTTCAAAAATTATGCTAACCTTGACGTTTTCCTTATTAGGGGGCAGGTTAGGACCTCATTACTATCTATAGGTCTTTTGTTCAACTTCATACTTGATCCATCTGTGTATAAAATCAGCTACCTTGAAGATCTTAGTACACATTTCCCTAAGACTGGGTCAAAGAGCAAATTAGAGGGTCTGCTCAATATCAAGCTCTAAAGCATCTGTTCCTGATGGTGATTACTGAATTAATTCAAATGACTTCATAGTTCTGTGTTTAATCAAAATTAATGAATTCATCACCAGTGCACTGATTTATTTGTGTGATTAGAACTAAAAAGGTCATTCTCATCATTTTTCACCTCTTTTAATCTTGATTTCGCTATTAAGGAAGTAGATTTAATGCCTCTTGAAAAGAGATGTTTCTTTTTCTTATATTGTGTGAATCAATTTAATTCCCTATGAATAGATTTTACTCAGCTTTTCAATAAGTTTTAAAAGGATGTACTACAAAGGAAAGCCAGTGTCTATCTATTTTTCTCTAAAAAGATGTCCTGAGAAAGAGCTATGTGTCCCCATAGAGCTTTAGGAACACTTCCATTATTGTTATCTGACAGTGTTTAAAAATTCCTTCTTTAAGTGTCCATTTCTTTTCCCCTTTCCTCTCCCCACTGAGTCTGACTTTGTAAGAGAAAGGAACTCTGTTATATATATTTTATTCCTTGTGAGTAGTGAATGAGAATTGAACAACTTAGCAGTTGTTCAACAACTTAGCAGTTGTTCAACTATATTTACTGACCAAATGAATGGAATGATTACATTGCACAATTGGATTATCAACCAATTTATACTTTCTACACCCTACAACTAGTTTTCTTATGCTAGGAAACTTCTGCCTTCCTTGACTCAGAGAGAAAGCATCACATTAAAGTGAAAGAGTAAAGGATAAAAAAATGGGAAAAGCTTGCGTTATTATTATTATTATTATTATTTTTTTTTTTGTAAAAGAGATGAGATGGTGAGAAAAGATAAAACACCTATGTGTAGGGTATATTCTTCTATTGGTTTTCCATCGCTGCTATAATAAATTACCATAATGTTGGGAGCTTAAAACTCACAAACTTATATTCTTATAGTTCTTGAGGCCAGAAGTTTAAAATGGGTCTCAGGGGGATAAAATCAAGCTGTCAACAGAGCTGTGTTCCTTCTGGGGTCACTAGGAGAAAAGATGCCCTTTTGCCTTAAGGGTTTCTCAAGGCCACCCATTTTCCTTTGTTTAGACTTGTATGGCCATATGCCTGGATTTCCACTTGTCTGCCTCCCTCTTCTTTTTTTTTTTTTGAGAGCCTTGTGATTAGCTTGGATTTAAGGGAATAACTTAGGATACTGTCCCCACCTCAAGGCCCTTAATTTAATCACATCTTCAAAGTCCCTTTTGCTACATAAGACAACACACTCATAAATTCCAAGGATTAGGACCTGGCCATCTTCCGGGAGCCATTATTCAGCTAACATATATCATATTCCAGATTGTAACAGAGTGCTTCTCCACCAGGGAAATAATTTTGAGACTCATTCTTCTTCTTTATAACACAAGAGAACAAGGAAACGGCATTTAGTAAGCACCAGCAATGTAATTAGAACTACTCTGTTACTTTCCCATAAATTATCACAATTAAGCCATTATATGCTAAATGTATATTGAGCATTTCCTTGTAGCTACTTTTCCATGTGTGAGATACTGGGCATCAAGTGGCTACCTAGACACAAGGCTGGCCTCTTATGCACTGAATGCTCTAGTGTGTTTGATGGCAATAAAAACAAATGAATGAGGAAAGAAAAAGAAAAAGTCATTGCTATTGAGAAATATTTTACAAGAAGAACAGACATGGTGACTTACTATAAAGTAATAGGTAAAGGTTTATTTTAATTATAAAAGGAACACATGAGTTGTCTTTTATATTAAGACTCAAAAATGAAAGTCATTCCCAGGAAGACTTGATATGTTATTACTCTCACAGACCCAACTGAATAATTTGCCTACATCATACAGCTACTATAATAGTAAAGTTGGAATTCAAGTCCAGATCTTCTGAGTAAAAGTAAAAGGAATTTTTGTGTGCCTAACTGGCACTAGGCTGTGGCTACTTTAATGTACAGGCAACAGGGTGAAGGGGCGTGAATTTGCACCTCCTCTTTCCTGACAACATTTTGGCAGTGTCTTTGCACATTATCGATTGTCACAAATTAGGTAAATGTGCTACTAGCATCTAGCTGGTCAAGGCCAGAGATGCTCTTAAACATTATATAGATACCTGACAGTCCCTCCCCCAACAACAAAGACTTATTCAACTTAAAATGTCTGTTTTGTTGAGGTTGAGCGTCAATCAGACGCTGATCATGAATGTCTGATCAATATACATGTGGTGAACAATGGTAATTTTAAGAAAATGGGATGTAGTCACTCTGGGATTGTAGAAATTATATGTTCCATATAAAACAGATGTAAAGTTAGTGGGTATTCAACAAATGATAGTAGTAATAACAAGGGCAATACTGATGATGATGATGATGATGATGATGATATATAGGAAGAAAATGTGACAGTGAAGGAAGAGTGTATTTTTTGACAGGGGCTTTGTCTCTACTCACAGATTCTGGGTATGTCTAATTTCAGTTGACAGATATGATGTGGCTGTCAAATATTATTGCTCCTAGAAAGACCTATATCCATTGTCAGTATAACTTAAATATTTGTGTCACTGTATACCCAGAGCTCCAATTCTCTTTCTCAGATCATGGATGAATTGGTATTTTTATTGGCTATCTTGACTGATGTGCGGAAATTTGGTGAAATTCATTGTTAAAGACTCATCTTGAAAAGTGCAATTGGTGAGGAAGGTGATAATACCTTAATTTATATTGTGCTTTACAATTTTCAAGTATTTTCTATGCATAATTTCATTTGGTCCCATGTAATTCTGTAAATTATTCATACCAATTCCTTCCTACACTTCTTTCATATTATGTATCAGAAATATAAATTGTCTTTTTACTATCCCTTAAGATATTGCAGATGCCATGAAAATCTGGAATAAACACATTTCTTGTAACTATTCTAATTTTTTTTCAGTACTGCAATGACCACAGTCTGCATTTAATTTGAGAATATTTTAATGTTTTAAAAAATATCTATAGTTACTTGCTCCCTAAAATTATTTTAAAAATTTTATATAATTTATATATTACATAATTTTTATATTTATGATTTAATTATATATATAGAGAGACATAACACATAAGCAGAAAAGAGTACAAAGCGTAAATCATAAAGGTTTTCACAAAGTACCAATTAAGAAAAGGAATATTACAAGTTCCCCAAAGTCTCCCCTTTGGCCTTAAGTCACTATCCTCAAGGCTTCTCATTTTAATGCAGATAAATTTACATTACAATAAAATGTATTATCTTAATTGTGAAATTGTGTGAGATTCAACCATTTCATATACCAACTTAATGATGAAACTGTTACCCAGATAGGATCCAGAACATTTCCCTCACATCAAGAAATCCCTCCACACTCCTTTCTTGTCAATATTCTTTCCTCATTCAGGCAATCATTTTTTAATTTATATCATCATAGATTTTTATTGTGCTCTTTCACTTTATATAAATAGCAATATCTGTTTTTTATATAAATGTGTGCAGGTATGTATACATGTAAGAATATGGCTTCTTTGCTCAGCATATTTTTGAGTTTCACCCATTTCATTGCAAGTAATTAGTTTGTTTCATTTTTTTATTGCTGAAATACATTGTACAAATATACCATCATCCATCTATCCAGTCTCCATTGAACGGACATTTGGTTTACATCCAGTTTTAGGCTTTATAAAAATGATTGCCATGGACATTCTTGTATGTATCTTTTAATTTACATATATATGTATATATGTATATATGTGTGTGTGTGTGTGTGTGTGTGTGTGTGTGTATTTTGGGTAAATGTCTTGAAGTAGAGCTGCTATGCTACATGGTGGAGATATGCAAAAGCTGCTAGGTAAATTTTAGCAACAATTCTAATCTTTCAGATCTAAAACAAGACCAATACAAAAAAAAATAAAAGACCAATACAGAAGCAAACATAATCACTTTATTGTGTGTCATAAGCAAAATTATCGTTTAAAATATAATGAGACTTTTTTACTAACATTTATTTATTTATTTATTTATTTATTTATTTATTTATTTATTATAGTCACAGAGAGAAAGAGCGAGAGAGAGAGAGAGAGAGAGGCAGAGACACAGGCAGAGGGAGAACCAGGCCCCATGCAGGGAGTCCGATGTGGGACTCGATCCTGGAACTCCAGGATCGCGCCCTGGGCCAAAGGCAGGCGCTAAACCTCTGCGCCACCCAGGGATCCCGACTTTTTTACTAACCTTGATCTTCTTCTTACCCCACATACTGGAGAATTCATAAATGAGAAGTTAGGAGTGTTAAGAGAAATAGATGGTGCATGGTTTCCTACTGATGCAATAAGAAACTACCAAAAGCTTATTGACTCAAAAGAAAAAGTCTGAAGTTTGTCACATTCACAGTTTCTGTGCTTTTCTTATCCCACTGCAGCAGTACTTGTCTGTTTGAAGTCAAAATTGGTCAAGAGATTTTAGAAATATCCCGGTGAATCGCCCGTTTGCCAAATTTAAGCTTATCTGTTTCCATTTGTGTATTAGGAGGTCTCAATCCTCCAAATCATCAGGGTAAATTATCCCTTCTAAGAAAATATTTTTTCCCCTTTGACTTTTTTGGTATTAGAAACCTAATCGTTATCAGCCCAACCTATCATTCAGTGTTTAAGTAACTAACCGTTTCCCCTACTTGAAGTATTTCCCTTCTAAACTTGCAGAGTTGTGAAGACTGGCATTGAAATTCTCCAGGTGAACCCCTGAAGTGATGGGAAGCAGAGTGACTTACATTTCGCCTTTCTCCTCACAGGTACAATGCACCTTAAACTATGATAATCTCCTGTACAAGAAATATTTCACTACGTTTGCAGTAGTCCACCACCAGCCTCCAGATCCACCTTGGTTTTGAAGGGTTAGACTGATAAAATTAGATGGGATGTGATAGCAGTCACTACCATTCATCCTCATCTTTCACATCTTCACAGATGACACCAATTTCTGCAGTGTTCTCAGGGATTTGATTTGATTTTTAAAATTTGCTTTCTCTAGAAAAGCGAGTCAGTTTTAATGGTTTCCATTTAGGCTATCTGACTATAGCAGCCTTTATTTTACCAGCAAATGAACCAAAGTGGAGTGTCTGCAAAGTATCAACTGTCTCCTTTCCTATTATGTATTCCAAGATTAAAACAAAAACAAAAACTGTGTGTGTCCCAGTAGATGTGCAGCATGCCAGACTTTGCACAGGATTCCATTAACTTGTCCACCATTCACTTCTACTCTAACAGAGAAAGCATGATTATGCTTTGGGTCCTGGATATTTATGTGAACAGCCCAGCAGGCCTTGAAATGGCGTTGTCTCTTTGCCCTCATGTATGCCTAGCTAGCCAAATGGCTATAGGTTGCAAATTCATTACCATATAGTAATAGGATTGTAGAGTCTTTCTTCCTGGGCATCTGAATTCTCTTCCAGTGAATAGGTTTGGATCAGAAAACCAGCTCATTCTGGCAACAAACAATACACAATACACTGCGACTTTGGTGGGGGAAGATGGCCTCAGTCTCTTGATCATCAGCACCACCCTTGCTGGCTGCCTATCTCTCCTGCCTCTGGAGATACTGTTTTCTTTTAACTATCTCCATATGTCTCTGTGAGTTAGAACTTCCTAATGGCTACTCACCCTTGCCTCTCCTTAGACCTATCTTTCTTCTAATAATTAACTGCCATCACTTTGCTTCCATGATTTCTGGGCTCAACCATCCCCATAACTATCAGGGAGCTAAACGAAACTCAGTCTATAATAAAATCTCTTAGGGTCGACAGTGGCTTAGAAAGAACACCCACCACTGAATTTCTCAATTTTGTTTGTGTCTCTCTCAGAAACAAATCCCTTAAAGTTTTGGCCTTAGCATAAAACATAGGCAAAGTTCTCATTTCTCACTGTTTTAGTGAGGCACAATTAATGCACCATAAATCACACAAGTTTAAAGTATACCACTTGGTAATTTTTGACGTATGCATTCATCTATGAAACCATCACCACAATCAAGGTAACGATATATATCCATCACCCCAAAGTTTTTATAATCCTTTATGCAAATCAACCTCTCCACTAGAGCCACCACAGTGTCTCATCTCCATGCTACCACCGAATTGCTTTTCGTCACTATAAGGTTAGCCTGCAATTTTTTGAATTTTAAATGAATAGAATCTTTCATAAGCTATATCGAGAAAAAAGGTGAATTTTACTGTATGCAAATTACACCTCAAGAAATTACACCAATAAAAAGATTAAATATTTGATCAGTTTAAAAAGCATTTTTCTAAAAAACATTAAAAATAAATAAAAAAGCGTTTCTCTTTTAGCACAAGGTCACACAACTAAACAGTGGTAGATTTGAGGATCCAACTCAGTCAGTCTGACTCCAGAACTCCGTTTTAAACCATTTCAATTAGAATGTGCATTTATTTTAATATAATAGAATATTATTTTAATGTGCTAATTTTCAAAATTCACTTATTAGGAATCACGAACTTCCAGACTCTTAACATATTACTGTAGCAGTGATGTCTTTGGAATTCTAATTTTTTTAATAATAAATTTATTTTTTATTGGTGTTCAATTTGCCAACATACAGAATAACACCCAGTGCTCATCCCGTCAAGTGCCCCCCTCAGTGCCCTCCACCCAGTCACCCCTACCCCCCGCCCTCCTCCACTTCTACCACCCCTAGTTCGTTTCCCAGAGTTAGGAGTTCTCCATGTTCTGTCTCCCTTGCTGATATTTCCCACACATTTCTTCTCCCTTCCCTTATATTCCCTTTCACTATTATTTATATTCCCCAAATGAATGAGACCATATAATGTTTGTCCTTCTCTGATTGACTTATTTCATGGAATTCTAATTAAAAAGGTTCATATCTCATAAATATAAGGATTCTGCGAGGAGACTTTTAAGCCTCCCATCTCTCCAAAGACCTAAACACAGCTACTACACGTAGTTCAGTTCAAAAAGCTCTATTATGTTAATAATTTTTTAAAGTGCAAAATTGTATTTGGATTATTATAATTACATGTTAACTTATATCAAATATTATAATTGATAGTAACCAAAGAGTATACAGTCATAGAATATAGGCACTTAATGGAATTCCAAAGATTATTGATCTAATGTCTCTTTGGCACTTAAGGAAAACAGAGTCCATAACAGTACATGACTTGTTTGATATTACACAGTTCCTTAGTTGAGAAAAAGTCAGAATTAACCCCAAGTTCTCTGATTTGGACTAATACTCTGTCTTCACTCATATCATCTTGGGGCTGAGAGTCCATACTATCCAGGCTACTTGAGAAGAGGCACCATGATTTTGTACATAAACCATAAGGTAATCAATCAGCTTGAAGGGCTCTTATCTATATTGATTTCTATATTTACCTTATAGGAAATGTATCCCACTTGAATTATGAGAAGTTTGGCACAACTTCTCATATATTGGAAGAATTACTATAAAGGCAGCCCTGATGAGGAAAATAGTAATTCTGTTAGTCAGGTTTCAGGATATCAGATAAATCACCTAACCACATCTTTACTGTAGACTAAAACTCTATTTATACATTGCCACACATGAAGAGAGATGAAGTTTCATTCCTGAATTCATGAAAAATACAGAAGTACTCTCTTTTTGCCTCTTTCTAAGTGGTGAGGTTGCTTCTTGCATGCTAGTACCCAGAAATATATAGTCATCAGATAAGAAGCATATATACATTTTATGGAAATTTACTGAGTATGCCATCCATATTAAAACTAATTTTAGGAAAAGTCACAATGTCTCCACATCGTTAAATGGTGGTTTTCAAAATAAGTTTAGATATTAGTTATACCAACTCCCTCTCTAGTAATAGAGGTAATTAGTGAAAAGATTTAGCTTTACATTAAAGTAAAAGAATTAAATAGAAGTAAGAAGGCAATTTATTTAAAGTCCACATGGCCACCCCGATTATATTCTTACTGTCGGATATAAACTTAACTTTTGCTCTTTCAAGGAGCCCGGGATCCTTATAGCCAGGGCACACTGAAATTATTCAAACTATCCTATGCTAACCATACTGCATTACCCATTCGTTCTAATGAAAACAATAAAAGATCTGGCCCTTACTTTTCCCTGGCCCCTTTGGCCTCCTGGTCAACACTGGTGCTAGTTCTATAAGGCATAAAACTATATGCTTCTTTTGGGAGGAATTGTAATGAACATAAAATTCTGAGTACTTTTTAAAACACGCATTAACTTCACTGCTATAAATGAGTCCAACTGGTATTAATACTGATAGAAAAAGGGCCAAAATTACATTATATTTCCTTGGGAAAAAAAAGAAAAGAAATGCTGAATGGTAGCATATACTTTATCTAAAACTCTATTTTTGCACAAAATTCTATCAACAAGAAGGACAAATTCAATTAGATAGGAAACATCCCCAGGCTAGAAGATAGAACCTTAGGGTTTTCGGTTCTGATTTTGTTTTGTTTTGTCTGAACTCTGCCATTAACAAATAATGTGTTCTTGAGTAAATCAAATATAGCTCTACTCACTTTCCTCTTTTGTCTGATAGCACAGTGACATTTGTCCTCTCCATTTGACAGGATATCTCTGAGTAACGTTTCCGCAGGCATTTATTGAAACTCTACAATGTGGCAACAACTTGCTAGACCACCAAGTACAAAGATGAATGAGCTTGACACCTACCATTAAAGAAAATGAAAATTATAGGTAAATGTGCCTTGGAGAGTTAAAACAGTTATATAAGTTTGAAGTAATTTTTGTCATTATCACTTTTATTACCTGCAAATTAATATTCTGATAAAATGTGAACAAAGGTTTCATACATGAAGATTTCCCAGGAACCTGGGAGGCTCTGCATTAAATCCAACTAATAAATGCAAGAAAATAATGAATACACTGTTTCTAAAAGAACATACAGTGGGAGACAAGGGACTAAAAGACCCCTGTATAGGATCTGGAACAGTACACCATACTGCTTGCTCCCAGATCTGATTGACTCTGCATAGCGTGACCCAAGATCCTTTCTTAGACACTCTCAAATTTTACATTATCTGTATTCTCTGCGTAAAAGGGTGTCTCTGCCCATTACAGTGCAAAAGGGCTTTTTTCCCTTGTGTATCCCAATTCTACAGATTTTTTTCTAAACCATGTGATGTTTTCTCCTCTCACACATAAAAGGTAGGTATTGCAAAATGGTACTAAATGTATATGTGTAATCACACATAGTCACTAAATATGTGCATTAAAATATTAAATATTATTGAAATAATATTTGGAAATAATTTATAAATTGTATAGACCTTATTTTTTTAGAAGTTTATGAATTATGACTTTATTATTCATGCAAACAATGCCAATCTATCAACAACACACTCAGACACGCACAGTAATTAAATTCAGCCATCTGTGATATTTTGCCAAGTTTTGTCGCATAAAAACTATAGCTTTACACATATTAAACAAAAGAAAATTATAAAACATTTAACAATATTCTCAGGGATAATTATAACCACATAATAAAGAGATTTAAAAAGTTAGTAACTGATTTTCTTTGGTGAGATGAGGACTATTAATTATTCTCCCACCCCAATATCCTGATTTTTTAAATTCTCTTTTATATAGAAGGATGATAGCATTTAAAAGAGTGTTTTAAAAATGTACTTTTTAATTTATTTCCCCCAAATTGTATTTTATTTTGGGCATTTAAAAATAAATTCTGTAGAATGTACCTTAAGATATTACAGTAAGCAGAAAAAAACTTTTCTTAATAAGTTATATTCAAAAAATGGAAAGGAGGGTATAAGAAAAAGTTATTTAAGCATATAGTTCTTGAAGCCTCAGCATTATGTAACTGAACTTTCAAAAATATATTTAACCTGAATTTTTGGAACTTCCACCATTTGATTATAGCTAATACGGGTGATATTTACCCAAATCAAGTTTGACTTGATTCTTCTTGCCCATAATGCTGCATATTTATTTCTAAGATGTAATCTATGCTAAATTTGAGGAAACACACAAAAATGTTTATTTTTAGGATCTAGTCACCTAATTGAATCTTAATATCAGTTTTCCTGTTTTGGAGGTATAACTCTATAATTCATGTAAGAAATTATTACACATTTTTCATATTCCCTCATATACAAAAGTTTATTTTCTGAATATCATTGTCTACAATCAAAATGCAGATATTGTAATTTAATAATTTATCTCTAAGCTAATTCATCTTTTTAATTTTATCTTGCATCATTATTGCATTTTCCATAAATACAATCTTAAATCTTTTATTTTTAATATCTTTTTCATATTTTAGAAAAAGATTTACTTATTTATTTTAGAGAGATGGAGAGAGAGAGCGAGAACACGGAGGGTGAAGGGCAGAAGGAGAGAATCTTCAAGCCGACTCCCCACTAAGCACAGAGCCCACAGCCTCGCGGGGCTGGATCCCACCACCAATGCAATCATGACCTGAGCTGAACCAAGAACTGGACCTTTAACCAACTGAACCACCCAGGCGTCCCTTTTACATTTTTTTAAATGAAAATATAGTTGACAATGTTACATTAGTTTCAGAGACACAGCACAGTGATTCAACAACTCACTCCATGACTTATTCATATCATAACTGAATTAAAATATTTTAATAATAAAAAGACTTTCCCTACTAATGACTTAAAAAAAAAACCTATTAAAATACAAAATGCATCGGGGCACCCTGGGTAGCTCAGTCAGTTAAGTATCCAGCTCTTAATGTCACCTCAGGTCATGATCTCAAGGTGTGAGATCGAGCCCTGCTTTGGGCTTCATGTTCAGAGTGGGGCCTGCTTAAAATTTTCTTTCTCTCTGCCCCAGCTCTCTCTTTCTCTAAAATAATAATTTAATAAGTCTTTAAAAAATTCAAAATCCATCATAGCAAAACAGATAATAAACTGCATACTCCTTTAGAAAAGGAGTCACTTATTTAATATTACCTTATGGAATGATACTTTTTCATACTTTCATAAGCACTTGATCTTAGCCAAAAGGCCAAGAAGCGATCATCATACTTTCATAAAAAAAAAATAAGTTAAGCCAAAATTTTGAATTACTAAATTAGACTTTAGGTATCAGTCATATATTTCATACTAAAGTTTTCCAATCTTCCTTCCCAAACTTTCAGAATATTATTTGGTTTGGGGGAGAAAGACTTCTAGCAGGATTTTAAGAATTAGAGCAAGAAAGTGGCTCGCTTTGTGCCAAGAGCTTCTCTTCAATATCTTTATTGCTTTATTGAATGGAGATGGAGGCAGCAATATGGTTGGGGATGCAGCTTGGATACATTTCTTGAAGATGCAGCCCCAAATCACTTCATATGAGGATAAGACTTTTGTGAATTTTTAGACAATGACATAGATGGAGTACTAATAACTTGGGGGCGTAGAGGTACCGTTATCCTCCTGTTGACAGTGCCACTTACTTCTTTCCAGAGTCACAGAGAATAGGTCCTGAGGACAATCACAAAAGGCTATCTATTTTTCAGTTTGATAGCAAGAATAAATAATCTGAAGCTAAGTCATCTCTTATGCACAGTGCTAAATAAGAAAAGAAAGAAAAATATTCTGCAAAATTGGCAAGCAGCAATGGGGACGTGTAACGCCTTTGACTGAAAGGTAGAACAAAAAGGGCTGTCTTGATAAATTCGTATGTTTGGTTATAATTTATTTTCCCATATTGGTAATGGCATAGCCCTAGATTACAGAGTTATGAATTAGAGAAGTATGATATCCTATTCATTCATTTATTAATTCAATCAACAACATATTATTGACTGCCTAATGTTTCCTTCCACTCTATACATTGAAATTACAATAAAGAAAAAGTCATAGCTCTTCATTGTAACTCATTTGCTGTAAAATATCGCAAAGAGATACAAAGACTTAAAAAGCTATAAATAATGTATTTCCACATATTTCCACATACATGCTTTGACCAGTTTAAGTACAAGAGGTTCTGGGAACACATAGAAGGAACAAATCTTATTCAGTCCTGGGAATTATTCATCTTTGATTTGCTTGAATAATTTGTGATAAAGATTAATTTCAAGTCTAGATGACTCAAATTATTGTTTTTAATAGCGTTAATATCCTCTAAATAGATAGGGCTATGCTGTAGGTAATTAGCGTCAGAACACTTGAATACAAAAAGTGTTTTTGTATTTTGACCTTAACAAAAACAGTTGTGAAACAATGAAGTCTGATGTCCCACTTTCAGACAGTAAGAATTCCTCACCTATACAAGAATATTTAATGATTCAAGAACCTCAACTAACCCCAAAAAAGACAAAGAAAAAGGATGCCACACAAGCACGTTTTCAGTGCTTAAACCAAAAATAAAGAGTAAATCTTGAAAACAACCAGAGTAAAAAAGAGACAATACACAAACGTCTCATCAGAAACTGAAAACACCAAAATACCGTAAACTCTTTAAAGTGCTGAAAGAGATAAAAAGCCATCCAAAATTTTAAACCCAGTAAAAGTACCCTCTAAAAATTTTATTTTTAAGTGAAGATTATCAGATAAGTGAGAGAATTAGTAACCAGCCGAACTCAACTACGAGATTCTTAAGCAACAGCGTAAAATGAAATACCAGACTTGGAAAAGAAGAGCACCAAAAATGGTATTTAACTTGATTAAACAAAAAATTTTTCTCTAAAACGTTCTAAAAAATGTTCCTTTATTCATAAACTTGATGCAAGTTTACAAAATTTGCTATACCTTGACAAATAACCTTTCAATGAAAACTAAGCCCAAAAAACAAAGCATGCCGAATGTACAGCTGTCAATCTGTTACCTATATGGATATTAGAGAATTCAGCAACATATTCACGACTTAGCTTTAGGTGTAGGAACCTTAATACTTTAAATAATTCTGCTTTGTCATTTGTTATCTGAGAAATTGGCAACCAGAATCTCATACAAATGTAACAAGTGAATAAGAATGCCAGAAAATATTTTCTACTTCCTCTGAACCAAAATAGAATAAAAATAAATTAAACACCCAATGCAAAAGCGCCAAGTCTCTCAGATGTGGTTTACAAAGTTAAATGCTGAATCTTAAAGCAAATGCCTAAGCGACACTTTTGAATTTTGTAGCTGGTTGGTGCAGGAAAATGTACTTTTGGATTTCTTTTTAAAACTATTTAATAAATGGAACTTACTTTTAAATAAAATTTCTTTTCTCCATGTAATTTCCTTAAAAGATAATTAAATTTTAAATAAAAATAACAGTAAAATGAGTTTATAGCAGATATTCAAATGACCATATGACTGTAACAGCAAGAAGAGTGTGAGGAAAATGAAAGTATAGTTTGTAAGTGCTATAAGCATGAAGATTTTATATATAGTGAGAAATAAAATGTGTAATTTCTTAAGTGAATTGAGATGTGGGGATAAATATACACTATTAATTCTAAGTAAATTCTAAGATGTTTACAATGCATCATGAAATACCTAAATGATAGGGAAAAAGGATAGTTGGATGGGTGGATAGATGATAGATAGATAGATAGATAGATAGATAGATAGATAGATTAGATAGATGATAGAATAAAAATAAAAAGGCCAATATAGAGACAGCAATGGAATATTGAAAAAAATCGACTGAAAAGTAGGCAAGAAAGTAGCAACTGAGAAACAAAAGTGGAATAGTCAAATGGAAAACCAAAGGTAAGATGTAATTATAATTTTATTACAAATGGACTACATCCTCCAAATGAAAGGGCAAGAGTATCATTCCTTGTGATAAACTTCCTACAATATAAGACATGCAGATGTATATATACCAGGCAGTTGGCTGAAATAGCAAAACAGATTTTATTTGATTTCTTGCAATATGGGAGGGAGACATCAGTACAGAACTGAGCTCAACTCTGAATACAATGAGGACAGCTAACGATTTCCGGCCAATGAGCAGAGTGATCAGTGGAAGGAAAACTACTAAGAGGACAAATCAAAAGTAGGGAGATTCTTGATGAACTGTCCTAACAGGATTATTGCCAACAACAGGCCAAAGACACAGACATCAACAGTGGGGTTGATGACCTTGATCGAATATCAAGGGTAGGAGGATTCCTGCTAAAATGACTTTGCAGGATTCTTTGCTAGAACTGAATT
Source organism: Canis lupus baileyi (assembly GCF_048164855.1). Classification (NCBI taxonomy): domain Eukaryota; kingdom Metazoa; phylum Chordata; class Mammalia; order Carnivora; family Canidae; genus Canis; species Canis lupus. The sequence continues at coordinate 44,105,358 of NC_132851.1, read as the reverse complement.
GGGCAGGTCAAGGGCAGGGCAGCCACTAAACCTGAGACATAGTCAAGAAGAGGGCTCAGATGATTGATTCTAAAGTTTGGCCAATCATTTGTACTTTAAAAATGTAAAAACAAAAGTAGGATGAAGTGAAATAAGTGATAAATCCATAAAATGTAAACAAAAGAGACATGGAAGTTTATGTGAAGGATAATGCAGCGATTAAAGTAGACTTTGAGAAACAGAATGTAATATGTTACAATGATAAATACATCAATCCATCAGGAAGACATAATTTGTTAAAAGCTTCAAAATAGAGGAAAAAATGCACAAAATGAAGAAAAGAGAAAAACAATCATTGTGAGAGATTTTAACATCCATTTCAGAGTACTACAATAAGTAGACAAAATTCAATAAGGCTATCAAACACCTGGTCAATACTATCAGCCAGATCGAGTCACATGTTTGATAGTCACTGCATATGATAATGAGAGATGTAGAAATAAATGAAATGAAAAGTTAAAAAAAAGTTTAGGGATCCCTGGGTGGCGCAGCGGTTTGGCGCCTGCCTTTGGCCCAGGGCGCGATCCTGGAGATCCGGGATCGAATCCCACATCGGGCTCCCGGTGCATGGAGCCTGCTTCTCCCTCTGCCTGTATCTCTGCGCCTCTCTCTCTCTCTCTGTGACTATCATAAATAAATAAAAATTAAAAAAAAAAAAAGTTTATAAGCCAATTTTTTTTTCGAAAAAAAAAAGATAACAAAATTGATGCTTTCCAACAAATTAAGAAAACAGTGGGGAAAATGCATATTACCAATATCAGGAATGGAAATGATCACTATGGATGCTATGCAAATTAGGGACTGTAATGAAAATTTATTAATCTATGTTCAACAATTTAGTTGACAGACACATTTCTTTAAAAAACACATTTAGCAAGCGTAATTCAAGAATACATGTTAAAAGTGAATAGTCACATATCTATTAAACAAATACGATTTTTATTTAAAGGGGAAAAAAGGGGCATCTGGGTGACTCGGCCATTTAAGTGTCTGACTCTTGATTTCTGTTTATGTCGTAATCTCAGAGTCCTGAGATCAAGCCCCAAGTGTTGGGCTCTGTGCTAAGTGTGGAGATTGCCTGAGATTCTCTTTCTCTCTCCCTCTGCTTCTCTTCCAACTTGCATGCTCTCAATCTCTCTAAAAAAAACATAAAATTAAATTTATAAAATAAAAATAAAAGGGAAAAAGTAAAACTATTTGCATTCAAAAATACTGAAATAAAATTTAAGCAAAATTTCAGGTAAATTTTTATACAAACGCTTTCATCAAGTACAGGGGGCAACACACTTCAGCTCACTGTGAAGTCAGCATAAGCCTGCTACTAAATTTAGCCCCATACATATATTACAAAAATAGAATAGAGACCAGAGGCCTAAAGAACACAAGTGCAAAAATCCTCAACAAAATTTCATTAAATAAAATCTAGTAATAATTGGTAATATTATGTCCCAGTGAGTTTCATCCCAGTAATAAAAGGTTACTTACATATTTGAAAATTAATCAACTTATATCAGTATTTTAACAAAATAAGAGATAAAGGACTCAAAACATTCATTGTAAAAATAAATCTGAATTCATCCATATTCATGATAAAATCACTAAGAAAATTACAACAGATGATAACCTCCTCATTTTACATAGAACTTTTATTAAAATATCAGATAGCCTCATATTAAAGGTAAGCTATTGAATATTTTCATACCATGTACATGATTCGGAAGACTCGATAGTGTTAAGATGTAAATTTTCCACAAATTGGCCTATAAATGCTATTTAACCATTACAGGATTATTTTTGGAAAGAATGATAAGCTGGTAGCAAAATTCAGATGAAAACTCCGTGGGCCTGGAATAGCTAAAATGAACTTGAAAAAAAGTTGAAGGATTTATACAGCCCAATTTCAAGACTATAAAGCTACAGACATTAAGATAGTAGTACAGTGATGAAAAGAGATAAGGATCAATGAAACAGAATTGACACCTTGAAAGAGAGTCACATGTCTCTGGCCAATTGATTTTCCAAAAAGGCTGTTAAGGAAATTCAGAGGAGAAATTATACTCTTTTCAAAATGGATACTCTTCAACAAATGGTGATAAAAGAATTGGACATCTATAATAATAATAAAAGAACCTCAGTCCCAGCTTCACATCATACTGAAAAACTAACTTTAAATTGGCCATAGACCTAAACTTAAAAGTGAAATCCAAAATACATCTAGAAGAAAACATAAGAAAAAAATCTTTAAAAATGGAACAGCACAAAAACACTATTAAAACAAGTGATGAATTAGACTTTGTAAAAAAGTTTTTTAATTCTATTTTCAAATGACACCAATAAAGGAATATAAAAACAAGCTACAGATGAGAAAATATTCAGATTGCAAATAAAGGACAAAGGACATGTATCTAGAATATATAAGGGACTCCTATAGGTCATTAATAAAAAGACGAGTAACATCATAAATACCTGGCAGATGACTTCTACAGGCATTTCACAAAAGAATATAAATGAAAGGCCAATGAGATAAAAAGATGTTCAATGGACGCAGTTTCATTTATGCAAGACGAATAAGTCCTAAAGATGTACTGTACAGCAGAGAGCCTACAGTTAATAATAGATTAACTAATTGATATAGTTAATAATCTATGTATTAAATACTTAAAAATTTGCCAAGAATGTGGATCTTATGTTGTGTTCCTTTCACAAAAAATAATTATAATAAACAAAGAGTTTAAGAGAAAACTTTTGGAGGCAATGAATATGTTGATGGAATAGACTTGTGATAGTTTCACAGACTTATATTTATCTCCCAATTGATCAATTTGTATACATTAAATTATGCACAGTTTTCTGAATATCAATCATACCTCAACAAAGTGGTTAAATATATATTCAAAACCATTAAAAGTTCAGGAAAAGTAAATTAAAACTCAATTCTCATTTCACACGCAAAAATTGCTAAAATAAAAATTGTTGGCAAGGACATGGAGCAGCTTGGTCCATCCTAAACTGCTGATCACAGTGTGAATATGGTACAACTACTTTGAAAACCAGTTTGGAAGATTGTTATAAATTTAGTCAGGCAGTAATTGTATAACCAGTCACTTTACTGCCAGGGATCTACCTAGCAGACTTATAAACATAGGTACACAAAAGTCCTATACCTAATTATTTATAACAAATTTGCTTGTAATATTCTAAATGTAATCAATTCAAGTTCCATGAACAGGTGAATAATAAACAAATTGTGATGAGGTAACACAAAGAAATACTGCTCAATGATAAGAAGGAATAATCAACTCATAACATGAACAAATCTCACAGGCAGTATGTTGATTAAAAGGAGCCGCTATCAGAGACTACTGTATATTTCTATTTATATGAATATTTAGAAGTGGCAAAAAACATCTATAGTGATAGAAATTAGGTTAATAGTTACCAGGGCAGGGGCACCCGGGTGGCTGAGTGGTTGAGCATCTGCCTTCGGCTCAGGGTATGATCCCGGGGTCCCAGGATCGAGTCCTTCATTGGGGTTCCCCACAGGGAGCCTGCTTCTCCCTCTGCCTATGTCCCTGCCTCTCTCTGTGTCTCTCACAAATAAATAAATAAAATATTTAAAAATTAAAAAAAATAGTTATCAGGGCAGAAGTTGAGTGGGGATTAAGTGCAGACAGGTGTCAGGAAACTTCCTGTTTTTTAAATCATGATGGAGGTGGTCATTATATTAGTGTATACATTTATCAAACTTTCTACCAAAAGTCATATGATTTATCATACCCATATTTATTTTGATAAAATTGATTATAAGAAAAACAGAAAAATCAAATAAATATTTATTTTCTTTTTATGTAAGAGATAAGAGTGAAAATTGGCTTGAATTAAAAATTATAAGTACATTTCATAACTTTATTATTTACCTTTAAATTGTTGTTATAATGCAGTCATACATGTTAAATTTCCCCGGTCATCTCCTGGTCACTAGGTTCCTCTTTTTTAACGAAATGTTAATGCCTAAGCACAATATTTTCTCCCATACTTTGGTTTTGAAGGCAATGATCTAATTTATTGTTCTCCATTTTCCTCAAGTCAAGCAGTAAAAACCTCCAAGTATCTTTCCCCAATCTATACAAAGTCCAGTTGTTATATCGTCCTTCTTATCCCTGGTCCTAGAAACAAGAAGCCACAAAACAATACTGGTAGTTAGAGAGTTAGAGCTAGTTAGAGAACACTGGTAAAAAAAAAAAATCAGAAGGACAGGAATCTGGCTATTGTTTCTTCTGACAAAACATTTCTTTAAGAAAGTGAAATACTTTGAGCCAAACAGCTAGTTTAAATGTGTTTAAAGTGCTGATATGCAAATGCAGCTACAAAGAGCAAAAGAATGGTGAGATACCAGTCAAAACGTGGAAGACTTTTCTAACAAAGCTTAAAATAGAAATAAATAAATAAATAAATAAATAAATAAATAAATAAATATACATTCATATATAAATATAATAATATATTATAAATATCATAATATATATTTATTTTATAAATATTATAATATAATGTTTATGATATTATAATGTATAAATATATTATACATATAAGTATATATAATATATATTTATATCAGTTGTCATTTAATGCCCTTGGCATCACAGAAAATGTCCAAGCGTTTAGGAATTGCATTAAAGAATTGTCATCTGACCAAACAGAATGGCAGTAGTCTCTGGGTTCAAACAGTATTAAGTTAGATACTGACTCAACAACTACTCCCCAGGTCATCTTGGAGACCTTAACTTCTTTGGGCTTCCTCCTCCCATATGTAGCATTGGATATCATCCTGGGTTGTTGTGAAGATTATATATAATACATGTGAACCATTTGGCCCTTATTATACTTTGTAACAATGATGTATAGGTGGAGATTTGCACTAAATTAGTTCGAAGTTCCTCTCTCATTCTAGATCTTATGATTCCAGACTTGCTGAGAGACCAGCCAAAATACTAACATTGGTAAAATGCAATTGTTTTTGTGCAATCACAATAATTACTTTAATCTTGTATTAATCAGGAGTCTGTAGAGAAACAGCACCAGGAGGGTGTGCATGTATGTGTGTATACAGAGAGAGAGACACACACACAGAAAGACAAAAAGACAGAGAGAACAAAGAAAGAAGGAAGACAAATGATGAACAAATTACGGACAGAGGAAGTCCCAAGGGGGAGCGGTAGGAGCTCTGTGTCCGTGCACACAATGACCATTTCAGCGTCAGCTAAGCATAGAGGACAAGACAATCAGACATCACAAGGAAAAACATCATTGGGAAGAATAGCTGCCAAAACGTTCCACTAATTAAAGCTCTTGGCTTCCTGCACATGCAGGAGAGGACAGGATGCAACAGCTTTTCTACTGAGCTTAATTTATTATAGAATTTGATGAAGATGTTCCTTGTCTTGGAATCAATAAGGCTTTAGGAATCATAAGGTTTTAAGTCTGCTGTTACTTATACATTCCTGCTCTTATTTTTAAAATGTTTAAAAATATTTCAAAGTTCAAATGGAAGAATGAATATATATATTTAAGCATAAAGTTAGATAAATGCAGATTAACTGTATTCGTTGAATGCAGGTATCCTCTGCGTCTTGTCACAGCCAGCCAGGCATTGTGCTAGTTGTGCTATGCAGATAGACAATGGGGGAGCTCACTGGATATGCATGGTGATAGATGCATAAATGGTTGTTTAGCAAATAATACTTTGTACTATGAACCATTGAACCTTTCTCACTTTTCATCTATTTGCCTCTTCTCCAATTATTCTTAGTCACCCATTATTCCTTGAGGAAAGTTAACATTTTGATAGGGGACGCCAAGAAGAACAATGGGGACAATATTTGGTTTTAATTTGTATTTTATTTGAGTGTGGGTTCTTCAGTACAGTAAAAGAAGGCCTAAGTGAATCAAGGGCTATGACAGACAAAGAATGCATAGAGAAAAGAAATTAAAATACTGCTCCAGACTCCCTAGACCCAGACGTACATCATCAGGGCTAAAGGAGAGGGGAGAAAATGTGACATATCTTAAGGGGAAACAAACTGGGAGAAGCTGGAGATGAGGAGTCCTGAGAAAGCAGAGAGGACCAAATACAGTCTGGGGTCAAAGCCAAGGCATTTTGTAGAAGTTGAGCTAACTCCACACCATTCAAATGAACAATGTGCTTGTAGATGAGTCAAGCCAACTCTTATTCTGTAGAATGAGCAAAAGGCAACTGCAAAAGCAAAGCCAGTGTAATCAATGTCCTCTGTTTAGTCAATCTTTCCAACCAAATTTCTAGAAAACTAGTAAAATTGTTACAGAATTCTGACACTCACAAAGCCAGTAGAGAATAAAAACATGTATAATTTGATATGTACTTGGGTGAGGTTGGACAGTTGTTAAAGCATATCCAGTTATAACTGTAATTATACAAAATACTTATGTCCTACACTGGAGTTATGGGCCAAAGACCTTGAGTGCAGGAATAAAAAGAGGCAACTAAAATGCCTGGAGAAATAGAAAGAGAAGAGAAGTTTCAAAGCTGAATTTGTTTGCGTGTTATGGATCCATTTATGGTGCCTCAGTCCTGCCATCTTATATTGTCTACAGATTGTTCTGTTAAAATAGAATAGCTGAATAAATTGCACATGGGTTAGGGCAGAGAGAAGGACTGGGAAATGAGAAAGAAGCATTTTTAGTATTTCCTACCACAATGAAGAGGTGTGAAGAGAATCATTATGGAATGAGATGTTAAGCTGATGTTATCTTTCTTTAGGACAGATTTTCTTTATCAATATTTAAGACAGAGAAATTGATGAGATCCAAATGACATTGATTAAGTACATCAAAAGCCTCAGTTCAGTAGCATATGCATCAATCATATACTGACATCAACCCTTCAAAGCAAACCATCTAAAAAAAAACGACCAGAACAGGACATTTCTAGCATTATTAGCACAAAAGTTTAGAATCAGACATAAAACCCACAAAAGTCGAGAAACATAAGATTTTTGATGTCAGATTTAAACAGTGCTAGGCTGATAATCATAAAGGTAGTGGATATGCAGTTAGGTCACACTATATACCAGCTACTGTTCTAGCTGCTTTCATATTCAAATTCATTTAATCATCGAACCTAACCCATGGGGTAAATATCATTATCATCTCGACTTCACAGATGAGGACACTGAGTTCCGGAAAAATTAAATAACTTGCTCAATAAGGCAAACAAAAACAAAAAATTGAGTGACCAATCTTGTTTGATGCCACATAGTCAACAAGTGCTTAACTTGATATTTGTTGTTTTACAGACCCTTGTTCTATTTTGTGTTCTGTCCAAAATACTATATTGTATCTCCAAATTGAATTAATAATTTAAATTATCCTCAAAGGGTGTGGTAAATGCCTTAACATTTTTATTTATTTATATATTCTTTAAAATCATATTATATGGCGAAAAATATGTATGCTAATTATTGAATTTCTTTTAAAATGTTTTATTTTTTGTTTTATATTAATTACCTAGTTTTTAAATTAAAGGTTTTCAGTATTACCTTCCTATAGAGAATATATTTTAAAAGGATTAAGTAATTTAAACTAATACCTAATGGCATTGACCTCAAATTATACTCTAGAGGGAATTCTAAAATAACAATATGCTTAGCCTCTTCTAGCCCAAAGCATGGCCTAGATTCAAAAGTGATTTATCTCTTTTTTATTTTCCCAAAAGTAGAACATGATGAGAGATTAAAATTGGAGAAACACTCGAAGCATTTTAAACATCCTCCCTGTGCTTCATTCAGTTTTAATGTCTATTGAACTTGATAAAATATGATTAAAAAAACTTTGAATCAGTAAATGTCACTGAATTTGGCAGTTGACTCCACATGTAATCTGGATTAGCATTGATGGGATTGAAATTCTCTGGGTCTAATTATTCTTTTGCAGCTTCATTAAAATGGTGACTATTACAATCTTTGAAAAAATAAGCTGAATATTAATGGTCATTTTATATATAATTCAAGATAATAAAGTTTGAAAAATATATTTATAAATATTTATGAGAAAAACTCACCCATAAACATATTCAGAGTGCTATCTTTGCCATCTTAGTATATTCATATTATATTTCTGAATATATCTATATATAGATCTATATGGATATGAATATATATACATGCTATCTCTTTATATATATGAATAAGAATGAGCTCCTACTACAACATAAAGGGGTTTGTTATTAGTTTTTTTTAACTTTTAACTTTTTTAAAGATTTTATTTATTTATTCATGAGCCACACACAGAGAGAGGCAGAGACACAGGCAGAGGGAGAAACAGGCTCCCTGCAGGGACCCCGATGCGGCACTCGATCCCGGGACCCCGGGGTCACGACCCGAGCCAAAGGCAGATGGTCAACCACTGAGCCACCCAGGCGTCCCCCTATGTACGATTTTCATTAGTTTCACTCCACTAAAACAGGTGAAAAAAGTCGTATAGCATGAGATTAAGTATTGTAAAACAAAGTTGAAAATATAGAATAAATACTATGAAGAAATAGGCTACTATGAATGGCTTTGTATAATAGACTCAGGAAGGTTCCCCCCGTCCTGTACTTAATCCTCAGTGGTTTTGATATTTGCTTACTTCCCAAACAGAACTGGTTCCAGGGTCTCTACAGGTAGGAAATGGCAGGAGTGTTAGGGAAGAGGTTGGCTGCCTCCCACCCTGGGATTCTCTGTCCGATGCCACCCAGGCTTGATTTTATCACAGGAGCTGGCAGGTGGGATCCAGGTGGGAAGGTCCCTCTGCAGGGGTCCCCAGGCTGAAGAAGCTATTCCCGGTTGTGTTGTTCTCAAGTCAAGTTTCCTAATTATCCCAGATCTTGGTAAAGTCTCTCTCTCTTTCTTTCTTTCTTTCTTTCTTTCTTTCTTTCTTTCTTTCTTTCTTTCTTTCTTTCTTTCTTTCTTCTTTCTTTCTTTCTTTCTTTTTTTAAATCATGAGAGACACACACAGAGAGAGAGAGAGAGAGGTAGAGACACAGGCAGAGGGAGAAGCAGGCTCCATGCAGGGAGCCCGATGTGGGATTTGACCTTGGGACCCTGGAATCATGCCCTGAGCCGAAGGCAGACACTCAACCACAGCCACCCAGGAGTCCCTTGTCATGAGATTTTTCAAAGTGAAGTAAGTGATAATGCCTCTCCTTACCAATATAATCAAATAGTATAAAGTATATGGAATAAAACTTAATGTCTTTCCATCCACATTATTACATTAGTTCAATTAGGTATCCAGTGAGATTTTGCTATAGGTTGCACAAGATTAAAAGTTGAAGAGAGATGGCTCCTGCTCTAGGGGTGTATGCCCCTTAGATGGCATTATGAGAAAACAACAATGCATAAGAGAAAAAGGGAATGGTGACTTGCTGGAGATGTCAAAAAATACACAGAACTCGTAAGTGGAACTCAACTGCTAGAATAAATTTATGAAATCAGATAATGATTATTATTTTAAATAATGGCATTTATTTAAGATACTGTATGTTAGCTTGGTTAATCTACTCGGGCCGCTATAACACAATGCCGTAGGCTGGGTGGCTTAACCAACAGATATTTCCCTCTCACAATTCTGGAGGCTGAGATCAAGATCTAGAAATCCAAGATCAAGGCGCCAGCAGATTGGTGTTGGTGCAGGCCCTCTTCGTGGTCTTCAGGCAGCCACCTTCTTGCTATGTCTTGAATGGCAGAGAAAACAATCTTTATCCTTTTTTCTTATAAAACCACTAATCCCATTATGAGGACCCTCCTCTCATGAACTCATCTAACCATAATTACCTCCCCAAATCCCCTTCTCTAAATACACATTGGGGGTTAGTGCTTCAATAAGCGAATATGTGGAGTGGGGAGGACACAATCCAGTCTGCAGCACAGCTCTTGACAAACACATGAGAAACGGAAGGTGTATATTACTTTCTTTAGAAAATGAATAAATGGAGACGTTACCCATCCTGAAACAAATCTCTACCTCATAATGTTCCTGTGAGGATGAAATCAAATCAGATGAAAGGGATAAAACTCTTAACATAAGCCTAGCTGTCAAAAATGGTTTGACCTTTTTTTTAATTACCTGCCAAAGAGTGAGCCAGGAATTTTTGATACATTATCTAGATTTTTCTTTTTTCAAAATAACTGTAAAGTGAGAGTAATCTTTTTTTTTTTTTTTTCACAGTGAAGAAATTGAGACTCAGAGAAGTATCTTTCCAAAATCATGCAGCAATTTAGGGCCTGAGTTAGTATTAGCATCATTGTCTGTCTGATTCCAAGGCCCAGGCTTTATATATTAAACCAAGATGTCACTTTTCTCTGTAGGCATTGGTGACTTGTATTTGCAGGCCTCTTACACTGTTAAAAATTATTGGGAAGAGGGAATATAATAAAATAGAGCAGAAACTGTCACTTTCAAAAAGTGATAATTCACGGTGTACATCAATTTGTCGGTGACCTTCAAGATTACCATGTGGCTGTAGCAGGACGTGGGAAAGGAAATAATGCACTCTGTGATTTGGAAGGTAATTGATTTCTTGTTGGATATACAATATTATTTACTATCAGGAAAACAAACTCTCAGATTTAATAGACAAGAAAAGTGACCCACTTCCCTAGAGAACATTATAGGATTAAATGAGCAAATGTTATGGAAAATGTTTATGGGATGGAAGGCGGTTGACTGGGTGAGAATTAAAAAAAAAAAAAAAAAAAAGCTGTAAGGAATACTTAGGCCTAGGTAACTTTTTATTGTGCCTCATCTACTAAAGTAGACTACAAGATGAATGATATATTCTGGTTGAGGCTGGTGTTATAAAACGGAAAATTCCTTAAGGATCTAAATATAAGGGAAGTTTTCTTTCTATCATCCATGGGAGGTACTAGGAAGAAGGTTTGGGAGTCAAACACCATACTGGTTGTATACTATTGTTAAAATTCCTTAGTCACTCTTTGCTTTAGTTTTTTTTTTTTTTTAATAAAATGAAAATAACAACATTTACTTTATATTCTGTTTTATTGCTTAAATAAGATTAAAAAAATATCATTTGCAGACTGCTGAGCTCTATTATATGAAACATAGCCTTTACTATTTATGCTGCTTAACCTGCTTCATTATGTGAGGGGCTTCCTTGGCTCTTTCAACAAGCACCTTGAAAAACATATTGCATTATGATTGAGATAGACTTAATCGAATCCATTCTAATCTTGGTCAAAAAGCTAAGCTCCTGGACAGGTTGAGACTTAGCAAGCAATAAACTTCAACATTTTGGGGGGAAAAGTCCCCATTGAGAATCTAATGAAAGCTGTATCTTCTGACTTTGCCAGATTCAGGGGTGGGAGGGTGGAGGGGGGTGTCAATGAGGATCATGAGCTAAGGTGACAGTAACAATTGGGCCTTCATTCATTTACTGTGACAGTCTCAGCAAGAGGCCAAAACAGAAAGGCACCAGCTCTCCAGGGTTTCATTTCCCCCCAGGGAATGATAATGGAAGAGGGTCAGGTGACATGCAGCACAGGTGGGATAAATCTCCCCCTTGCTGAGGAGCACCCAACAAAGGCCCTGAGGGACCTGATGAGCCAAAAGATGGACAGGGGAAGAGTCAGCACCACAGAAGACGGAGTCAGACTGGAGAAGAGTGCCTTAGGGCCCCCTGAGAAGGAGGCCTCGGAGTTGAAGAAATGTGGGCTAGAGATGCAAACATGTTTAGGAGCTTAGCTGGTGTTGGCAGGCCCAGGTCCTTGCCTGAAACTTTCCAGCCTGAAAAGCACTGGCAAAAAAAATAAAAAAAATAAAAATGAAAAAATGAAAAAAAAATAGCACTGGCTGTGTGTCACTGGGCAGGGGTAGCCGCTTGCCACCGCATCTGCTAGGCGATGCCCAGTCATCGTTGCCCGGGGTAAGGCCTGCATGATCACACGTAGGATTTGGGCCGGGAGCCAGACTCCTTAATGTCTACAAACACTTTGAATATACTACATTCTCTTCCCTTGTGTTTAATGTAAAGAGACACAATATCTGAACAGCTTTTACCATAAATTATATCTTTTTCATCCCATGGAAAAGTTGATGCTCATTTTATCAAACAAATACAAACCAAAAAAAAAAAAAAAAGAATTACTTTTCCATCTGCACAAAAATACATTTAAACACGAAAGATGTGGTTTCGTGTGTGTTAAACAACATTTTGCTGTGGTCATTTTTAGGCCAATATGCATGTCATCGCTGGCAAAATAAATAAATAAATAAATAAATAAATAAATAAATAAAAGATGATGCTTATTTTTACATGCTGAAATTGCATACCCACAAAGATATGCAGTAGAAGTAATAGCTAATAATGAGAGCTATGCGTGGAACACCTATCATGTGTCTGGTATGGCCTGAAGTTTTTGTTCTGTGTAGTAAGAGTACCCATTCAGGTAGAATCAGAAAAGAACTTTATTTTTCCCAGTCTGCCTCATGTCTCTTCAAACCTAAACAGTACACTATTTCATCCCAGACATTTGGGTATAGAGGCAATTCTGGGCCTTCCCCCAGCCGCCTTAGATAATAAACTGGAAGTATCCAGAGCGGCTTAATCTCAGCACTGAATGTCATCGAAGCTGTACCCGTCTGCCAGGCTGAGGTTCCCTTAGACTGTGATGCCTCAAGAGGGGAAGAGGGCTGTATGGTCCTCTCTTACTCCTTCCCCCTTCCTAGCCAGTATCTTACAACCCCGGTACTGGAATGCAGGATGCAGAGAAGTCATAAATGAAGGAAAGGTCTAAATGAATTAGCACCAAATAATCTGGCCCTCATGTCCTTTAGCTACGGCACAGTCTCAATGCTAATCTTTTTTCTTTTTTCTTCTTTTTTTTTTTTCAGTTAGAAGTTTTGACAGATCAATGCCTCCTCCCTGGCTGTCCATTTAAATCGCACACTCCACCCCTAAAAATGAATGTACATTCCTGTATGTGATCACACACACACACACACACACACACACACATAAACACACACTAACGTACATAATGACCTAAAGCCCGCACCTTACTGCACCTTATGCAAGACATGAATTACTCCTGGCCGGAGTTAATTTGAAAAGGCCCCAGTGTGGTCCATGTGACACACAGAGCATATAGAGGACATAGGCACCTTTCTTCAGGGTCTGGAAGTGTAGCTGGCTCCTGGCAGGGCCCCTCTCCGCCTTCCCAGCACGCCTGCAGCTCCCAGCCTTCATATTTCTCAGGCACGGGACCAACTCAGAATGTGTTAGGGGACATTTAACACGAATCTCCTCTGTGTACTGACTTGAGTTGAAGGCAAAGTGCCCCTGTTCAATTCCTCCTGTTTGACACGGGCGAAAGACCACAGCCCACCAAGACCTTCTCCAGAGAAACTCCTCTGTCCTCTAACTGTGGTCTCCTTAAGGCCTCAGTGCGAGCTAGCAGTGGCTGGGCTCGCCCCACATCAGTGCGCTAGTTCATCACACTGGAATGTGCAGGGTGATGGACAATATTTGCTCTTTTCTCTGCTTCTGTTGCTTCAGATGCAAACGAGGGAGAGGGGGAAACTTTAGTTTTCAGCAAACAACAGATGAGTTTCCATTGCTTTCTAGGCCTGGTGATAGAATGCTTCTTTAAAAATCCCAATCTTAAAAATATAAATAAATAAATAAATAAATAAATAAATAAATAAATAAATAAAAATCCCAATCTTTTCTGTGATGCTTTACATTGAATTTTAGTTGTAAGGCTTCTTTTGTTTTCAAACCAACCAACCAAAGTCATTTTTGGTAAGGTCTCTGTCATTCTATATGAAAGGGAAATAAAAACAAACAAACAAACAAAAACAACAACAACAACAAAAAAAAACTAAGGGTCTTTGGGCAGATTTAACCTTCAAAGGAATTTTGCAGATTTTTAAATTTGCCTTCAGATATCTGTCTACATGAAGATTACAGGATTCTAGGACTCCATACCAAGATGTAACAATATCCTCTCCAGTAGAGGGGAAGCTGCATAATTGTCTCCAAACTACTTTCATTCTGAGAATTTTGGGCAAAGATTCATAGTTATTTCTGTATCATATATGGCACGACTAGCAGGGTTATATATATGTTATATATAATTATTAACATGCTTAAAGTTTTTGCTTTATAGTTTAAAGCCTACCATATCCTTTCTGTCCATCTGTTTTGAGAGTTGGCTTTCATTTTCTCTTGTATTTAGGGGAAAAAAAAAGGAAACTTTGAAATTCAACTTGTTCTTTGTGATTAGTTTCTAGAAATTATGTTGTGTAAAAGGGAACTTTATTGGCTCTATTTTATGATGAAAAAAAAAGACTCATTCAAAAAATAATAATAATTCCAGCTCTACTTCTGAAGTAACTAATATCCGTAACGGCAGTAGGTCAGGTAACTCATAAACCCATTGATGGAGTCTTTGATCAGTATTTATTGATGTATATGTAATGAGTCCCACGGAACCCCAGATGTCCAAATTATTATTTTTTTTATTTTTTCAGATCTCCAAATTAGATGTGCTGCCAAATATTACAGTTGGTCTATCTGAGTATCAAGTGCACTGATTTTGTTTCCAGCCTAGGTTTAGGTGGCTCTATCCATTAACTACTGATGTCTAACCGAATTTGCATCTTTAAACAACAAATGTTTATTATTTCTAAGTTGCCGCGGATCAGGAATTCAGGAGTGGCTTGAGCTGCATGCTTCTGTCTCAAGATCTCCCAAAAAGTTGTACTTGGGATGGTGTCCAGAGCTGTTGTTAGGGAAAGGCTTTACTAAGCCTGAAGCATCTGCTGCCGAGGTGGCCAGCTCATGTGGCTCCTGGAATAAAGCCTCTGTTCCTCTCCGGCTGTTGGCAGGAGCACTCAGATTCAAGAGGGAAAAGTGAAAATCATTTTGTCTCTTATGACTTAGCCTCAGAAGTCACGCCCGGTGATTTTTGCAGTATCTTAGTGGCTACGTGCGTTCGCCCTATTTCATGTGCTTGCATAAAAGGGACTATTTAAGGGAACGCGCAAAAGGATGAAAACCAGGAGGCAGGGATCATTGAGGGCCACTCTGGAGCCTGACCAGCACAGCCGGCCCTCAGACCCCCAAAGATAATGCACATTCTTTCCCGTGGGCAAACTGATTTATCCACTTTCATAGGCCACCAAAGTTCTGTCTCATTACAGAGTCAGATAAAAGTCTAGAAGGTCCTCATATGAATCAGGTCAGGTGCAGATGCAGCTCCTCAGGGTATTTTTTTTTCCTCTCTAAGTGCAGCTCCCAAATATATTCCTTTCAATCTGGAAACCTATGATCTAAAGAGACATGCTGTCCGCCTCGCCCCTCATAATGCAGTGCTGGAAGAGGTCACAGCTATAAGATATTTAGGTGACACGTTTTCAGGGGAATGCTGGGACATCTCCAAATTAAAAGACAGACTATGGCCTTTTATGTCTCCGGTTGCCAAGAAGAAAGTTCGATTCCCAGGGGCTTCTGAGAGTTTTGGAGACATTACATGTTCAGGAAAAATGTTCTGGGCCCTACAAAAGTGTAAAAAGGGCCAACAGCCATGAGTGGAGCCTAGCAAGGGCGTTTGTTCTGCAGCAGCTCCAAGCTGTGATGCAAGCAGCTCTGCCCCTTGCACCACTGAATTTGGCAAAGCCTTTGGTTTTCGTGGTTATTGGTGGTGAGGAAATATATTAGATGGACAAAGACACGAGATTCATAGGAGAGTCATACCCAGGACACCTGGCTGCTGAAGCAAGTCCATTACATCTGCTGCAGAAAATTCAATGCTTTTTTTTAAGCATTTTTTAAGCATTAAGATTTTATTTATTTATTTATTCATGAGAGATACAGAGAGAGAGAGAGGCAGAGACACAGGCAGAGGGAGAAGTAGGCTCCCTGGGACGAGTCCGACGTGGGACTCGATCCAAGGACCCCAGGATCACGCCAGGCGCCAAAGGCAGACACTCAACCACTGAGCCCCCCAGGTGCCCAAATTCAAAGCTTTTGAAAGACAACACCTGACATGCTATTGGATCTTGATAGAGACAGCATGTCCACCATGGGCATACATGACCACACCCCCCCCAACTTTTCATCATGAAATGAGATTTATCAGTCCTACAAAATCATAAGATGAGACACACTTAGTATTTTAGGTTTACATGATGAGTGAGGGAGGCCTCCTGCCAACATCCGGGTGAATGAAATTAGAATGGGCTCTTCAGCCCCAGTCAAGTTTTCAGAAACTCTAGCCCCAAACGACAGCTCTGTTGCAACCTTGCTGAGCGACACTCTGAGCTAAACTATTCTTCATGGAGGCATGAACACTGATTAAAAGTGCTTAAACTAGTGAAGTAGTGGTTGAATAAGAAAGTATATTTTTAGCTATGGAATGAATAAGTCACAGGAACAAGAGGCACAGCACAGGGAACATGGTCGGTGATACTGCAACGGCGTTGCATGGTGACAGACGGTCGCTGCACTTGAGGTGAGCGCAGCATAACACACAGAGATGCTGAATTACCATGTTGTACACCTGGAGCTAATGCAACATTGTGTGTCCACTACACTCAGGGAAGGAATCAGTCAACTAGAAAAGCACATTTTTAAACTCCTCTCCCCGTACCAAGCTCTGCCTACGAGCTATATCTGCACATGACTAGTCCTGTTGTTCATATCACCCTCTCTTTTTCCACATAGTCTACTTTTCTTAGAAAATATCTGGGTTCTTAACTTGGAAAATGATATGTCACCGCTGATTCACTGGTAATAAAATCAGATGTGACTCTTTAGTCTAATTTTGTGGGATGTTAACCATTCTTTCGCCAACTATTTCTCCGTGTCGTTTATTCCCACAGCATATTGCCTACTTTTGTCTATATCATGGAAATAATTTGATTTTCTAAATATAACAGTCATTGATTTCTTTTATCTGAGAAAATCATGAACACCTTTTGTGATTACAAAGTGATATGCTTGAACATACTTTGGAGAATGCTCAACAACATAATGAAAGAAATAATAGCCATTATCTCACTTCCCAAAGATAAACAGTGTATCATTTTATTTCCTTTTTTCAAAGATTTTTATATATGTGGCTACTGGAGAGATGGAAAGATTAGTACTATATAGTGAGTGATAAATGAGTCTAAGACATCGTAACCTAAATATCTCTAAATTTCCTCCATTTCAGGATTTCCCCTCCCTCTTTTAATTATCAAATCAAATAGCCAGAACTTCTTCCTAGGTACCACAAACAATCCTTGATTTAGGATGATTCCCATGAGATATTTTTTTCTTTGACACCTTTTACTTTACACCCCTTTTCTGCTCACGGGATTTTAACTAGCAGATTTCTTAAAATATTTCATAATGTCTTCACTGTGTGTTAATTTCCAATGAAGCTTTTGTTTTTCTTCAGTCAGTGATTAAGTATCTCATTCAGTTATACTTTTGGTTATGTCTTTTTGTTACTCATTTTTACTGATTGGTTTAACAAGTATTGAAAGTTTATTATGCGAGCCACTATGCAAAGCACTGTAATATAAAGGGGAAACAGAAAACAAAGTTCCTTTAATCGCTAAGTTAAAACCTAACTCTCTAAGATAAAGGGGCATAAGTGGCAGTTTGCCAAGATCAGTTCTTTGGCCTTCTTAAATACATTTGAATATCGTATAACATAGCCTGGTAGTAATGTGGGCATGGGAACTTAATTACTCTGACATCTTGCTATAAGAAAGTGATTATCTAATTTGGATTCCTCACTTTTTCAAAAACAATTGAGTCTACAGTTCAAGGCAACAATTTGAAATGCATTAAATAATGTCCATGGGAAAAAAAAATTTTGATATATTAACCTCCTGATCCAGAGTTCCACATGTGCTTGGAAAATATACTGCCATATAATTTAATTTTCTTTCTAAATAAACATTGAATCGGTCGGCTTGCTATGTGTCAGACATTCCTGCTTATTTCTTTAGGGCAATAGTCGTCTGTTCAATGGAGTTTGTATAGGCAAATCTAAATTATGGATTTATTCCTTTTCATTCTACATCTAGATTTATTTGTCTATTAAGATGTGAGAACAAGAAATCAAATAGTGAGGTTTTTCAGGGGATAATGACAAAAATGAGCACTGATACATTGTATTTTTCCACTTGAGGCTTTTATATATATACAACTTGTTTTAAATGGTAATTCATGAAACAGGTGGATTTAACCAAATTTAAACTCTGAAAGGAAGTTTGTTTTATCTCACCACTTTGAACATAAATTTTATATCACACACATCTCTAGTCTGATGTATTAGTGATTAAATACTTGTAACACAGTAAGTTAATGCCACATTAGTACTCTAAAATTTTGGTTATCAATCATAATTCACTACGACATTTATTTCCATTTTGCCTTTTTTCTTGGTGAATATTATTTAGGGTTCATATAGGAGAAATTGAATATTTTATTTATAACAATAGAAGCACAACCAGATGTGCAGGGGTAGAGATAATAATGGACTTTAGAATTTTCATGGAATGCAGCAGATGGCTATTTGGACCATCTAGATTTTATGTCCTGACACACATATAAGATGAAAAATTTAATAAACCAAGTGAAGAGTCTATGAATACAAACAATGGTGAATGTTTGCAGAAAATGCTATTTACTAGTGTTTTATATTTATCCAAGCAGTCTAATGCTTTCCCAGAACTATACCTAAATTGGATATAGCTAATTTTGCAAACATTTTAAAATGAATACCTGTCATTTACATCAGTGTGGATGGAACGGGAGGGTGTTATGCTGCATGAAATAAGTCAATCAAAGAAAGATAGTTATCCTGTGGTTTCACTCATATGTGGAATATAAGAAATAATGAAAGGGACCATAAGAAATGGGCTAATGGGATGAGCACTGGGTGTTATACTATATGTTGACAAATTGAATTTAAATAAAATATTTTTTAAAAATGTCATTTATCCTACATCTAAAGTTTGGATTTAATTAATATTTTAAATGGTAATGATATACTTTGTTGGGCTGAGCTTTAAGAGTCCCGTTAGATTGAATGCCAACTGAATATTTCATTTGACCCTATGATTCCAGGGTAATAATTGCTAAAGACCCTTTGTAATAACTGTAAATGACTTTAGTTTAAAAAACTCCTTTTACCGACTGTTTAAAACGATGTGATACAGGAGTACCCAGTAAATTTGATACCATTGAAATATCCATGGGAATACCCATTACAAAACCAACCCCAATGCCTTTTAAAAATGAACATAGAAAAATCACATGATGGAAATATACATTTATTCATTTATTCTATAATTTGAAATATATTTATTCAACACATAGTATGTGACAGACATTGTGCTAAGTGCTGGAGATCAAAGGGTATGGAAAAGAAAATTAACCCTTGCCCTAAATAATTATATAGCTTACTCTGCGGAGAAAATCATTAATTATACAAACATGCTTATGAATATTTAAGTATATGCTGAGGTAAGTGCTCAGTATGAAAGATGGGTGATTCACTGCAACCTCATAACAAAGAAACTTCTCTAGATTTTGGAGTTTAGGAAAGGCTTCTTTAAAGTTTGTGATGCTTGAGATGTTCTAGATGTTCTAGGAGTTCATTAGCAGGGACATAAACCCTATGGTGAAGGCCAGACTATTTGAAGAACTAGGGTGATAGGAACCCTGAGCATAAGGGGAAGAATGGTACATGATCAGTCAGCTAAGACAGGTAAAGCAGGGGCGCCTGGGGGGGCTCAGTTGGTTAAGCATCTGCCTTTGGCTCAGGTCATGATCTCGGGGTCCTGGGGTCAAGCACCATGTCGGGCTTCCTGCTCAGCGAGGAGCCTCCTTGTCCCTCTGCTTGCCCCTGACCTGTGCCCTCTCTCTCTCAAATAAATAAATAAAATATTAAAAAATAAAGAGGTAAAGCAGAGTCTAGAAAATGCAACTGAGGAGAGGAAAAGTCATGTGTAGACCCCGGAAGATTTTTTAAAATAACGATAGCAGGGGTAGCACATAATTTGAATTAATTTTTCTGCTTAACATTTCATTGTGATATAATCTATATATAGTAAAGTACACCCTTTTTTGGATGTACAATTCTTTGAATTTTGATTGTCGAATATAGTCATGTAAAAAGTGGCCTGGCATGCTTGCTAGAAATCCCACTGAGTTCTCTAGTACATGGTTTTCTGGTCTGAAAACTGGCTCACGTCTAGACACTGGACAAGAAATATAACTTCTTAACTGGGCAATTGCCCTTAGTTTCCTGGTCATTTATCCTTCATTTCTTTTGATGGAAAAGGCCAACTCGTACCCTTATTGGTTGGCCTGTGTGATAGCCCCTGGTATTAATCATTTCTGTGGGCCAGTTTCCCTTGATGTCAATCTGACCCTGAGATTAGTAAATGTTGTGTCTGCTTTGTTCTGCTTCTCAGGGTCCTATCATCTTTGCTGTGAACAGTAAACCCTGTCATGGAACAGCTGCTCTGACCTTCAGTTCTGACCTCAGACAGCCACTCATACCTAAATGTTTTAGTAAATGTCCACGCTCTTATCACCATCGCATTCTCTATGGTCTTGGTGAAAAGTAGAACATCTGAGCCTCACTGTGGAACATCACCTGCTGGGTCCTTGGGCCTTATATTGGACGTATACTCCAGTGTGCCCACCTCCTCAGAACTCCTGTTGCTGTCCCCTTGTCATTGTCTTTATGTTTGTTTGTTGATTTATTTATCTATCTTCCCTTTTCTCAAGTTTTTATTTAAATTCAAGTGAGCTAATAAACAGTGTATAGTTTCAGGTGTAAAGTCTAGTGATTCAACAATTCTATACAACACCCAGTGCTCATCACAATTGCTCTCCTTAACACCCATCACCTATTTAACCCATCCCCATATCCACCTCCCTCCATCAACCCTCAGTTTGTTCTCTCTAGTTAAGAGTCTGTTTTTAGGGACACCTGGGGGGCTCAGCAGTTGAGCATCTGCCTTTGGCTCAGGGCGTGATCCTGGAGTGCTGGGATTGAGTCCCACATCGGGCTCCCTGTGTGGACCCTGCTTCTCCCTCTGCCTGTGTCTTTGCCTCTCTCTCTGTCTCTAATGAGTAAATAAATCAATCTTTTTTTTTTTTTTTAAAGAGTCTGTTTCTGGTTTGTCTCTGTTTTTCTTTCCCCCCCTACGTTCATCTGCTTTCTTAAATTCCACATATGAGTGGAATCATATTATATTTATCTTTCTCTGATTTATTTCACTTAGCATAATACACTCTACCTCCATCCATGTCATTGCAAATGACAAGATTTCATTCTTTTTAATGGCTGAGTAATATTCTAGCCTATATCTATATCTATCTATATCTATACTATATCACCCTTTCTTTATCCATTCATCAGTCCATGGTATTTGGGCCCTTTCCATAATTTTCCTATTGTTGTTATGCTGCTATAAATATTGGAATATATGTATCCCTTTGAATCAGTATGTTTGTATCATTTATTTATTATTTATTTTTTAAAATTTTATTTTAAGTGGGCTCCATGCCCAAAGTAGGCTCAGCTCAAACTTACAACTCTGAGATCTAGAGTCACATGCTCTACCAACTGAGCCAGTCAGGCCCAGTATTTTTGTATCCTTTGGGGAAATACCTAGAAATGCAATTGCTGGGTTCTAGGGTAGTTTTATTTTTATTTTTTTACTTTTTTTAAATTTTTATATATATTTTTATTTTTTATTTTTTGAGGAAACTCCATACTGTTTTCTACAGAGGCTGCCCTGGTTTTCATTCCTACCAACAATGTAAGACAATTACCCTTTCGCTGCATCCTTGGCAACACCTGTTATTTCCTATGTCATTAGTTTTAGTCATTTTGACTGGTGTAAGGGGATATCTCATTGTGTGTTTTTTTTTTTAATTTAAATTCAATTAGCCAACATAGAGTATATCATTAGTTTCAGTTGTAGCATTTAGTAATTCATCAGTTGCATACAATACCCAGTGCTCATCACATCATGTTCCCTTCTTAATGCTCCTTATCCATGTCCCCCATCCCCTTTATCACCTCCCTTCCAGTAACCTTCAGTTTATTTCCTATAGTTAAGAGTGTCTCACTGTTTATCTCCCTTTCTGATTTCTTCCCAGTTTTTTGATTGGATTATTGGTTTCTTGAGTGTTGAGTTGGGTAAGTTCTTTATAGATCTTGGATACTAGTCCTTTATCTCATATGTCATTTGCAAATATTTTCTCCCATTCTGTCGATTGCCTTTAGTTCTGTTGACTGTTTCCTTTGCTGTACAAAAGTTTCTTATCTTGATGAAGTCCCAATAGTTCATTTTTGCTTTTGTTTCCCTTGCCTTTGGAGATGAGCCTAGCAAGAAGTTGCTGTGACCGAGGTCAAAGAGGTTGCTGCCTGTGTTCTACTCTAGGATTTTGATGGATTCCTGTCTCACATTTGAGTCTTTCATCCATTTTGAATTTATTTTTGTGAATGGTATAAGATAATGGTCCAGTTTCATTCTTTTCCATGTTGCTGTCCATTGTCCCAACACCACTTGTTGAAGAGACTGTCTTTTTTTCCATTGGGTATTCTTTCTTGCTTTGTCAAAATCAGTTGAACCATATGATCCTCTCAATAGATGTAGAGAAAGCAACTGACAAAGTACATGCATTTATGATAAAAATCCTCAACACAGTAGGGATAGAGGAAACATATGTCAATAATAATAAAGGCCATATATGAAAGAACCACAGCCAGTATCATCCTCAATGGACAAAACCTGAGAGCTTTTCCTATATGATTGGGAACAATACAGGGATGTCCACTTCAACCACTCTTATTTAACATAGTACTGGAAGTCCTGGCTTTAGCAATTGGACAACAAAAAGAAATAAAATGTATCCAAATCATCATGAAAGAGGTCAAACTGTCACTATTTGCAGACAACATGATAGTCTATATAGAAAACCCAAACGACTTCACCAAAAAATTTTGAGGACTGATACACAAATTCAGTAAAGTTGCAGTATACAAAATCAGCATAGAGACATCTGTTAAATTTCTATACATCAATGATGAAGCAGGAGAAAGAGAAATCAAATAATTTATTCCCTTCATAATTGCAACAAAAACCATAAGGTACCTGAGGAAAAAACCTAACCAAATCGGTAAAAGGCCTGTACTCTGAAAACTATAAACACTTATGATAGAAACTGAAGATGACAAAAGAAATGGAAAACCATTCCATGATCATGGACTGGAAGGGTAAATATTGTTAAAATGTCTATACTACATAAAGCAATCTACACATTTAATACAATTTCTATCAAAATGCAACCAACATTTTTCACAGAGCCAGAACAAATCTTAAACGTGTATGGAGTCACAAAAGACTCCAAATAGCTATAGCAATCTTGAAAAAGGGAAACAAGCTGTAGTGACTCTTAATGACAGAGAACAAGCTGAGGGTTTATGGGGAAAGGTGGTTGGGAATGGGCTGGATGGGTGATGGGTGTTAAAGAAGGCACGTCTTGTTATGGGCACTGGGTGTTGTATATAAGTGATGAATCACTGAATTCTACTCCAGGCATCAATTTTGCCCTATATGTTAACTAATACAAGTTAAATTAAAAAATAATAAAAATCAGTCCATCAATAGAAAAGCAAAGCTGGAGGCATTACAGTTGCAGACTTCAAGTTACAAAGCTGTAGTGATCAAGGCAATATGGTCCAGGCACAAAAACTGGCACATAGATCAATGGAAGAGAGGATAAAACTCAGAAATGAACCTGGGACCTTTTTTGGATATGTTTGTCCAGTATCTGCTATAGGAATTCTGGTATTTCATTTTTTGCTCAATGAAGTCATTTCTTTTTCATGTTTTAGGAGCCATTCCTGAAGCTATTGTAAAGCATCTGATTCTAAACTGTATCTCAATTGAATGTTCTCAAATCAATAAACTCTCCTATATCCAAACTTAAGATTCTGTCCCTTTGTTCAAAATTTTTGGAATCTATTTGCTCATATTCTTTCCCAGTTCCTTAGAATACATTCTGGCCAAGTTATCAGCTCTTCTAAGATGTAATCTCTTTTCCTCCCCTATCAGGTTCATGACCTTAACTCGTTTATGCTGTGAATTAACCCTACTTATATGCCACTGTCTAGGAGAGACATATTCTATGGAGGACACGTGTTTCCATACAGGTGAGAGGCCTCTGCACTGTCTTCAAGAGAATTGGGGTGCTGGCTCTTAACAGGAAGGAGTAGATCACTTCAGCATGGTCATAGGGTTAAAAGAGATCTGGGAAGTTAAAATGTTTGATAAAATTTACCAGATGTCCCATCCCCAAATATGGCAGGGTCCTCCATTCCACATGTAAGGTGGTGAAGCAGGATTGGGAATGATGGAAAAGCAATTTGCTATGCAGGCATGGAAAAATGTTTCTCAAACCAATAAGGAAGTCTGGAACACATAAGGCCCATCAGAGTTGTCCAACTTTGAGCCAGAATGACTGGACCATTATACCTCTGCCATCAGCCATTGATTATAAGCTGCCCCAAGAAAGGTGTTCTTTTGGACAGAACAGCTCTTTGCAGCTGAGTCAAGCCTGAAGATGATGATATGGTGTCTGCTGTCATGTGAGGCCTGAAGTTAATACTTGTAGTAGGAGAAGATAGTAGGTGCAGTTTTATATCTTTTACACAGATTGGTTACTACAAAATACAGATTTAATAATCTGGAAGTCACATCCATAGAAAATACGTAAATTGAAGCATAAAAAAGAGGAAAAACAAAAACAAATGCATGAGAAGAAATAAAGGCACGTTGAAAATGCAACTGGAATGTAACTGGAGTACCAGAAGAAAAGGAGACATTAGAGGAAGTGCAATATTTACAGTTATAATATCTGAGAGTTTTCCAAATCATTCCAAACTACAGATTCAGGAAGTTTAGCAAAACCCACAAGAAACAATTGCGAAGAAAAGAAAACAAATGAAAACAAAACACATCAAGTATACTTTGGTCAAACTACTGAAGAACAAGGCAAAGTGGAATCTTCAAAGGAACCATGAAGCGGGGGGGGACAATATATTTTGAGAGCAAAAATAAAAAGAATAAATGCTGAGTTTCATCAGAAACAATGAGAGCCAGAAAATGTGGAATGCATTATTAAATTGTAGAAAGAATATTACTGCCAACCCAGAATTTTATAGGCATTAAATCTATCATTTCACAATGAAAGTAAAACAAAGACATTTTCAAATAAATGAAACTGAGAGTGTTAGTTGTCCTTGCACTGCAAGGAAAAATCCCCTGCAGATGAATTTCGAATCTAAATTATTATACAATAAAAATTGTGGAAGAAACATATGAGGACATATTATTGGCCATGAAGAAGTCAAAGATTTGTTTTTAAAAATTATTAATTAGGCTATAGTAAAATAAGAGCTTATGTTCTTAATTTCTTATCAAAAGATAACAAGATAACAGAAAGGAAGTAAAAAGGCAAGCTATAAAGTAAAAGACATATGTACTAACACATCTGATGAAGGTCACACACTCACATATATATTTAATAGCTGCTAATCAATACCGAAGAGACTAAAAAACCTAATTGAAAAAGCAAAAGTCTTAATCAGGCACCTCTTAAAAGATGGATATCCAAATGACTGATAAATATATAAAAAGGTACTCAACTTTATTGGTTACAAGAAAATGCAAATTAAAACAAAAGCAATACCACTTGTTTGCAAAATGTGGAGTCATTGCACTATCACGCTGGTGGGAATTTAAACCTTTATTACTATTTTGGATATTTGTATCTGCAGGCATCTACTGATGCTAAACATATGTGTACCCTATGAACTTGGAATTCTACTCCAAGGATTATATTCCACAAAATTGATACATATGGTCTCCAAATTCATGTACCTGCATTTTTATCACAGTGCTCCCTACAATAGTGAAAAATTGGGTACTACCCAAATAATCATCAAAGTTAGAATGGATAAATGGTGGCATTTTCGCATAATATAATACTACCCATGAATTAAAATGAAAGAACTAATATTAAATGCACCCAATATGATGGACTCTAACAAACAGCATAGGTAACAAAACTAGCCAGACACACACAAAAAATACGTACTGTGTGATTCTATTCATATAACGTGCAAATCAGGTATGATAAATATCATTACTTATAAGTGGAGGGTGGATAATAGCTGAATGAGGGCTTCTTGCATGCTGAGATTTTTGGCTTTTGGTTGTGGTCACAGAGCATGTTCCATTTGTGAAATTAATTATGCCTATATTTATGATTTTTGCACTGCTCAGTGGTGTATTTCAATAAAAAATTCAAAGAGAACAGAGAATCTAGAATAACTGTGATTATGTAAAAATTATTAGATACAGGTTCTTGAGCTAGAATATAAAAAGAAGCGTTTAAAAAATATATGTGCACTCACAAAAATCGTAGAAAAAAATGTAAATGTTATATGTGGATTATACATTATAAGTGATTCTTAAATTATTTTTGCTCACGTTTTTAAATTAAAAGTTCCGTGGTCTTTGACATAAGCAAGCTTTTATTCTTTAATAAGGACAGAATCATTTTAAAATTTCAGTTAAACAGAGATAATTGTTAGGGTGTTGGTAAAAGTATCTTGTGTCAAATCGTGGCTACTTTACTACAAAATTTCTATTTGCTAAAAAGAACTCTTATGGTTGTTTCTTGTTATTGTTATTTCAATTATTTTATTGTGATTAGTTGGTAGAAAGACACACAAAAGGCCCATATCGTAGTGCAGTCACTGATTTCAGAACCTAATAAGGTTGGTATTTTTAACATCTGCCTTGGTCTTTCTATCAGCCCAGGCTGTGTGCCTGACACACCAAGACCAGTCTCTCTTCATTTAATCTCCCTGCTAGGCTTTTCCTTCTGCCTCTGAAGTTATGCTTTATTGCCTCAAGTTCTACATCAAGATTCTCGAAGTGTTTCATCTTCCCTCCATCATAGTCATTGCCTCCACTTTAGCTGCCACACTAGAACGGTTCTATAACCCTATTATCAGGATGCCTGGGGGGCTCAGCGGTTGAGCCTCTGCCTTGGGCTCAGGGCATAACCCCTGAGGTCCCAGGATTGAGTCCTGCATTGGGCTCCCCCGCAGGGAGCCTGCTTCTCCCTCTGCCCGTGTCTCTGCCTCTCTGTGTCTCTCATTAGTAAATAAAAACTTAAAAAAAAACTATTATCTTTCCTTCTAAATTACTTACATAGATTGCATGAACTACATACATGCATGTGCTCACGAACACACACATCTAAAAGAAAAAGCAAAATATAAAATGAAATCACACTCATAGTATTAGCTCTCAACTTTTTTTTTTTTTTTTAGAGTTGTATTTATTTATTCCTGAGAGACACACACACAGAGGCAGAGACACAGGCAGAGGGAGAAGCAGGTACCTCACAGTGAGCCCGATGCAGGACTTGATTCCAGGACCCCAGGATCATGCCCTGAGCCCAAGGCAGAGGCTCAACTGCTGAGTCACCCAGGGGTCCCTAGCTTTCAACTTTTGAAGCCGATAGCCACAATGCCTCAGTTTGCACCCCGACTCTAACACTTGTTAGCTGTGTCACCTTAGGTATGATACAACTCATCTGCTCTTCATGTGCTTGTGAATCAGAAATAAAGAAAGTAACTTATGAAATTATGTTCTTATGAGGACAGCAGGATGTGATTTATGTAAAGTCATTGAAACAGGGTTTAGTACATCCAAAGCATCATAATGGTTTGTTTTCATGCTATTATTAATATAATTTGTATTGTGATTTTTATTTATTATTATTATTTTTTAATAGAGAGGGAGAGACGTTGGTGGTGGAGGGAGGCAGAGAGAGAGAGAGAATCCTAGTCAGGCTCCACCCTCAGTGCAGAGCTGGATCTCACAACTCGGGGGACATGACCTGAGCCAAAATCACAAGTCCAGGGCTTAACCAACTGAGCCACCCAGACACCCCTCTCCCAACTCGCTTTCTATTTGTTTTTTTTTTCATAGTTAAGAATATACCAAATAGTTTACCTGTATCCTTATTTCAAACTTAGGAGTTATTTCAGAATTTTTTCAAGTCATTAAGTAGCTTTTCATTCATTACAATTTTCTTTCGAGGTGACATAATTGCCTTATTTTTCTTTTGGTTAGATATCTAGGTCTTTATTTCTTTTTTGCAAATTTACATAATCCTGAAATTATCATGTTTGTGCAAAAATGTTTATCTGCATTTGGGAGTACTTCTTCAAGGTGGATTAAAATAAATGGATTACTAAGTGAAAAAGTAAGACAATTAAAAGCATTTATGTCATGCGTAAAATAAAAAAAAACATACTGGACATGTGTTTGTATAGAAAATAGTGCCATCTTGTACAGAAAAAAATGCCATCTACTATTACTTTCTGCAATAATGACAATTTTCTATAATCAGCTATGTCCAATGTAAAGACTATGAGCCATGTGTGGCTATCGAATTCTTAAATGGGGCTAGTATGACCAAGAAACTGAATTTATGTGATTATGTGACTGGGTGTGATTAGTGGCTATGGGCAACACAGTGTCCATACTTCTGCAACTTCCATCCAAGTCACTCGTAGCATTGACAAAAACTCCCTGTTCTTGCTTGGTAACACTCCTCTGACGTGTGATAATGTTGCACTAATAATCACAATTTTCATTATTCCTGTATTTTTAAAATAGCTTACCACATTTTTATGAATACCTAACAATATGATGCTTAGTTTTGCTCATTTATGATCTTCAGGAAATAATCATCTTTATCCACCTTTCTCTTTATTTTTTCTGGTTTATACACCATATCTAAGATTTATCCATGTTGTCCTACGTAGTAGTTTGTTCATTCCCAGAGCTTATAGTATTCCATCTTGTGAGTTTACCACAATTTCTCTATTATACAGTTAAAAAGCATTTAGTCTAAGTTATTTACTGTTAGGCTGTGAGGAATTATGTGCATTTCTCATGGTGCATATTTTTTTTAGTTCTAGCAGGATATAAGACTAAGGAATGAAACTGTTGGGTCATAATATAGCCATGTATTCAAATTTTCTGTATCATTTTAAATTGTATTTCAAAACAATTATACCAGTTAATATTTCCACCCAAACACTTATCTGCGTTCTTTATGTTCCACGCTATTATCAACACTTTGTTCTGCGGGTCTATTAAAATTCAATTTGCCAACATACAGTACATCTTTAATTTCAGATGTAGTTCTCAATAATTCATCAGTTGCATAGAACTCCTAGTGCTCATCACAATCACTTACCCTCCTTAATGCCCCTCACTGACTTTCCCCAACTCCCATCCACTTCCCCTTCAGCCACTCTCAGTTTTCCAGAGTTAAGAGTCTCTCATGATTTGCCTTCCTCTCTGATTTTTTCCCCATTCAGTTTTGCAGGCCTTTTTCATTTCAAATAGAAGTAGTATTATTAGAGGGATACCTGGGGGGCTCAGTGGTTGAGCACCTGCCTTCGGCTCAGGGGTGACCCTGGAGTCCTGGGATCGAGTCCCACGTCAGGCTCCCTGCATGGAGCCTGCTTCTCTCTCTGCCTGTGTCTCTGCCTCTCTCTGTGTGTCTCTCATGAATAAATAAATAAAATCTTTAAAAAAGTAGTAGTATAGGTACAGATTGTAGTCCTAATTGCATATTTGATTATTAATGAGGTTGGCTATCTCTTCATGTTATTAGTCATTACTATTTTCTTTTTTGCCCTATGTTTGTTCATGCCTTTTATTTATTTTTTCTATTTGTTTGATAATTGCATAGATACATATGAATTCCTTATGTGTTTTTAGTTTAATAGAATGATATACTTTATAGATAATTTTCCTAATTTGTAGTCTGTATGTCAAATAATTCATGGTATCTTCTGACAAATTCAAAATTGAAAAATGACACCTCTCAATCTTTCCCTTTTTTATTTTTTTTATTTTTAATTTTTTTAAATTTTTGTTTTCAATCTTTCCTTTGATTGTGATTGTATCTTGGGTCTTGCCTAAGAAATCATTCCATATCTATGGACTATGTACCTATAATCCTCTCAATTGTTTATGTATTCAAAAATTTTCATTTTCATATTAAATCTTTAGCTAATTTTAAATTCATTTTCTGTAAGTATTGCAGTAAGAATCCAATTTCATATGCCCCAGAGAACTCAACTGTCTCATAACTATGCCCTGCTTTTTCCAGTGGTTTATAATGGTGCTTCTTTTAAAACAAATTTTCACATATAAATGAATCTGTTTTGGCTCTCTTTTCTGTCCACGGTTTAATTTTTCTAGTTTTATGCAACCATTACAGTTTTAATCACAATAACTTTAGAATGGATTTTGATAGCTGTGAAGGAAAAATTATCACCTCACTTTCTTCTCTTGTAGTTTCTTGCCTTTCTGTCATTTGCTCTACTACCTAACTTTTATAAGTATGTGTCAAGTTATCTAATTATTACTACTAAGATTTTGGAAGGGTGTTCTGCATGTTTCCTATTTTGATATTAACATTAGTAAGTAGAGAAATCTAAAGCCATGCATGTCTAGATATAAATTAAAAGGAGTTTGAAGGGGCAGCTGGGTGGCATGGTCAGTTAAGTGTCTGGATCTTGGTTTCAGCTCAGGTTGTGACCTCAGAATCCTGAGATCTAGCCTCATCAGGCTTTATGCTCAGTGCAGAGTCTGCTTAAGGCCTTTTCGCCCTCTCCCTCTGGCCCTCACCCCCTGCTCACATTCTCTTTTTCTAAATTAAATAAATAAATCTTTAATAAAAGGAGTTTGAAGATTTGTATAGTAATCATATATTTCCCCTGTTGTCCCACTATTGATTTTTTCACTATAAAAAAATCAATCTCTTGAAAGTTCATATATAAATGTGAAATCTCTAAATTCATTTCTAATTATTCTCATGAGTTAGGAACTTAGAATGAAGAGCTACTATACTAAAGGTAAAAACAACAACAACAACAACAACAACAACAAAAACAAAACAACAACAACAAAAAAACCAACAACAATAAAAAAAACATTTTCCCAAAGTTGGAACTCCACAGTAGTTTCTGAAATCATCTGTTAAATACTAAGTTCAGTGACAACTGAGGAATATATACAGTATTCCTTACTAAAATCTTTAGAGAGCTACCTTCTCATCTTGTGTAAGTTCATTTCCTGGGGACATCATCGTGTCTTTGCCATGTTTTTTGTATAACAATAATATTAGCAGAGAACATAACTGAACACATACAAAATACCAAGAGCATGATTTTGTTTAATTTTCATTTGAGCCATCATAACCAATAGATGATGACTCAGAAACTCAAAGGTGTCAATTACATTCCTCCTTAGTCACCAGTCCCACTAGTAAGTGAGAAAATTTGCATTTAAACCTAAATTTATTTGGCAGAAAGGTGAAAAATGTGGTTAAATTAAGAGCTGAAAAAAAAGTATGCGAAAAAAAAAAAGTATGTGGATGTGGCATCTCAGCTTTGGTTGAATAATCATGGCTCCTCCCACCGCCATCCAGTATATCCACATTCTAATCCTCAGAAAGTGTTATGGTTATATTAAAGATCCTGAGATGGTGAGGTTATTCTATATTATCTGCATGGGCTTGATATAATCATAATGGTCCTTATTTAAGAGAGACAGATCAGAGAGGTAGTAGGAAATGGAATGACCAGAGAAGGAGGTTGAACTGTTGCAAGTGACAGGTCATAAGCCAAGACACTTGGCCTCCAGGGGCATCTAGAAGTTGGCCTCTACAGGCTTCTAGAAAACCATCTAGAGGTTGGAAAGGACAAGGAAACAGATTCTTACCTTAGAGCCCCCAGCCAGAAATAGTCATGCTGACGCCAATTTTCAACTTCAGACCCTCAGAACTGTAAGATAAAAATGGGTTGATTTTTTAAAGCCATTGAGTTTATGGTATTTTGTGACATTAACAATAGCGAACGAGTGCAGTTTGCTTTACTTAAGTAAACACAGCATGAATAGTACATCAGTGACTAGCTCTAGATGAGGCAGAAACATTTTCATTTCCTGAACTAATATGTAAGAAGGTTTCCTAATGAACACCTGTTACTAAGAAGATGTCTCCTTTGGGAAATGTATACAGTGGACTTTAAATATCATCAAGCCTTTCCAGATGAAGTCTTTCTCCTTGGTTGGTTCTCATTTCAAAAACATTTGTGTTTTTTTCCTTCACAGCCTATTGAGCTTTGTCATGCTGGAGACTTCCTGCAGCTTTCCTGCCACTGCAACAAAATGATAGGAGTATCAGCACCAGTGGGAGCCAAGGCTTCAAAAACCTATTTAAGCCATTACATGGACACCCCGCAAATCTACACAGGAATACAAATCTGTCAGCCTTGGTCACTATGAAGCCAGTAAACTGAAGTCTTATTTACATACTCTCTATCATCAGACCTTCTGTAACAAAAACAGTTCATGGCCATTCTGCAGAGGTTAGATACTTCTGAGGTGTTTCTATTATTTTATGGAGTCAGTCCTTAATTGGAAATGGAATTATGAAAGATAGGTCAGGTGGAGTAAGATAGGCAAGGTGTTGTGGGTTTGTAGCTATCAGTGCAAGACATCCCTCATTGTCTCTGTGGTCTCTCTTGGGTGTCTCCCAGGGTTCATACTGCAGGGGAGAGCTCGTTGTTAGCACATACAAAATTTATAGATCATTCTTCAAGACTCTGCCGGGGAAGTTCCATCATTCTCATCTCTGTAACTTTAGGCAAAGTTTGCATTCTAGTGTCAATAACCAATTCCAGCAGTGTGTCAGGAGAAGTTCCAGAAATGCTTGCCAGGAAGTTAATTCCTAACACACGGGGGAGTGCTTCCATGTTAATAAATTCTCCTCCATCCAGCTTCGTAGTCTATATTTTTACCCTGGTTCAAAGCCACATGATCCACATTATATATGTTCATTCAGTTCCTGCCTAAATATATAAATAGATTTTATATGTGTGTGTGTGTGTGTGTGTGTGTGTATATATATATATATATATATATATATATAGTGACTAGGTCTTGCAATTATTTCAGAACAACTACTATTTTCTCCTGGAACACAGACTAAATTCTTCCTCTCTGACTGACTGTCTAGAAGCAAGGAGGAGAGCAAGCGGAACAAGCTTCAGAGGAGGACTAGCATCATCTTGCAAAGCTGCCTAAGGTGGTACCTTTGCTGGTTCCACATGCAAGTTGAGGTTGTAATCACCTAACAAGGATGAGGGATCTTCTCTGTTTCAATAAGCTCAAAAGAAACTGTGGTTTTAAGATTTTTGTGGATCATCCAAACCAGTTTCTCCATTCCAAAGTTCAGGTTTCCAATCAAGACTTGGACTACTGCATAAGAAATCTGTTAATGGTGCAAAATAAGTCTCCTCTGCAGGTTGCCACATTTAGAATGAAATCCTGGGACAAATTTTCGGCACAATTCTACTAGAGTTGCAAGACATGAGAATTACCCTGGAGGCCTTCTGAGTGATACGGGTTCATATTTAACTGACCTGAGCCTATCTTTTTTTTTCCTCCAAGTCTTCTAAAGTAGTTAACAAAAGTCAGCCAATTTCACACATCTTTAAATAACATCCCAAGGCTTTCATTATCTCAAGGCCCAAAGCCTTATCAGCTTTATCTTCCATATTTGCCTCATTGCATATCAACACCTAGGTAAGTTTTAGTCATTGTGATGCTAGCATATGCAGGTATTATCACCATTTGCTTCCCATCAGAAAAGGGGGTCCTGGCTTCTGTTAAGTTTTTTAGTCCCCAAATCCTATCCTAGCATCCTAGAGATCCATTTCCAGGGCTACTTCCAGTGCCAACAGTTTTAGCTTGACTTTTCTGCACTATTTACCACCTGCCTTTGAAAAAGCAACTTAAGGAGGGAAACCCAACATAAGGTCACTATTGAAAGCAACTGGAGCTGTTGTTCCTCCTGGGACTGTAGTGAAGCCTAGAGAATGACTCAGAATTACTCAACAATGAATTGGCTTAGGGGGACATTTATTCTTTGCCTACTGTCCCCAGCTCCACATTGGTTGAGCATTGCCTATGGTGCATTATTACTATGCATTGCTGGGCTGTGATGTTCCAGTATGCATGACTACGGTAAAAGAGCCAGTTTTAGCTTAAGGTTAGACACTTGGAACATAAGGCATGCTGAATCCTGCACAACGGTGTCAGCTGCTGGTCAAATATGGCCATGGGTGATGACAAGGAAATGAGAAGTAGAACACATGAAGTATCCTATACATAAGCCTGTTGAGCAATACACACGTTTTGCACAGCTTTTAAAAAGTATGCATGCAAAATGAAATTTATTTAAACATACACATTGAATGAATTGGCAACTAGCTAAACAAACAGATTTTTTTTTTTTTTTTGAAAATTCACACAGAGATTTCTTACTGAGGGGAGATAGAAGTAAAACGGTGACTATCTTTATTAGTTGATTTTCCTGAAATTTTGGACAGTGCTAGACATTAAGTCTGTACAAATAGATTACTATCTTAGTAAGATACTCTGTTTTTAAGACAGCGTTGTAAGAAAAGTAACATTCAAGGCTCTTTCTCTTTCTGTGTCTAATCTTGGTGAGACAGCTTGGTTCATTCCCTAGCATCCTATTGCTTCAATTAGTTGCTAGGTGATGGATGCCATTCTATAGTAGTTGGCCATCTTTAGTACTGCAGACAGCAGGATTTCCGGGACCAGGGCCAAAATGAGCTCTGAAGTGTTTAATAATGTGCCAATATTTAAACAATCCCTTGGCCGTATCTATTACCTTATAAATACTATTCATTTTTATTTAACCCAAAGAAAGTTCAGGAGTCTTATTAATTTTGGATGCAAGAAGAGACAGGAGTTTTGAAAAGCCATAGATGAATGAAAAATATATTAATTAAATAGATAATATTTAAAGGTAAGGTAATTGGTTTTCCATTCTTAATTTGTAATACAATCCAGGCTAAAGAACTATTATTAAAGAGAATTTCAGTCTTGTATTTTCTCTTTCTGATTAAATGTTCATGTCTCCATTCTGGTAAGCTTTTCCCTCATTAGCTTCACATTTATGTCATCAGTAATAACAATAAGTATAATGTCATGCACATCTGTTATGAGCCATAGATAGCATTTCATAACAATGATTCTTAAGTCATGGTATGCTAATTCACGTTCAAAAGAAAGAAAGAAAGAAAGAAAAGAAGGGAAGGAGGAAATCAAATGTAGATTTAAGCACATAACCAGTGAAATAAAAAAGTCTATGCCACTAATCTATGTATTTTCACATGTTCCCAAGCATTTTTTTAAATGCTGCAATAATTTTGTGCATATTAAGTTTGAAAATGACATTAAATGCTTTATCTTATCATTAAAATTATATAAAATAGAGGTTTTTTTAAACAAAAAGAATTCTTTGCTAGCAAAGATGAAACTTAAAAACTAAGGATAATTAATATTTCTAACATCACTTTCCAAAAATCCACACTTTAAAACCTACCCTACATAGCTATAGGCTTGTGCAGTATGTACAGGGCATAAGGTCCTTGAAAAATTAAAATTTACACAAATCCTCAATCTTTATTTACCAGCATTTATTTCTCTCTCCCTCATATATATGAAATATGTGTAATATAATATTGGAATTTAATTAACACTCATTAAAATAAGCCATCTTGGTCACTATATCATATCATGATGGTGGTCTAGGAGATATCAATGGGAAAAAATGATTTGTAAACCTAATGTCTTATAGAAATGTTATATTTAGAAAAAAATCCACATCACGGTGAAAATTACTACCACATCTTATAAAGACATTATACATAAAGAAATCATGCACAAAATCAAGTAATTTCTGCTGAATGATCCAATAAATATAGTTCTGGCTTTACTGTTCTAGAACACACCATTTTTTATATTTGATCAATTACTTTAAAAAATGTCACATTTCAGATTGCTTTAGATTTAAAATATGATTTTCTTGCATAACATTTTTTGTTGTCTTAGAGCATCAACTTTACCTTCTCAATTCCTGTTGAAGAAATACATACATACATTTATTTTTTTATAATAAATTTATTTTTTATTGGTGTTCAATTTACCAACATACAGAATAACACCCAGTGCTCATCCTGTCAAGTGCCCCCCTCAGTGCCCATCACCCACTCACCCCCACCCCCCGCCCTCCTCCCCTTCTACCACCCCTAGTTTGTTTCCCAGAGTTAGGAGTCTCTATGTTCTGTCTCCCTTTCTGATATTTCCCACACATTTCTTCTCCCTTCCCTTCTATTCCCTTTCACTATTATTTATATTCCCCAAATGAATGAGAACATATAATGTTTGTCCTTCTCCGATTGACTTCACTCAGCATAATACCCTCCAGTTCCATCCACGTTGAAGCAAATGGTGGGTATTTGTCATTTCTAATGGCTGAGGAATATTCCATTGTATACATAAACAACATCTTCTTTATCCATCATCTTTCAATGGACACCGAGGCTCCTTCCACAGTTTGGCTATTGTGGACATTGCTGCTAGAAACATCGGGGTGCAGGTGTCCCAGCGTTTCATTGCATCTGTATCTTTGGGGTAAATCCCCAACAGTGCAATTGCTGTGTCGTACTGGGATATAGTTCACTTACCTCTGGATTCGTATGTTATATTAACCCATGTTTCCTACTTTCCTGGGAGAATATGGGAGGTAAAGCTTCCAAATCCTAGAAATTTGCAAAAAAAAATGTTTCCGCTCTTTTTTCTAATGTTCTTACAATGTATTAGAAATAAAAAAATGTGATTGGTTATCAAAATTTTCTAATACATATCCAGGTGTGTGCCTTTTCTCTTCCATTCTTGACATACTGGGGTCCCTGTCAAATGTGAAGATTCAAGTCTTACAGACTCTTCCTCGAAAGCAATTGCTTTTCTTTTATTGCTTTGATTATTTATGCTTCTACTTCCAGACTTTCTTTTATGTCATCATTTTAGCATCTGTATCTATAGGAGTTATCTCTACTGTGTAACAAATTAGACCAAAATTTACTTTAGAATAACAAACATTATCTCACAGTTTCTATCTGCCGGAATTCTAAACCTGGCTTTGCTGGATGCCTTTAAGTTTTTGCCATATTCTACTCTTTTAGAATTGAGTCATTAGGTCCCACTCACCCTCTAGGCATGAGGAATACACAAAGGCGTTAGGACTAGGACCTGAGGAACTCTGGGAGTTATCTGAGGACTGTCATTCACAGTGTCTCCTCTGGCACTCAAAGCATTTATATTGCTTCAGTATCCAAAATCTCATTTCCTAAATCAGGTCTAAGTATAGATGAAGCTCTTTGGACATAGTTCCTCTTGATCTGTTGTCCTATAGAATTAGAGAAAGTATCTGTCCCCACATTTCCAGTGTACAATGGTGATGAGGGAAAGTAGAGATAGTAATAGAGAAGATGCTGTTTTAAAAATGGGGAAAAGGAGAGGGGTAAAGGAAGTCATCGATTCATAGCGATTCTGAAGCTCTGGTACATAAATGCCAGAATTATTCTGATGAAGTCGTAAGGTCAAGGAAAAATCCTTCAGATTTCTGGCCTCTGTACTCAGGTCCTTGTTTCCATCTCCTGCCACATTCTTCCTTTATCAGGAAAGGTGGAAACTAGTTTGAAGCTGAGTGGTGTCGGCCTGCTTCCTGCTAGAAGAATTTTGGAGAGCCAACGCCTGTGTTCATTTGGATGTGTCTCTAACCATTTTGATCCACGCTTAGGGTTTCTGCAAAAACAGTCTCTCAAAATCTTTGTGGATTTTCTGTGAATCTCAGTGGAGCTTACTCTTTTAAACAAATGCCTTAAAAAAAATCTTTGAGGTAACCTGTTAAACTTCTTGAAGGTCT
Organism: Canis lupus baileyi; assembly: GCF_048164855.1. Lineage (NCBI taxonomy): Eukaryota > Metazoa > Chordata > Mammalia > Carnivora > Canidae > Canis > Canis lupus. The sequence goes on along the minus strand of NC_132851.1, from coordinate 44,067,284 downwards.
GTCCTTTGATTAAGAGGATCTGCGAGTGACTCCATGCAATCTCTTCAAGAGTCCATTTGTGTGAATGAATAGTCATACTCTGAGGAGACAGACATGTTAGATCTCTCTGAGACCTTAACCAAACATTTTGTAGTTATACTCCCAGCTTCTCCTCTAGACCACATTTTTCTGGCAGATGTTGAATTAAATATTCTCTTAGAAGCACTCTAAATATTGGCATGGTTTTCAATCTGGAAGGCTTACAGTTTTCAAAACCATCAAGTCCTGCTTCCTTTCTTTTCTTTCTTTTTTTTCTTTTCTTTTCTTGTCTTTTCTTTTCTTTTCTTTTCTTTCTTTTCTTTTCTTTTCTTTCTTTTCTTTTCTTTCTTTTCTTTTCTTTTCTTTTCTTCTCTTTTCCTTTCTTTTCTTTTCTTCTTTTTTCTTTTTTTTCTTTTCTTTCCTTTTCTTTTCTTTTCTTTTCTTTTCTTTCTTTTCTTTTCTTTTTTCTTTTCCTTTCTTTTCTTTTTCTCTTTCTTTCTTTCTTTCTTTCTTTCTTTCTTTCTTTCTCTTTCTTTCTTTCTTTCTTTCTTTCTTTCTTTCTTTCTTTCTTTCTTTCGCTTAATTGTCTTTTCTACAACTGATCTCTGTCCTCTGACATTTTATTATAAGCAGCAAGATATAACCAGATGGAACTTATAACACTTTGATTGAAAATTTACTTAGATAAGTCACACACTTTTTACTACACACACTTTTTAAAATATTTTATTTATTTATTCATGAGAGACACAAAGAGAGAGAGAAGCAGAGACACAGGCAGAGGGAGAAGCAGGGGAGCCCGGTGCAGGACTCAATCCTAGGACCCCGGGACCATGACTGAGCCAGAGGGAGATGCTCAACCACTGAACTACCCAGGCATCCTTACTACACAAATTTTCTGATTTCCATATTTCTGCAGGTGATATTTTTGCTACTTTTCTTCTACTCTATACAAAGGATTCATCATTTTTTCAGTTTTCAATGGCATGTTCCTCATTCTCTTTTGAGACATCACAGGCAGCATCACCAAAGTCCAGGTTTCTACTAATGGTCTATTAGACACAATTTTGGTTTTCTTTAATATGCTGTCCAAAATCCTTCTTATATCCACTCACTGCCCAGGTCCCAAGCCAATTCCACATTTTTATGTATTTACGAAAGTACCCAACTTCTGGTATTAAAATCTATATCATTATGTGTACTATGCAACAAGTTGCTCCCAAATAAGGCAGCTTAAAAAGACAAATATTGATTATCTCATAGTTTCTAGGAGTCTAGAGACTAGGATCAGCGTAGATTTGTGTGTGTGGACTAAGGTTGCAAGTAAGCTTTATTAAGCTTTCAGCCAAGGCTGCAGCAGCAGAGGGGGATCTGCTTCCAAGAACAGCTTCATTATTAGCAGGATTCAGTTCCTCTCTGTACTGAGGTCTTGCTTCCTTGCTGCACAGCCTCTTCATAGAGCAGCACGAAACATAAGAGCGTCCTCAGAGAGTGAGTGCAAGAGAGGGGGGCAGCACTCAAGACAGAAGCCAGACTTCGTGCTCTAATCTGGGAAATGACATCTTCTCATATTTTGTGCGTTCTATGTTTAGCAGGAAGCAAGGATAGGAATTATTTGGGAGCAGCATAGAGGTTATCTGTAGTAGAACTAAATTTCCCTGATTATTAACTATCATCTCTACTTTCCATCTATATGTGTGTCTTTCTCTTTGTATGCCTTTCTGTGAAAAACAAAACAAAACAAAACTACAAGTGAACTCCTGTAGAGTTATAAAATAGTCAAGAAAAGAGAAAATCACATCCAGCCTTGATCAGAAATAATTCTTGGTAACCCCTTTTGCCTTTTTTAGAGGTTTTAAAGTGACATTCAAATGATTCAGCAAAAGAGTATACACAAAAGTACTTGCAAAAACGTACATTTACGCACATGGGTAAAGAGAGAGAAAGAAAAGTAGATCCAACTATATATATTACCAATTGATCTTTGGTGAAGGCAAAGATCATATGGATTTTACTTTTAATCATTCCTTCAACTTTTCTGTAAGCTTGACATTTTTCAAAATGAAAAGCTGGGGGAAAAGCAAAACCCCTACTTAAGGTTTAAAATAACACATGAAAGTTTTTCAAAGGTAGGGACCATTTTATAGAAAATAAGACATTGGGACAAGCTAGCATTTAAACTTTCATAATTTTATTTCAATAAAAATAAGGCATTATAAGACATACTTTGTATCACAAAGTATTTTAACATAGTAATTTTGATTTACTAATCAGTATGACTAAATATCGAATTTTAAAATATTTTCTGTTAAATGCCTTGATAGTGTTACATATGCAGAGTAAGTTCAGGCTTATTATTTTGTTATTGTAAAATGATAACTATCAACAGAGCTATTTTATTTTAAGAAGTCCTAGCCCTGAACTTACCCATTTTATCAGTCCAAGCTTTAGGCATTGCCTTTAAGTTCATATTCTGCTTTTCTCTCAAGGTCAATCATGAATCTTATTTTTTATATCTTCCTTTTATGCTTCAAATACTGCCCCTTGTCATCCTCGCCCCTACCACTATTGTATCTAGGTAGGTTACCATTATCTATCACAGTGTTTAATGTAAGAGCTTTTAACCCGTCTCTGGGCCTGAAGACTTGCTCTCTCAAGTCCAATATCAGGAAGAAAATCAAAATTATCTTTGTAATGCAAATCTAATTATGTTCAACAGTCCAATAAAACAGTTTGGATGTCTTTCCAGGGATCCTGTGATTAATTCAAAATGCGCTAAAATGCTTTCGAGGTCCTTTTGGATATAACTTCTGGTTTCCTTTTTAGCCTCATCTCTGGCTACTGTCTTCCTTATAATATGTTCCTAAATCACTAAACTTGTTCAGTTTCTTGAATATTGTGTGTTCTTTCATCACACGGCCTTTGCATTTATTGTGCCTTCTGTGTTAAACAGTCCTATTATCCTTTCCCCAAGAATATCTGCTTATCTTGTAGGTATCAGAATAGATAGGAAGTTTTCTGAGGTCAAGGTTTTGTCTACACCCTATATGTTCCTAAAGCATCTTGTAATTCTTTTACTGTAACACTTATTAAGTCCTATAATTTGTTAAATTTTTGTGATTTTCCTAGTAGATAAGAACAAGTCTTGCAGCGAAAGTAGGATCTAATCTATTAACTCATCCTAGTGTCACCAGTGCTAACATAGAGAACATATTTGATAATATAAAATAATAAAATTGGTGAGTTCAAATTTTATTGAGTAATAACTATATTGTAACCTCTGTACAAAGCACATCAAATGGATTATTTTACTTACTGCTCAAAACCAATCTTTACAGTAGATAGAATTATTTTCATGATGAAGGAATAAATGCAGAAGTGTTCAATTAGTGAAGGGCAAAGAGAACTTAACATTTAAACTCATACAATTAGCTGCAGATTGCAAGATGTCTATTACTAAGCTACAAAAAAATAAGGAGATACTAGCGATATGTCTGCACAAAAGTAATAAAACACTTGTGAGAATATCTATCTATCCTTGGATTTGGAGAGAGATTTATCTCTAACTTCATAAAAATTACTTCTGCATAAAATTACATTATCATTCTTCATAAAAATTACTTCTGCATAAAAATTACATTATCATATCCATGTTTTTAAGAAGGCTATTTTATTGGACACCCCTTATTGTTTAAAAGTCTAGTCTCTCTTAAAAAAAATCTAAAAAAAATTTAGTCTCCTTTGTGTGAGGCAAAAGTACTTACCCTCAGACCTTCTATAGTTTCATACCATTTAATATTAGTTAGCACCTCTGAAATGATACAGACTAAGTTTAATTAATATTCTGTATGAATAGCCATTCACATTTCTAATGTTAGTGGTCATACCTTATATTGTTATCTTGGCCTCCAAACACAATTTATTTGAGTAAATGTCAAATGTATTGTTTTTGTTATTATTTTAAAGTCATTTAGAAACTTAAATAAACTTAATTAAATCCAAGAAACATCCACATACCTGTGAAACATTTTTATGTTGACCTCGTCCTATATGCACTCCTTCAGAGATGCATAATTCTTTATCCTTACTAATGTAATAGTAAGTAAATAAAAAATAGTAAGTGTAATGATTATGCGAGTCACAAAGCCCAATATTGTAATGAACCCATGTGACACCATCAACCCAACCCAAGGACTAGAACTCTGTCATTAACTTGTACCTGCTTGTACCCATCCTCACCATCCTCCTCTTGCCTTTCCCCCACCAGAGGTCACCACTAGCCTAAATATGCCTTTATCATTGTCAACTTTTATAAAATATATTCATTTCATGTAAGTGTATTCCTAAGCAAAGTATTGTTGATACCATTTATATTTGAGCTTTGTAGAAATGGCATTATAGTAACAGAATCTGATGGGCCTATTCTTGTCTCTCTCATCTTTATAGGGTTTTTTTTTTGTATATTTTTTATTGGAGTTCGATTTGCCAACATATTGCATAACACCCAGTGCTCATCCCATCAAGCCCTTCCACTACCTTTTGTTCGTTTCCCAGAGTTAGGAGTCTCTCATGGTTTGTCACCCTCTTTGGCTTTTCCCACTCATTTTCAAAAACATCTTTATGTGTGGCTGTAGTTTATTCACCTTTGCTTGTATATGATAGTCCGTGCAGAGAATATACCAAAACATACATGTTCATCCTCTCGAAGTTATGCATTTGGATGATTTTTAATGTTTTTTATATTGTAAACAGAGACGCTGTTAACATGTTGTATAAATTTCCTGGAGTACGTGTGTATGAGTTTCCCTAAGAGCATATTTAAGTGTTGTAATGATGAGTCATAGAAAATACATATGTTTAACATTAAAATATATTGATAATATTTTGGTCCCAAAATGAATTTTAAATCAATTTAGTTTATTTAACAAATAAATATGTATATGAATTAAGTTTACTATTGCATGCTTGCTCATTTCTATTTACCTCTCTCCTTACAGGAAACACTGTGATTAATTTCTCATCCAATTTTTACAATTTTAACTCATAATTAAGTAATGATAATATCTAACATAGTTGTAATCTTTAAATTAATTTATCTCCATTACTATAGAATTTATCAGTTGAATTAAACACCATGATTTTGAGAGTGGTGACTGTTGTATGTAGGTTTGGTTCATTCATTTAAACTGATATCTTGGGATCCCTGGGTGGTGCAGCGGTTTGGCGCCTGCCTTTGGCCCAGGGCCCGATCCTGGAGACCCGGGATCGAATCCCACATCAGGCTCCCAGTGCATGGAGCCTGCTTCTCTCTCTGCCTCTCTCTCTCTCTCTGTGACTATCATAAATAAATAAAAATTAAAAAAAAATAAACTGATATCTCTGTGCTATCACGTGAATAATGTAGACTTTACTTATCTTTGCCTTGTATTTGTGATCATTTTATTTTCTATTTGGCTTTTACAGAAAATGTTACCCCTAATATGTTTAATATTTTTTGCAGAAATTTTGAAGTTTTGCTTTAAAAGCAAATACCTAAAAGAATAAGTTGTAAAGTGTAAATTATCAATATTTTCAATTTTATCAGATATTATCAAATCGATCTTCAATATGTTAGAATTGACCTATAATTCTCTCCACCATTAATGTTATTAAACTTAGTTTTCTTTTGCAAACCTACTAGGTATAGTAACTCACTGTTGTTATACTATTCAATTCCTTGATTATGACTGAGATTAAACTTTTTTTTACCTTTTCAAATGTATATTGATCTTTCAGGGATTTGCTCTATAAATTATTTTTTCAGATAGTTTTTCAAGTTTTTCTACTGGCTTAAGTGATTTTTGTTTTGTTTTGTTTTTCCTTAAGTATTCTAGTCTTTATTTTTCATTTATTTATTTTTAAAGATTTTATTTACTTACTTATTTTAAAGAGAGAGGGAGAGGGACAAGCAGACTCTGCGCGGAGTGCAGAGCCCAAAGAGGGGCTCCATCTCAGGATACTGAGATCATGACCTGAGCCCAAATCAAGCCTCAGATGCTTAACCAACTAAACCACCCATGCACTCTTATTCTAGGCTTCAAATATCTAAATACTCTTGTCAATTGTGTATATTATGATTATTTCTTCCTATCTGCTGTTATTTTCAACCTCATTCTTTGGGGATTTTTTTTTCAGTTTTGTGTTTTTGTACAGAATATTTTTATTTTTAATAAATTATACATACTTTTATAATATGTATGTCTTTTTCTCCTTTATTTTCTGTGCTTTTAGATTCTATTCAACAAATAAGTTAGTAGATAAGCATCTTTATTTTAATTAAGGAATTAAAAGTTTTTAATATATTTTGTTTTAATTCATAGCAAATATACTGTTAGTACTGTTCCCAGATTCATTACTGATTTTACTGTCTTTTCTTTCAGTTGTACTTTCTATTGGATATTACTAATGCTTTAGTATATGATTGATTGCATTTATTGATACACCAGCATTGAACTTCTATCACCTTATTTTGGGTAAACAACAGAATCACCTTCATTAAAAAAAAAAAATGATATCAAAGTTGGTTGGTTGTTTTTTCCAAAAACCTTTGGATTGTCCTCTATGTTGTAACACATTATAGATTATTGAAAATGCATGCATTTCCTTATGCTCCTTCCTACCAACTCCAGCCCAGGAATTCAAAATTTATACTTTCTGATCATTGTTAGATGATTTATTCACGCCATATCCTGCACCTTCAATCTGATGTCGTATTAAGAATTTGATGTCGATTGGACCAATGGGATACAGACAGATATCATGACAATATCTCCATTAAAATATCCTTCAGTTATATCCTTATAAATTTTAAAAGAGTACTAGGATTGAATTTCAACACACATATACACACAGACACATATATTTGGTGATAGAATAGTAAGATATATTGTAACAGAAGAAATTGTAAAAAGAAGATAAAACACTATGTAAGATTCTGGTGTCTTTCTGTATTACAGTGAATCAGCTTCTCTGACAAAATGATATTGAACTATGAACAAACACCTCTGTGAGATACTTCAGGGTTCCTGGACATAGTTTTTAATGTCTACTATTACAAGCCATTAATTCAGAAATCTCTACAGGTTAAAATTTTATGCAGCTGCACACTTTTTATTAAGAAAAATAAATCTTGTGCACGGGAGTTCTTGATGTTCTGCAACAGGGACTTTTTCTAGAGAGACAAGTAATGGGTAAAATATATATAATTAATTGCTGGGGAAATTGCATGAAAAGCAATTTTATCCTAGATAATACTTTTATGTAACAAATTATATATTTATTCGGAATGATTTCCTGAAAATTACAACAAATATTAGAAGACTTTTAAGTTCATTACATAATGGAAAAAAAGGTATTATAGCTGGCCCTTGAATAACGGGTTTGCATTACACAGGTCCACTTATATGCATATTTATTTTAGTAAATACAGTACAGTACTGTAAGTTTATCTTCTCTTTGTTATGATATTCTTCATAACACTTTTTTATCTACCTTACTTTATTGTAAGAATACAATATACAATACACATAAAACAAAATATGTGTTAGCTGACTGCATATGTTATTGGTAAGACTTCTCACCAACAGTAGGCTATTAGTAGTTAAGGTTTTTTTGGAATCAAAAGTTTTATATGGATTTTAGACTACATGAAAGATTGGTGCCCCTAACCTCCTGCTCAAAGGTCAATTATATATTTGAGATCATGAGAACTGTCATCTACTTTGGTGCCTAACTGATCCTCAGTCCACTACTTAATACTGCTGACTCTCAGTTTTCTATGTTCTCTAGCAGAAATGTTGACATTACTCATTTTATTTATTTAGAAGACTTGAGCTAAAGAGCAAATGAGCTATGGTATATTAGTGCATTAAACAGTACTCTATTTGGTATTGCAATGTGTATTATTATCATTCACAGTATTTACTGCTTAATATATGGATACATCTTTCTGAATATGACAAAGTTATATACTAGTCTGATGTAAACATAATTTAAGAGAGAACAGATAGCTTCTAGATAAAGATGATAGGTTGAACACATGCATCTAATCTTGTTCCCCTAAACCCTTTGAGTAAGTTATCAAAGTGATTGTAAAAAAGCCACTAAGAAGAATGAACAAGGAATACAACAACCAAATTTTGGAAGATGTAAAGCAGATAGATTTGCATTACTGAACTACTAAGCCCTTACAAGTAAAATCCTTAGTTGTCAAGAAAGACAAGATCTGCATGTTGTATATAATTCAAAGTTCTCAACAAATCAAAGAACTGTGAGTAAGGGTATGCTAAAATAAAGAACATAGGTTGAAAAATGGACTTAGAAGCAGTTAGATATCTAGGTGTGCTGGCACTCTATTGGATGGAAGGAGGCTTATTTTCTATAAAGGGCAGTACAGTCTCTGGACTGGGTGGCACCAGTAAGAGTTGAGACCACGAGTCCTGAATGAAATAATCAGGTCTACAGATATTGAATTCTGAGACTTTCAGGCATCTTCTTTCACCTGTCAGACTCTGGCCTTCAGGCAGGAGCTTGGCAGAGCATTTGCTGAAGAAACTGACCAGCTCAAAAGACCTAAAGACACAAATATCAGGATTTCCCCCAAAAGTCTATAGGGAAACCAAAAGTTGACACTGTTCAATTAAAGTGCTCAGAAGATTGCCATCAGCAACTTAGCCTCTCTAAATACAGATAGTCATCCAGAGGCTAAAATGAATAAGTTAGATGAAGGCACAATAGAGGAAATAAAAATATAGAAGAAAAATGAAATATCAACAAATTTATCATCAATTTCTCACAGAGATGAAACAAAATACTTCTTCCTTGAAACAAGAAAAGGATCTTTTAAAGGAATATTTAGAGAAACAAGAATTTGAAAATAAGGGGAAAACATTAGTAAAAGAAAGATGGAGCTGAAGAAATTATATTGAGAGAGAAAAACATAACTAAAAATAATAAAATAAAATAAAATAAAATAAAATAAAAACAATAAAAAAATAAAAGGACCTGTCAGGAGGTCTAATATGTGTAATGGAAGCCACAGATATATGGAAGGGAATAATTATCTGAATCATTCTATCATTCTAGCATATTTGACAGTACCAAGGACAAGTATCTAGCACAGAAAATAAAAACAAACTTAAATTCATACTATATGTTGGCAAATAGAGCTCATTTATTTATTCATTTGATGTGTCATTCAATGACTGTATCAGATTCTTCATATTCAGTAGGGACTTTCAGAACACTAGAAATACAGAATTAAAGACAAATCAATAAATAAAATCTTGCCCTCATGGAATTGAATATTTAGTGAAGTGAAAAAAACAATAAAAAAGATTGTAAAATACATACTATGTTAATAAGTTAATTAGACTGATGTGGCTCTAATGTCATGGTAACCTAAGTTAGCAAACCAAAATCTCGGCCTGTAAATGTCTCAAAGTTATAAAAGAGACTATGGTTTTAGCTATAGACAATCAGTAATTCCCTTTCTTTGCTTCTGTACTTCCTCTAGATAAATCTTCCTCCTGTCTCCTATCTGGGAGTGATCCTAACCACTTTCAGTTTGGTGGTTCCTGATTAGAATAGACTTTTGCTCAAATAAACTCTTAAAATGGTTACTATGTCTTAGTTTGTCTTTTAACATGTACATGGTTTTAAATGTTAAGAGAAAAAAAAAGAGTAAACAGTAAAGATCATTGGGTAGTTATGGTTAAAATATCCCATAGTGTGGCCACTTGAAAGAAACT